>NC_137458.1:322827977-323182259 GCF_964235325.1 Thermobia domestica
ATGACTAGTTGTGGGAGATAGGTGAGAGAGAGAAGGATATGATTAAGAAATAAAGGAAGAGCACTAGCCTGATAATTCCAACGAGGCTGGCGTCATCCTGGTCATCTGGAACGATTGAAGGGTTTGCCCTGGAGGAACCTGGATGTTCTGGTATTATCCAACAACTGGAACTGAATCGTGTTGGACTGCTAGGACTGGAACTGAACTGAATCCTCTCTGTGATACGTCTCTGCCATAATGTTCTTCTTCGCCTTTATGCCACTACTCTGCTGTCCAACTCAAAACATGTCTACGGTGATGAACCGGCAGAATGATATTCTCGAGGCACGGAGCTGGTTGTTCTCCAACGGTTGATCTGCTTACGTCCGATGATCCTGCACCTTATTTAACTTTGTGGCGAATACCCCTTTGTTGATGTGTCCTCCGTGGTTTTGTTTGGCTGAAGAATGATGACTTAGGAGTTCAATGAATGGGGAAGTATCAGGCTATGCTTGAAGGTATGAGGAAAGGCAATCAGGAAACTAGTCGTGTTTATTAACAAATATGTGTTTACAGAGGCTGTCTGAGAATATACAATCTTAATAAAAGTTTTTTTCTCCTTTGGATTTTCAAAAGTTCATGATTCTGTCGTTGATAATGCAATTTAATAAAATAATTGAATTTAGCGAATTAAGTTAAGAGTTTACACAATTATCACATGGTCACTTCACATCTAATACACAGCTACTTCACACTATATTCAAACCGGAAGTTGTTCAAGATGACCATTTCCGGTTTCAACGTTTATCACGATATAACAAAAACAGTAATCGATAGAGACAAACGTTTTCTGCAATCGATTCAACGTCTCAGGAGAACATATCATCATCACTTCAGCAATACTATATGGAAACCGGAAGTGAAAGAAATTTGCTGGCACTTCTGGTTTCAATACTGATTTCCATACACTAAAAACGGTAAGAGGTATCGAAAAACATTTTCTCGGCACAGATTCAGCGTTCCAAGAGTGAAAATTTACGACTTTTTCGGTTACAACAATAATGGCATAATGGATAAAGTGGAAATAGATAGCTATAAAATAATTTTTGATCTGGATTCAGTTCGCAATAACATGTTTTACTTTTGATTTTATTCCTTTATTTAAACCGGAAGTGATAGACATGGTCCACTTCCGGTTTCAATATTAATCTCCATATATCTTAAAAGAGTAAGAGACAGCAAGTAATGGCCGCTTTTTGGTATGGATTCAGTGTCCAAGGAGCAGGTTTTATCTTTAATCTTATTAATTTGCTGCAACTAATAGTTAACCCTTAACGGTTCACTAACCTTTTCTGTCCGCTTCCGGCACTGCTTGCAAAACAACAAATCCACAGACTACTTCCACGTAAAATTCACCAGAGTTGTCACTAGAGGGCAAGAGCTGCTCTACCATCGCAGAAAGTAGGTACACAAATAACCACAATGAACAATACCTGAAGTTAATACTCTTCAAACTCAATAGGCAAGATTAAAAAAAAAAAAAATGTGTAGCCAAATGGTAACGAAAATTCGTATCTACTACTTCTGATTTGAGTATTGAATTCACATAGTTTGGAATTCTATCGTAGTTTCACACTGCGAAACGAAACTCATTTGTTATTTATATGTATAATTTTTCCGAAATATCTATTTTTCATGTAAATTGAGGTTCTGTAGTCAAGTATGCATTGTGGGGCCAAACCTTAATATGAGCTATTTTGAACTGATTATTTAATATAAAATAATACTTGGTACAGTCCGCAGCAAAAAAACCTGCAACATGAGCATGTATGTTTATTGTGAAACTACGCCTAACAGCGCAGGGAATCTAAGTAGCACGAATCACCCAGGAGAAACCTCCTCGTCCTCCCCTGCACACTTATATTGGAGCAAAAGACTTCTTCTTTTCACAAAAAACTTACGCAGGTTTTTTTTGCTGCGGACTGTACAACATGGATAGCATTATACACAGTCTATATAAACTTCTTCCGCGAAGTTTCGTTTTTTTCTAAAAAAAACTTGATTCTATTATTATTATTATTATTATTATTATTATTATTATTATTATTATTATTATTATTATTATTATTATTATTATTATTATTATTATTATTATTTTGTTACACAATAGTTATTTTACTTAACAAGCACTTCTCTTCTTTGGCTTTGGCATTGGAGTTATTGACATTAATTTCCAATGTTAACAATATGATCACTTACAATTGCAAGAAGACATACACAAATCTTAACAGATATAAATATTTGAAATTTGGGATTAAATCAGAGTATTGCGCAGTTGGCGGAAAACCTTCGCATTCCCAGAATTTCTTCTTTTAAGTTTTAACATAACAAATATCAAGGCAAAAGGTATAACTTACAGAATTGTGGATGGTAATCCCTGGTAACTGAATGCCATTTTTGCTCCGTTCAAGACCTCAGGTCCTACCGACAGACTATAGCCACATGATAAAGACCACCGAAAATGTCCGACTGACTGAAGAAGAACGACCCCTTGTCCATCTCGGCAGCAGTTTATTTACACATCGGTTTTTGGTTTTCACCTGTTTGTTTTCTATTTCCATTACTATTTTCGCTTCACTTTCGTTTATAGTTTCTGTTATTTCTGGTTTTCTAGGAAACGAGCTTTTTTTTTTTTTTTTTACTTTTGAAATACAAAAATTTACATTTCACCAAAAATATAAAATTTAATATACATAAGGTTTATTTACATCATAGTACAAAAGCACGGATAATATGCCGTCACCAATCTTGATGATGAGTGCAACTTACATTAGATATTATGATAACTTGTTTACAAACTTTAAATCTGAAATTCTAACATGAAAGGTGAGTATTGTAATTGGGCGTGATAACTGTTGTGTTCTCTTTCAATAAATAAATATTAGTTCCTTAAGCCGCGAGGAATCGAAACAAAATTATTAATTTTATAGCAATAAAATTGCAAAACGTAGGGAAAAAAGTATATTTGTATTTCACATTACTATGAACCTCTACTATGAATCTAAATTTTTTAAGTTTCATACGGGTTACTGTTCTGTACATTTCTAATGGTGAAAAAAGTATTTGTTATAATTGTTATGACCATTATTGCTTCTTTATTATTGCAGACTATTTCGTAACTTGAAAATTTAAAATATCCATTAAATCCTTTCGACAAATTACCTACATTTGTGTTTTAAAAAGTAAAGAGATTTGTTTGTTCGTTCGTTATTTAGTGATCTTCCTTCTTAGTAAAAGGTTGGATACAGTTTTTAAAAATAAAGCGTATTTTAGAAACCAGAATCCAATATTTCATTGCAATTGTTTTCTATTTTTAAATTAGAATGAAAAATAAGCATAATGATTTACCAAAGGGAAAAAACAGTGAAAGAGCTTTCTTCTCAGTGAGGAGATCAATAATCACAGAAAAAATACCACTGTGTTTTATATTTACAAATAATAATATCTATAAGTGTGCCGCGAGAATCCAAGTAACGCCCGTAGTATGCCGCAAGTTGAAAAAGGTTTGGGAAACGCTGTCCTACAGTATTATCCAGGAGGTTCTGTCTATACGTAACAACTATTTGCAATTCACTACGGTAAATTTCTTGTAAATAAACACATATCCACACAGGATGCAGTAGTTGTTTCATTTTTGTCGTCTATTTTTTCCGTTGGTTAAGAACAAACTCAGAAGTCTGGCGCCGCTAAGAGAATGAAATCTATCCTGGAAACAGTACAAGCACATAAGATGTTATCTGATTGGGAGAAATAGCTCTTTCTTTTCGTTTGCTATCATTCTTTATATATATATATATATATATACACTTTGTGTTGCAGTGTATGTATGTATGTTATTTTGTGCAGCTTATCGCTATCCTAATATTACAATCTCCTGGTCTTGACCGCACGCCAATTTTCCAACTACAATACAGTTTGTAATGCAATAATTCTGACACTATATTGCTTTAGCAATGACGTATTTAAGAAAAAGAAAACAACACTATCCTCATATAAAGATAGCATGCACCATATAACATGTTTACAGTTTCTGTACTTATATATTATATATAGTGTGTTGGATAGTAGAGTTTTGCCCCGTAGTAAATCTATCCTGAAAATGTCTACCTTGTGTGGCTTTTGCTCACTTGAAATGAAATACTACGTCCATTTATCTTTTAGCCAAGACTGATCGTAATCAAATTAATCAGAAAATATTACCTATCTCAAAAAGATCAGAGCCCGAAGTTTAGTGTTCATGTATCACGCCACTTTTTAGGTCCGCGTGGATCAATATAATATGTTCCGTGTGGTGTCTGCTTACACAAATAGTTTTAATGACATGTGAGCACTTCGATTGTTGCTGTTTTTCGGCAATGTCTAGTGCTTCGGTTGTGTTTCATGAGAGTTTTAAGATATAAAAATTATTAAATAAATAAAATTCTCAAATGTATGCACTATTACATATGATGTGATTATATCCTGGAAAATAGTTAACTCAAACACAATGATGCATGTTTGGTTGCATATCCTTTAGGCCCAGTATAATTATCAATATTTTAGAAATCTTTACAGCACATATCAAATCAATTAACGCATTATAAATTTTGAATGTTTCAGAGAAATTGCATTTATAGTTTTGCCTGCATTTTGTATTACACGGTAGCAAACAGTGGGTGTGAATTAGGTTTTTACTAAAGTTATTTTAAAAACCAGAAAAATTTCAGTAGTCTGGTAGGCTAAAAATCTAAAAAAAAACTGGTCAAAAGTAAAAAAAAAAATCGATTTGAGATTTTTAGATCTTTGATCGCTAGTAGAATGTTTGAAGTCTCAATTTTCGTTAAAACATCCGTCCCTTTTTTATACCTGTGGAGCAGGCAGATTAAGAAAAATTAAGAACAAAAGTAGGTAAATGCAGCAAAACAGTAATGAATTACGGACAATTCTATCTACATATTGATTTTACGACACACGCAATAATGTAAGCAAACATAATTCACAAAAGAAACAGCTGCTCATAGGTGCCCTTGCAAAATGTATTACCAATAGGTGTTAAGACTATCAATTTGTAAGAATTATTAGTAATTTGAAACTGCAGTAATAATAATTATATATGTTATGTTACATTGCAGTTTACTCTGTAACCATTTTGGGTGTGAAATTCTGATTATACAATCGTTATCAGTGACTTCAAAAATATAATGAACTAGTTTTCAGCCTATTTGGAGAATATTTAAAATATTTTGCTACCGTTTGCTATAAGCTTGAATTGGAAGTCGGCCAAGCTTGCATCCAGCTTGATTGAAAACGTGCAAGCATGCCGCAAGCTTGTTTCCAGTAAGGAAGTTACATGGAAGCAACATTGCATTCAGTGTTGCATTCAAGCTTGACGCAAGCGTTTTACAAGTCAAGTCAAGTGAATAGCCAAAGAACGGCCAATGATGCTATGACGCCCTGCAAAGGTCTAAAGCATCGCTTGCAAGTACAACAAAAGGCAGATTGTATGAAAGCATGCGTTTCAAGTGCAAGCGTAGAAAGCCAAAAGCCAACTGGCGAAGGCTTTCTTGGTACCAGGGACTGGATTCGCCATTTTGAATTATTGAATTCTAACCTCATAATATTTATCAGCAACTTTTAATACCGATGTTCATAATATCAGGCAAATTGGACAGCGTTTTCATATTTTAACCGCTTATGAGATTTCAGCCCACTGTGAGTCGATCAAAAATGTTATTCCCACAATGAATTCAAGGAACCATAGAAATACAAAGAAGCACAAAATATTAACTATACTTACTAGACCATATGTAAAATGACCATAGAAAAATATTTCCTCACCTATAAGTGAGAAGTTACAGTACTGTGTTCTGTCAGTCATCAGGCGATTCAGAAAATTTGCTTTACAGAATTATCGGTTCAACATTCTACTATATGAAGTTCCTGTTGCATATAGTTATACAAATAATCAATTTATGCACTATCATTGTCAGAAGCCTTTCATTAATTAATGTTAAGAGCCTGGCATACTAAAAATAATACAAAGTTTATCATTTTTCTTTTGCTTGTTTTCATAAGTGAAAGAAATTAATGGAATACAATTCTAAAAACATGAACCTGAAGAATTTTCAGTGTTTCCATCCATAGAAATACAGTGTTACCAGAATAACAATTCTCCAAAAATCTAAGTTAAGGCAGAGACTATAGGAACGAACTCAATTGCATTTGATTACGTATTATGTTGTCTTGGAATCCTGTGAACTACTTTTTAAATAATAGTTGTATTTAGTTAGTAATATACAAAATAGTTTTAATGTAGAGTTATTAAAATTAAATAATAATGTTATTTAAAAAGTACTTCACAGGATACCAAAACAACATGATGTGTAAACAAATGCAGATGAGTTCATTCCTCTAGTTACTGCCTTAACTTAGATTTTGGGAGAATATTATTCTGGCAACACTGTAATTTCTATGGATGAAAATACTGAAAATTCTTTAGGTTCATATTTTCTGTTGTAGAATAACATTATCCATGCTTGTGGTAAGTTACATTTCATTATTCTCTTTCGCTTATGAAAAACAGGAAAAGAAAAGTGGTAAATTTTGTATTATTTTTAGTAGGTATACGTCAGACACTTAATCAGGCTTGAGTAATACAACTAGTTCAGCGGAAAATAAATGAGTGAGTTGAATTTATACTTCAAAATTTTACGTTGATTTTGCTTATTTAATCATAAATTGATTACATATTATAAGGGAACACAGATCAGTGATAGAGCGCTTCCCTCTAGTGTAAGAGATCCTTTTCTCATCTCAAGCCATGACAGTTTCACCTGAACAACATTGTGTCTGGTTTTCTCGACGTTCCCCCGTTTAATGTCCTACATTCTCATTGCACTAATTTTATTCGATAGTGATTCATTTCCATTAATAAAATGCCTTGTTGGGACATAAAACTAGAAGATATTTCATTGGTCCTATATACGAATGAGTGAAGACCATAAGTGTAAGTGCATAATTCCTGTTTCAGAAAATAAAAACGAGTTTCAAGTGACTCATAACATATGTATTGTCCATCTCGCATTCAATGAAACTACATCCGTGTTGATTTTAAAAGGGAAGTAAGGGACTTTTGATACATATTGTATATTACTAGACAATACACAATAAGTTGTAATAAACAACCTTTCTTTTTCTATAAATATAAGGCAGGGGCGGATCCAGGACCGACTTCTGGGGGAGGGCGGTGGGTTGTCATACTGCTACTTTTAAGGGCTCCAAATTTTGGTATGGGTTTTATTTATATATATAAAATAAGAAAGTTACCTCTTCTGGGGGGCCGCCCCTGATATAGGGTCGATGCATAAGTTCGTGCGGTTTTCTTTTTGGGTTGGCAACAATGTGGCGTGAAGCGATTGTTTATCGTTATTTCGTTGTTTATGTAGTTTGGCACAGATTTTCTTGATTGTGAACGTATTTTTGTATATATTTCAGAAAATCTAATATGGAATGGGAAGTTGAGAAAAGTGATCATTTCTGTCATATTCTACTCTTCAAGTTTAACCGAGGATCCAGTGCAGCAGAAGCTGCAGGAACAATTTGTGCAGTGTATGGAAATGAAGCAATTACTGAAAGAACAACACAGAAAAGCTTCTCTTAACCAATGACTAACAGATTTCTTCCAGTCAAAACCAAAACAGTTTTACAGGCGAGGCATTGAACTGCTACCTGAACGTTGGCAGAAGGTCATAGATAGTGGAGATGAATACATCACTGAGGGATTGTGAGTTAATGTGAGTGACAGTAAAATGTATGTACACATTTTGTTACACTCGTAGAATATGTTAATGTTATGTGTATGTTGTATTGGCATTTCAATTAACAGAACAACAGAATAAAAATAAAATATAAAATATAAGTACCGCACGAATTTATACATCGACCCAATATTTCGTATGTTACGAGGAACCATTGGCAACGTAAATGACAAATCATCATTATTAAATAATACCGGCCCTGTAAGTGAAGAATACAGTTCATATAAAAACAATGTTAAGCTTCATTGTAATTTAACCAGGTCTTCTAAGTGTTTTGCAAATGACGTCTTTAAATTTTACGTAATACTTTATTTTAAAAGTGATAGTAAAAATTATAATTATCACATTACTGATTTTGTAAACTTTCTTTTTTTTTTTTGTTCTCCTTCAATTACTTTCCTTAAGGAACTGAACTGTGTTACTGTGCCACATCATGCGTGCTTAAACGTAATATTCTACCGTATTCTGTGTTGAAATGCAGATCACTCACTCATAATTTTTACCCAAGACAAAACCAAAAAAAAAGGTCTTCCAAGTTTAACTGCGTTATTCAACATGTGTTATCAACAATAAGGAAAACAGAGTTATCTTACGCAGAGATTTTTGTCGCTCTTTTCAGTACAGTAAATGATATACTAACTAACTGCTCTATTATGTAAATGAAGGTTTCTTTCTTATTATTACGTCGTCAGTCAACTTCAATTCGCTTTTGCGGAGTCACATTTAAAATGAAATCTTTAAGTTTTACGTCCCACGGTTACGCTCGCTAGGCTAAAGGAGACGGTGATGATGAGAAATGAATAAAATGCTGGAATGCAGAAAGTGGGAGGAAACGTGAGAACCCCGAGAAAACCCACACACACGGTGTTTGTTCACTACAAAGTTCACTTGGTGCGAGCTGGGATCGAACCAAGGACCGCAGGAGTCACATCGTTCCCGAAGGGTTACTAGTAACCCGAGCAGAATTTTATTTATTGAACAAATTCCCAAATACAGCATAATTTTGCAATTTAACACAGAAAAATGTTTACGAACAGGAAAAGAAAATGAGAAAGGATAAAAAAATAACAAATCAACAATAATAACACAGAAGTGTTAACAAAGAGCGCGAAAATCCCACATAGCACACGACGTCCCTAGGACATCTCATTTTAATCCCAATTATCCCATATAGTGACCGGGATTATCGGGACAATGAGTAGACATTCCATGGACGTCCTGCATGGGACGTCCTAAAGAAATTCCATTTAGGATGTCCACGGGACGTCCCGGATGGGACAGAGAACCCAGGGAAATTCCACGGCCGGACATACCCAGGACTACATTAAACCCCAATTTACCAGCGGACATCTCATTTTCAGGTTCCGTTGAATATCCTGTTTTCCGGGATATTAGCGGACATCTGATATCCCGGGAGCAAATTCGGATGATCCCGGGATGTCCAGTTGTCCATTGCGGATCAATCTCGGACTTCCCGCTATGTGGGTAATATTATTTGATCAACACGTGTTTAATTACTCTTTTAAACACACCGAGTGGCTCGAAAATATGTCTACATCAGTTGTTAGATGATTATAATAGTTCGATATTCTGTAAAAAGAGACCTCTGTATAATTGCAAACCTAGGGCAGGCAAGAGGGAATAGGTGAGTATTCCGGGTTTTGCGGGAAGGGATACGTAAGGATAGTTCTTGAAGTAGGGTTTCAAATCTTAAGTTCCCATTAACTATCTTATGAAGCAATTTCAGGTCAGAGATATTTCTGCTTTCTCCCAGAGTCTGGGTATTAAGATATCGCAAAAGTTTCTCCTTAGGTAATATTCAAAGTGCGGGAACAGAACAGCGTACCTATTATAGCAATAAAGAAATTCAGAATAGCATCAAGTCTAGAGAGATGTATGGATGCGGCCATAGGCCATATGGGAGAGTAATATTCGATCTTGGGCGCTGTTAGAGTTTTATAAAATGTTGCTAATGATACCACGGTGCATAGTTCAGTAAATCGGGAAAGAAACCCAAATATACGCATTGATTTCTTAACTATTGAGGAGTTGTGGTCAGAGAACGTGAGTTTCAAATCAGAGATGACACGAAGATCATTATGAATAGCAGAATGTGTGATAGGGGAATCATTAATATGGTATGTAGAAGAAAAAGGAGACTTTTTCAGAATAATGGTAGTGCTGTCAAGTTTCTTGCTGTTAAGTTTCAAGTGCCACATTTAAACATCAGTCTATAAGATAATTTATGTCTTCTTGTAGGGGAATCGTGTCATGGGAACACGATATTTCTCTGTATAACTTACAATCATCAGCAAGAAGTAAAACGGGTACTAGGATTAGCTGAAAAAAAGAGGGAAGGGGCGAACTAGACTACAATTGATGGACGATATCAAAACAGAAAAATCGTACGTGAAGACAAAGAGGTTAACAGAAGACCATAGAACATGGAAGTTTCTCAGTTGCGGAACGTGACTTGCCAATAATGGCAGAATATCTATTATGATAATGATACTAAAATATGTCCTTATTCCTAATAACTAACTAACTCTATGGCCTATGGAACCCGAAGGCTCAATGCCGCGTTCACGAAAGCTCTCCACTGACATCTATCCTTAGCCAATTGGATCCAGTTTCTACTTTGTATTCCTATCTCTGCGAGATCCATCTTAATATTGTCCTCCCATCTGCGCCTAGGTCTTCCTAATGATCGTTTTCCGATTGGTCTTAAAGTCAAGACGCTGAAAGCGTTTCTACTTTCTTCCATTCTAGCTACATGACCCGCCCACCTAAGCCTCCTAGACTTGACGATCCTAACAATGTTGGGTAAACCGTATAAATTATGTAGTTCCTCGTTATGAAATTTCCGCCATTCCCCATTCCCGTTCCTCTTGGGTCCGAATATTCGTCTAAGGATCTTGTTCTCAAATTCTTTCAGTCTATGTTCTTCCCTCAGAGTAAGCGACCATGTTTCGCAACCATACAGAACAACAGGCATGATTATCGTTTTGTATATTTTAAGTTTCAAATTTCTCGACAGAATTCGCGACGACAAGAGATTTTGAACCGAATAGTAACACGAATTCCCTGCTTTTAGTCAGCATTTAATTTCTTCGTGAATATGATTTTCCTCTGTTAATATTGATCCTAAATATTTGAAACTATCCACTTTGTTAAAAGTATTATTTAATATTTTAACGCATCCACAATTTGCCGTATTCCGGTCCCGACGCACTTCCATGTATTTAGTTTTCTCTGCATTTACTTCTAAACCCATGTCCCTGCAAGCGTTTAATAAGATCTCTGCTGCATTTCTTTCTATTGTTCTCCTATCATCACCTATTAAATTTACATCATCAGCATATGCCATAACCTGGTGAATACCGTTCAACTCTAGGCCCTGGTTGCTATCTTTGATTTTTCTTATGGCGTATTCCAGCACAAAGTTAAATAATAATGGCGATAACGCATCTCCTTGTTTCAGGCCATTTTCGACATGAAAGCTCGTGGACAAAAATTTTCCTACCCGAACTTTACTTTGGGTTTCATTTAAACATATCATAATTAATCTAATTAGCTTTCTCGGTATTCCAAGTTCTGTAAGAACGTTGTATAATGTTTCTCTCCTAACCGAGTCGTACACCTTTCTAAAATCAATAAATAATTGATGTACCGGGGTATTGTATTCCCACTTCTTTTCGAGTATTTGGTGAATGCTAAATATTTGGTCGATAGTAGATCGATTTCGTCTAAATCCGCACTGATAATCTCCAATAATTTCATCTGCGTATGGGGTCAATCTTGCTAATAGAATGTTTGAAAGGATTTTATAGGATGTTGACAGAAGAGAAATACCTCGATAATTATTACAGTCAGATTTGTCGCCTTTCTTATGAATTGGAACAATGATTGATTCTTTCCACTCTTGTGGCAATTCTTCCTTGTTCCAGATAAGGAAAATGAGTTTGTGTATCTTGTTCCACAATTTTTCGCCACCAGCTAAAATTAACTCAGTCGGAATTTCATCTACACCCGGAGATTTGTGTTTCTTTAATTTCTTTATAGCGGTCTCTACTTCTATTCGGTTGGGTTCTGGAATAAACGGTTCTGCGGTGTGTATCTCTTTTTCTCCATGCACATTAGTTTTTGGCTGCGTGTTCAGCAAATCGTCAAAGAAATATTTCCATCTATTTAAGATGCTATCCGTATCAGTGAGAACAGTACCGTCAGCTTTCTTTAATATATAAGCACGAGGTTGATAGCCTTTCTTAAATTCGCTGATCCCCTTATACGTGTCCCGAATGTTTTTATTTTTACTATTATCCTCAAGTTCCTTAATTTTAGCTTTCAAAAAATCGCGTTTCTTTGTTCTAAAAGTTTTGGAAGTTTCCCGCCTGATATCTGCGAAATTTTCTGTAGTTATTTCATTCGGATTTTGTAGCCAGCGTAATTTTGCCTGTTTCTCTTCTCTGCTAGTTTTATGCATTCCTGGTCGAACCATGGTTTTTTCCTACGTATTTCCGCATGTCCCAATTTTTCTTTTGAAGAAATTTTAATGCTATCTCTAATTTCAATCCAAGTATCCTGAACGCTAGTGCACTACGAATCTTCTAAAACCGAGAATCTATTCGAAACTTCAATCTGGTATTCCTCTCTTACCTGACTGTCTTCTAATTTCTTTAAATTAAATCTCTCCGTTTTCGGACATTGAATATTACCTTTATTCAACGATAATCTCTCTCGTATTATCGCTGCTACCAGGTAGTGATCAGTGTCACAATCAGCTCCTCGAAACGACCGGACATCAATTATGCTAGATTGCTTTCTTCTGTCTACTAAAACGTGATCAATTTGATTATGTATTTTTCCGTCTGCTGATGTCCAAGTGTATTTATGAACATCGCGATGTGGGAAATTTGTACTCTTCACGATTAGGTTTTTGGATGTTGCAAAGTTCACGAGTCTAACACCGTTGTCATTACTTTCCTTATGCAGACTTTCGTTCCCTATAATCGGTTTGAAAATATCCTCTCGTCCTACCTTCGCATTGAAATCCCCTAATAGAATTTTCATATGGTATCGCGGCAGTTGGTCAAATATCCGTTCCACTTCTTCGTAAAAAACTGTCTTTTATATCGTCATCCTTATCTTCAGTTGGGGCATGTACGTTTAAAACAATTATATCACACCAACGTCCCTTAAGAGTAATAAAAGAAAGTCTGTCAGTAACAAATTCAACCCGTTTAATTGCCGGTAGTATTCGTTTGTGAACGAAAAACCCTGTTCCTAACTGGCAATTTTTATTTCCTTCCCCGTAAAAGAACGCAAAATTTCCGGAATTCACAGATCCATTTCCTTCCCACCTAACTTCCTGAACTCCTACTATGTCCATCCTGTATTTCTCTAACTCACTCGTTACGGATTTTAACGCGCTTGCCCTACATCAAACTTTACGACGTGATTCTCAAAATTTGCAACCTTTGATGTATCCATTACTTCAAAAATCACTCACTAAAATGTTACGATCATCGGAGACATTATACTACGCAAATATGACCAAAACTCACCACTTCTTCATTGAAATCGTTCAGACCTGCCAATAACGATGACGCGGAAAAAGAGAAAAATCCTATGAATCCTATCCATCGGGAATCAAAGGCAAGCACATTAGACTCATCCCGGAGGTTGGATACACTCGGTAAGTTTAATATGGAGAAGAAACCTTTGCTATACATAGCGACAAAGCAATGTCTATTCAGGGGAAATTGAAATACAAATATATAATTTGTTAAGGTTAAAGAAAACGGTGTGTTCTTTTATAATTACTTATATTCTAGTAAAAATACATAACAATGCCTCACAGAAACCCCATATAAAATGAATGTCCTACCGTGGCCTTCGGGTATAAAACATAAAAAGATTTTATCCGTCAGTCTCTTTTCTTCAACTGTTGATGGCTTATCTCAAACGTTAATGGTCGTGACGTAATGAAAAGTGGAGGCAAATGCGTATCGCTCCGGTAAATTGCCGGCAAACTTTTCTTCATAATCTTCCCTTACCCCCTCCCCCCCCCGCTCCTCCGTCACAGTGTTTCTTAATGTCGCTGGAGGCCTTTTTTGGGCTTTATTCTAGTCAACAAGTGCAGAGAGTCTTTCTCAAGTACCCGCAAGCATTAATACTCTCTGCTACCATTTTACACCTGCCTCACACAAGAAAATTCTTTAAGCAGGGTTGCCACACGCATCTAAAGTTATATGTAACAATTCTGGATAAAAATGTATTAATATTTGCTTTCAAATATATTATTATACTCATTGGATATAAACTTCACGACCTTGAAGTTTCTACAGTAACAGGAAAGAGACAAACAACATATACAGTCTTATTTTTTAAAAAAGAAAACTAACTTTCGACGGTTATTCCCTTCAGATTAAAGAAGATAGGTGATTGTTGAAAGTGATACAATTGATGGAATGGGAATGTGCGAGGAAACGGGAGATAATGGAGAAAACTCAAGCATATGATGTTGTCTACTGCAAAGTAATTTGGTTTGGGATTCAACTAGGAACTACTACCACCAGAGGTGGGCCACTTTGCCTCTCAAGGTATGCTTTGATTATACAAGGAAATAATATATTAAAAACTGAAGATAATAAAAAAATACAGTATTAGATTCATAAATGTTTGGCTTGTTCCCAGCAGTATTTTCTAAACAAGATTCTACTTGGAACCTCCCCAATGAATTTCAACTTATGTAACTGACAAAATTGTCCGTTCTTTTTACAATTGCTTCCGTCTCTTAAATATATATTTAAATTTTCTTCTTAATTTTTCTTATATAGCATCAAGCGCCATACTATCGTACATTTTATTCGCCTTTTAGAGTAAAAATTTATTCTAATTTCCAAAGGTATTTTACCAGTGCCCGGCAACCATGTAAAATATTACTTTCAGCTGGACTTCTTCTTGTATCCCGTAACTCTACTTGCTTTTGTGTGTTGGTTTGGATTCTTCTTTTTCGTTTAATATATTGTTATTACAAGCCTTTCCTCAATGCTACTTGAAGATTATTATTTTTACGTTCTTTTCTTTCTTCCACACTCCGTCATGGCATTTCTTTTTTTGAGTTTTTCGCTTCGCTCTTTTTTATTTTATTTTATTTTATTTCATTTATCAGCATATAGTATCTGTGTATGTTGGTTGCGCTTCTTCCAGCGACTGACTGCTTTGGGCGATTCGTATCGTCTTTTGGACCGGAAAGAAGCGTAGCAGGTGATTCTCAACGGGAGAGATAGCTATCTCCAAATTTATGACATTGTTTCCTTTAGCACTGTGGATCTCTTTTTCCACCCCATCCTCCTATCCCCCAAGAGAAAAAAAAATAAGAAAATGAAGAAAAAAGAATGAAAGGGTTGTATAACTGGAAAGAAACCAGAAAAATTACAAGTGTTTTCTTCAAGATAGGAGGAGGGGGCTGAAAAAAATATAGGGTTAGAGCATGACAACACTTGCCCCCTCCCCTTTCGTCTCACCTGCTTTTCGTTCCAAGAAAGTCTTACTTTTCTATATTACGTGCTTCTAGGATTCTTAAAAAAAAAGTAAAATTTTTATTTTGGCAGGGTTTTCGTTATGGAAAAGAAAGGTAAAAATTCACGCTCATATGATAAAAAAAAAAAAAATCAGCTGTTATTCTTTCAAAGAACTGAATATGAAGATGAACCCCAAAGATAAGTTTTGACATGCTGGATAAAGGTTTCATTTCATATGGTTTTCCATTATCGTCAACTTTCCTTTTTTTTTTCTTTAGCGGAAAAGGAAAGACAACTAGAAGATGAGTTGTCCTGTTAGAACTTCACACACACAAAATTTCACCTCACTAATGGTTAAGTCATATGTCAAACGGGAGAATCTGATAACTTACATATCCATACACATATTATATATGACATTTGAAGAGAAGTGGTTAAAGATATTGGCAGTAAACAACGTGTTCTTGTGTTAAAAAGAAAAAAAGAAGTACCGATATGAATGGATGTTACTGTTATATTGCATTGTCACCATTAGATGTTCAAATTTACAGAAGCATTAATATATCTATCTATCTATCTATCTATCTATCTATATAGGGTACAGCGGGGTAATTTGAATAATTTCAGATATTTTCTCATATATCTCGGAAACTGTAATTGGTATTCAAATATAAAATTGTGAACAAAAACTTTGAACCTTACTATTACTTAACAAGTTTTCTTAAGATAGTGTCTGAGATACATCATTGTGAAATTTGGGTATTCAATTTCCCCGCCGAAATTTCGAAAAACGTAAATGTAAGGGGCAATTTGAATAACGAGTGGGGTAATATGAATAACCAACAAAATAAAGGCGCGCTGTTAAGATATTCTTCCCGAGAAGACTGCTCCTTAAAATGTATAATAAGGCCATACGTTTCCGAAGGGGAGAATCGAAATTCTTCAATAGCTTATGAACTAAACTGGTAGATACCAGTATATGAAAACCAATTAACTGCCAGTCCAACAGAAGCTGTGCACTTCTAGGCTTCAGTGAACAAAATGCAGAACTGAGATTTACTAATAACTGACCTCGGGTTTTAGTGAATCCAGATAGTTGCCTCTTGGTGGTAATTGGCTTTAAGGGCCTTAAAAACAGAGCGATCGAGTGGTTATAATACGTGTGTTGTGTCTGGAGGTAGGTAAAGCATTTCGATGTCATGACTTTGGTAGAACTCTAAGGACAAAAGTTGTGAGTGAGATTTTGGGTTTTAAAGTCCGGACTTAGGCGTACGCCTTTGAATATTACTACAGGAGGTATAAAAGACCTTCTGGCATTGCAGCATGCTATCAGCGTTACATTTTCTCCTCGCTCAACAGATGTTAAACTTACCACCTCTTTTCTACCCTTTTCTGCAAAAATTTTAGGTGTCTGTTATTTAGAGGAAGATTACTTTCATCCATATTATAAATATGGTTACGATGGTTTATGGAGATCATACTCGTTCATTAATTTTACAGTAAGTCAAAATAAGAATTCGCAGTTTCTTTGTTAACACTAGAAGCTTTCGCTTTTGACAAACAAATATAAAATAGTAGGTCTATAGTTTTAATTTCACTGCTATTCAAATTGCCCCGTTTTGAATTATCCAAATTGCCCCGCAGTCGACGAATATTCCATTCAGAACGTGGTATGAAAACTACTGATTAGTTTACGCCAGCGTATACTATATCAATGCCCCACATGCTACTGATACGAATATAATCCAGAGCGGTTTCATTTTATCCAGTTAATAATAAGGAAAGCTTAAGGAAACAACGTTGAAAATTATAACGACCTAAAAATACACACATTCGTACTTACCTTGCAACAAACAAAAAATCGTATAAGCCTTCAGAATCGGAGGAATAATTTGTATTTCTGAGAACGACTTCTGCAAACCACCACCTACAAATCCACCACAGATTCACTAACATGGCGAGCCGCGTTTCCACTCCAGTTGGCAAAATGCTTAACATTATTCAAATTCCCCGCCTATTCGAATTACCCCGCTGTACCCTATATATAGTTTTATTTAAGCGATATCTCATCGCAGTTTGCTACACAAAATCCTAAAAATTAGAAAAAAAAGTATCGCAAAATGCGATACATCTATCAATTTTAATTCATTACCGAAGTGGACCATTTTTGCAGCAGAAAACAGCTTATCATTGCCTTAACTTTATGACAGAATAGTTCTCTTTCGATCTTACATACAGTTAAAGGTCAGTGATTAGTCTTGTTGGAAACCCAACGTTTACCTTTAGGTGTCTGTTGGCTCTCAAAAACACAATCTACTACTGACTACAAACCAAATTATTGGAAACAGACCGTACAACTGATGACAGAGACCATACTCTCTTCGACACTTTCTTCGATCTGTAAAGAAAATGGCTCAATCGACTCTACAAATCCAAGACTCGAGCTTATTTTCAAATACTAGATTACTAGCCAAAACACGGGATCTTGGAAATACTCTTTTCTGCCCTCCTATTTTTTTTTTTTCATATTTGTTTCATAGTATTCGCCCAGAAATATGTATCCGTTTTGAAAATGAAATGAAATGAAATCTTTAAGTTTTACGTCCCACGGTTATGCCGGTAAGGCTAAAGGAGACGGTGATGATGAGAGATGAGTGAAATGATGGAATGAAGAAAGTGGGAGGAAACGGGAGAACCCCGAGAAAACCCACGAGCACGGTGTTTGTCCACCACAAAGTTCACTTGGAGGAGACTTGTATCCGTTTTCCCATGCTCGCTTATTCTACATCTAAGTTGCGGGAAAAAAATAGTTAGGGATGCGCACGAGACAAGATTTGTGGCTGTTTCGTCTCGAATATGTGCTGTAAAAGTGATGTGTCGACTCGAAAAATGTATATTTCTCTATTGGAAGAGCCGTGTCTCGACTCGTCTCGTGCGCATCCCTTTCGGTTCAAAAATAGTGTTCGGTTTAAACTATTACGGAATGAAAAACTGTTTAGTCATTACGGATTCAAAACTAAATTAAAATAAACTATATGGACAAATTCGAAAGTAGCTGATAGCTTAAACGATGTGTAGAATGTCAAAACTTTTTAAAAATATAATTGTTGTTTCTTTTTCCTCACTTTGCTTTTCATTATCATACTTGTTTGTAATGCAATGATATTGTTTACTATTTCTCTGTATCTAATAATAATAATAATAATAATAATAATAATAATAATAATAATAATAATAATAATAATAATAATAATAATAATAATAATAATAATTGTTATGCGAGACTTCCATAGTTCGAAACAAGGCCGTTTGAGTGTGTAGTGGACATCATGACTTTAGGTTATTTCGAATTTCTCCTGTTTCCTCCCACACTATCATTCTACTAACTCTTTCATAATCATTCTCTTTCATTAATAACCCATCTCCTTTTACCTAAAAGATATAACAATGGTACATAAAATTAAATACTACTGCTACTACTAAAATTAATCAACTCTGATTCTCGTCGTTAGGCATAGTAGTACGTAATATAACAACGAAAATATGGAATGTTAGTAGCCCAGCTTGGCGTAGTCGATAACGCTCCCGCCTTTTGCGCGAGCGGTTCCGGTTCGATTCCCAGTATGGGCACTCGGTGGAAAAAATGTAATGTAACAGCTTTTTCATTCCTGCCACCTTGAGTGAGGTTTTTCCTACGTTTCCCTCATTCACAGTAGGTAAATGCCGGGATGGTACCCAGTACCATGGTTCTAGGCCACTTCCTTCCTTTCCCCATCCTTTCTTCCTTCCCTTTCATCGGATAGTATGCTCGCCGAGGGACGTCATCCCTCATATACGTGACGTGCTAAATGGCTTTAGATTCCGACAGCCTAGAAATCTAATTCCTAATCCTAATCTTGATGGAATGTTAGAGCATTTGTCTATGGTTTCTTGTAATGTGATTGAAGTTTTATGTTGTGTAACTTTTGTGGGTTGTGAGATTCACTTTAAGACGATTCACCTGTTTTCTTAGTATGATTAACAAAAGAAAATAATAATAATGACGAAGCGTGGTGTACAAGATAAACAGGTTAGTTAATATCCAGGAATTTCGCAAAGACTCCTTGTGGGGTCTAATAGAAGTAGTGTAGATGCTATGATATACCCTGATGTTACCAAAAGGATTGCGAAATCCCTGTTTTAACTAAAGAAGGTGGAGACGAAGAGGTTGGCTCGGGGACTGTAGCAACATTACATAACCTCAAAACATACCTTTCACTGAAGATACGAACGTTTTGGACAAACTCCCATCCATCCATGCGGCGTTAACCACAGAAAGTACCAGGGCGTGAGGTGTGGGGGAGGGAATACGATGGATGGAATAGTACAGAGAAAGAGAGAGAGAGGAATATGAATTCATTCTCTCTCTCTCTCTCTCTCTCTCTGTATTCTAATTTGTACGTCATGAAAATGCATGAGAGTGAGTTACTCGGCGTCCGGGTTATGATACACTTTAAACCGGTGGTAATTGGGGATGGATGCAGAAACCGTGAGGTTGTCTGTTTTACGGAATGGGGACGATAGAAACGGGAAAGAGGGGGAGGGGAGAATCAAGCTAAATAGGTGGGGGTACATGGGTATAAAGCCTCTTCTAGGGGGTTGGGGAAGGAAGATGTATTTGAGAGAGGTAAAATGTACATTTGGTGAAGATGTTAATTTTTTAACATAATAGTAAATTTTACTGACGAATGCACTGATGACTGAGGAAGAAAAAATGAGTATAATGTGAAAATGAAATCTTAATGTAACGTCCCACAGTTACATTCTGTAGTGAATGTTTATGGAGGAATTTATGAAATAGAAATGTGGGAGGAAACGGACGAACCACGAGAAAACTCACCGACATGATATATTGTTTACCAGAAACTTACATGCCTCTGGAACTGAACCAGGGACTCTTTGCACCAGAGGTAACATCGACTATAGATTTGGATTAGAAAACCAGAGTAAATAGTTTTGAATACGTAGACAGCACTAATAAAGTCCTGAGATAAATATTTGGACTTAAGAGCAACGGGAATAGAGAATGGCGGAAACTTGGAGGGAACTGCGTAATTTATACCGTTTGTCAAACATAATTAGGATCAGTGGCGGATCCAGGATATGATCAAGGGAGGGGCTAAACTATAGTTTGCCGCTTTATCCAGTGCAAAGCAGGATCGAAGCCCATTTTATCCAGTGTATAAGTGAGAGTCAAGGGGAGGGGGCTTTAGCCCTTATACCCTCGCTTTGGATCCGCACCTGGTTAGAATCATCAAGTCTAGAAGGCTCAGGTGGGTAAGTCATGTAGCCAGAATGAAAAAAAAGTAGGAGAGCTTTCAACGTCGCAAAACCGGCCTTGTTGGAAACTACGTTAACCAAAAAGGTACTTCCAGAATAATTCCAATGATCGTCTATAATCGCAATTTACTGTGTTACAAATGACATCAGGCCCGTTTCCATGGGGGGCAAGGGTGGGCCGGACTCCCCTAAAATTTTCACGGTAGGCTAGCAAATAAACTATAATATGGTTGGGTCGGCAACTCTCACTTCTACTGGGCCCCCCAACTTCTACTACCCCCGCCCCGACATTTTTGGGCCTGCTACCGGCCTGAATGACATCAAATTAAAAAAAAAAGATTAGAACTACAATACTCACTATACTAGAGAATAGTTGGAATGTAACCCTTTGAAATATATCGAGTGATCTAAAACTCGGGCTATGCTCAGCGGGTGCGATACTAAATGTAAAAGAGATAAAAACATAATAAGACCATTCATTTCTAGGTCCTTTTTTCGGCGGTAGCACCTTGTAAAGATATGTCGATGTGGCATCACTGTATGGTACATCAAAACAGAAAAAAGAATCATTACCGCACTTCATGAAGTAAGGGTAACTAGTGTAACTGGGAACGCGGTGACCTAAGTTCAAACCCCACCTCCATTTCACTATACGTTGCAAAACAATATTGCAAGCTAAATGTTAATGGAAACAATGAAACAAAGTGGAAATAGTGTGAAGAAATAAAAGTAAACAAACTGATGTACCATGTAAATGTTTGAACGTGTGTCATTTGAGAAACAAAGAGGATATACGGTTGTAGATGTTCTGATAAACACCTAAGGAAGTTACAAACATTTACATGACATACGCATTTCTCGTGTGCCAAGCGGCTAGAAGACTCACCTCCAATGTGTGTGGTGTTTTTTGTGGCTATGCGGTTATTGTACCGTCTTGGGCGCAGAAGACCTGTGTTCGATTTCTGGTTGGAATACGTGTTTCTGATCCCATGTATAGCTGAAGGTTCACATCTCATCTCTGATGCACTGATTCACTGCTCAGTGCATTGTAGACAGCATGTTCTGAACACTGGTGAATTTGTCTACGTTTTATTTTCAAGGTCTCCATTTTTCTTTCTTTTTTTATTTGTTTCTATTCACTTACCTAAGATGACTATATCTAAGTTAAAAAAAAAACTTCAGTCACTTTTGAATATTGATATTTGTAACTGTAATAACAATAATAGGGCTTACTACTTGGGTTTCGAGACACTGCCTGTGCGTTTTTTCAGGAGCTGACTACTGGAAAACATATTTTTTTGGAATCTCCTGCAATATATAAATTATTATATAAAAATGAATGTAACTATGTGTGCGTGATCATCACGACCAAATAGCATTGTCAAATGCAAGGGTCTTATAAAATAGAGGATCAACCCATATGTATCTTCAACCTATAAAATAAATGAAGCCAAAAAAACAACCGAGCATCGGCACGTCTGATTGGCTACTCTCGTTTCCGCCATCGTCTGATTGGCTACTTTCGTTTCCGCCATGATTGTTGGCTCAAAACATTGCGATCCTATTGGGCGGAGTGGGCAGAGTAGGGGTGGCGAAACTGTGACGTATGGCTTCAAGATTTTGTTGTAAGGGCAGATCCTCTATTAAATAAGATCCTTGGTCAAATGAAATAACTTTTGGTATATAGTTAGGCCCCAATCCCAACTAGGATGCTATCATATTGCTTTCATTATAATACCCATCCTAAGAGGGAAGTGGGGGGCCCGAAGTTATGCGAAAAATTGAGTATCCCACGAGTGGCTCACGGTGGGTGGTGTGTTATGGTAGGTTGTGGATCCAGTAGAACATGGGTCACGGTGAGTGGTGGATCAGTAGATCGTGAATCAAGTTTTCATTTACCAACGCCATCTCTGCACTTAGACATTTATATCACATCAGTGTATAGTGTGTTCATTCAATAGGAGTGCAGTTCGGTAAATGTCTTTTGAAGTTCCCATGCTGGATTTTACAACAGTCTTACCTCCAACTCTCTTTCGTCTGTATTTGTGGGGTTGCAACGTCTTAACACCCACCGTGTTTGTTGTTTCTTCCCAATACTATGGCTAATATGAAACAGATGTTAGGCAATGTAAGAACAAGGAAGTTGGTCTTGGGATCAGAGAATCGAGCACTAACTTAAAGAACAGCATTTGAAACTGTGGCAAGTAAGACTCCACGTGGATTTGACAAACAACTGTCAATTGTCTGAAATGAGGGTTCTGGTTGGCTATTTAGTTATCGGGGGTGTTTTCCGCACGATCTTTCGGACGATGACCTATTTATGGCACGAACCACCATACGTAGAAAGCGACATTTTATATATATGTACCTTCATTATATATATGAAGAAACAAACTATACTTATTTCTGTAATGTTTTGCAAATCTGTGATGGGGTTTGAACAGGCAATGCCAAGACTGTTTCGTCACACACGTTACTTCTACCAAGGCCAAACAATAGTAATTTTCTCTATTACACAATTATTTTGTAATGTGCAAAATGGATTTTTTTACCTGGCCCTACAGCCAAAACAAGGCTCTAGGGGTCGAAGGTTATATTTCGTTTTCGTCTTCCTTTTACACCTAGTATCAGCCCATCCCTATGCATAGGCAAGTTTCAGACCACCCTATATATATATATATATATATATATATATATATATATATATATATATATATACATATATGAGATGATATGCTTATACGCGTCGGTGATTTTTGCTGCAAATTGTTCCGGAGTCCCACAAGGTAATAAATCAGAACCATCATTTTGAATAAGTGTAGCGAGTTAAAACATTCATAACAGTTATGATTCACATAAAAAGAGCGAAAAAAAAAGAAGTGTCGACATTATAACGCCCAATTTTTGCACATGTAACAAAGAAAAAAAATCCACCACATTTGAGAACTACTAAAACAAAACGAAACCAAAAAAAGAAAAAGTATGAATAAATGCTCATACGAACGCATGTATGTACCTACGCAATTACTATGCATGAGAATATATCTTTGTTTTATTTCCTCTCTCTCTCTTTCTCTCTCTTTATAAGGTTTTATTTCTTTTGTTCGTCATGGTAATTCTTTCATAAACAAATAAACACATAATATAGTCACATTTCCATAAATAAGTATGTAACTGTATTTCCTCCTCTTCCCCCCAAACTACCATTATTATCCTACTCTTTACATCCCACCAATCTGGTAAACACTATATATGAGCTCTCTCTCACACATACACATACACTAAAACATAAACACTAGAAAGAACATTATAAACGCTGATTATAAAATTAAAGAGTGTTAGTGGTTTAATATGTAGGAAAATCTTCGATTAACGATAACATATTTATGTGCATACTCGTATTCATAAACAAGATAATTTTGAATTACATACTGAACGAGTTTTTGATCAGTTGCCATAAAAATTTTGAACGGCCCCTAAATTGAGTTTTCGGAATAAACACATTATACTGAATTAAATAATAGTTTGGGTTTGGCTACACTATATGTAGTTCTCCAGGTATAAGGCGTACAAGGAAATTTCTGATTGAAACATATTGGATCTTTTGATATAACATATGGAACAAATGGTAATGACGGTGTATCAACGGTACGGTACTTCAACAAAGGAATATAACTTATATGTAAATAATGGACGATAGTAACAAGAAGAGTATTGTATTTTATGTAACTTACTGGCTTTTCAGAAACAATGTTTCTCTGACATTAATTTACCAAAATCTTCGTTTCTCTAATCATCAATCTGATGAGATACATATCTTAGAAATGACGGTATTGTGAATCATTACACATGCTACTCTAACGTTGTAAAGATTCTATATCCCAGTGGAATGTTATTGCTGGAGTGACCTGGTACTCTAATATACAGATGGAATCTACGTCTTCGAAATCATGTCACAGTGAATCGTTACTACATATGATATACCAATTTTGTAACGTAAGCATCTTAACAACTAGAGATACAAGGGCTCGAAAAAATTTGACATTTTGGAGAAAGTCGATGTTTTTTCAAGGCTTTTGGCCTGAGTATTTATTACTTTTCAAAAAAATATATCATTTTAATGAAGAAATAACAGTACTTCTATCTTCCGTATCCTATTACACTGAGAAAAATCCGTTATCCAGACAGCAGTATATTGTACAAATATACGGAATTCTTATGTTTATTACGAAATTCTGTACGGAACATACGTTATCTATATGCTACATACGTACTGCATTTTTTTCCTGCTTAGATGTTACATCATGTCGCTGCAGGATGTATTACATCTAACAGTCTTCCGTATATTACATACGTCAGTTACAAGAGCGTCCATCAGGAGGGGCAAGGTGGGGTGCTTACCCCCCTAGAGTAAATTGTACTTCAGAATATCGAAAACCAAACAGAATTTTTATATTAATTACAGCAAAATTTGAACCTATATTTGAAACGTCGCTTATATTTGCCCCCCTTGGAAACCACAACATGGGCGCCCTTGGTCAGTTATACACTTTTATCTGTATGAGATCCTGACCACCTATATACAGTTCTTTCCCTCGTACGGAAAGAACGTTTATACATAGGATTCCAGAAACTACAGGATTTATGCACGCAACCTACGTTTCTTCGTATGCACATATCTTTTTTTTCTCAGTATAAAGCACACACAACATAAAACATTTATTCGGTGTATTTCACAGAGCTAAGAACATGAAAAAAGTCAGGAATCCGAGAAAATCAGTAACTCGACAAGATAGTTATGCAACCAAAACGGAATATGAGGTAAATTGGGCTGCATAATTTACTCTTGCTGGCAGCTAATGAAATGCCAGTTTAAGAAACTAGTCAAGGTAACAAACCTGAAACTGAACATGGGAGTTAAAGTTGTAATGGCACTTTCTTAATTATAGAATCCACTACAGGCAAACAAATATAGTAAATGAATGAAACAATTATAAGAGACAAAAACGACCTTTTAAATAAAAGAAAATCCATGCCAAAGAAGCCAGTTATTTGCAATATTTTTTCTATATCTGAAGTCACTGATTACTCAAATAATTAACTTGGTGAAAGGCAATCTTACAAATTGTGGGATGATCAATCACCATTATACACTATACTTCAAAAGCTCCCTCATGGCTAAACGGTTAGCGTACGAGCCTTTGGCATGGGAGACTCATATTCGATGCCCGGCGGGAGCTCATATGGTTCGGATCCCACCTTAAACTGTAGGTCCACTCTTATATACCCCCGTTACTGTACGGGGCTGTAAACTCAAAATCAAATCAAACATGATACTTCAACATAGTAAATCGATATTTTTGAGCATAATGTTAATATCAAAAGTACACGCATCAATGTTTTGTAGCATTTTACACTATATCCGTTCCCCTGAGCAACGCTTTTAAAGTTTTTGCTGGAAATACAATCGAGAAACGTCTATAAGGAAGACCTCGGTGCAAATGAGAGGATAATACATTGTATTATGATGGATCTTGCAAAAATAGGAGTACAAAGTAGAAACTAGATCCATTTAGCTAAGGACAGTTGTCAATGCAGAGCTTTTGTGAATATGGCATTGAACCTCCGGGTTCCATAAGCCATAGAGTTAGTTTATGATTCATACTGTAAAATACTATAAATTGATAGAATGGTTGAACGAACATAGTGAAGAGCATTTACCAACGTTTAAAGATATTCATTCATTTTACAATATACTCCATTTGTAAATGCTTTATATGTTGTTATATTACACCCTTCGTGGATCTCCCGTGACATAGAAGGATTATTGTAAGTCGAGAAATAATTCTTTCAGAATCAAAACGAGTCGAGACTTCTACCAAATTTACAAGAAAAGACTAGGAAACCTTATCTCTTGTCTCCTTTCATCTTCTCTCAAGGTTAATACCAATTGAATCGTTGAGTTCGAAACCGATCATCTCCATCGAAGCTAATTTGAGAGGAGTTACAAACAAAACTAAATTAATCAATATGTATCTCATATATAGGGTTATTTTCATTTTTGGAAAGTAGACAAATGTCAGTTCTTCGATCCAAAAATGAAAACAACCCTATATGTCAGATGCATATTGACTAATTTAGTTTTGTTTGTCACTCCTCTCAAATTAACTTCGATGGAGATGACCGGTTTTTGAACTCAACGATTCAAATTGTGCTGTACCTAATTTTGATAATATATTGTTCTTTCTGCTAAGGCAGCTGTTTTTTGTTTTATCTTAGAAGACACATTATTTCCACATAATATTTGCAAAAATAAATAAACAAATAGCACACACACACACACACACACACAGACATAAATGTATAAAACAAAACACAATCGAAAACTGCGTACACGAGAAAATGGAAGACTTGTAGAAGTTTTAGCTTCATGTTCTGAATTTTAATGAATACATGGAGAAATACTTTATTTTGGAACTGAATAGTTAGCTGTAGTACATACACTTTCAATTGTTCGTTGTTTGAGCATTCCCTCAGTTCAAAACAAAGGTAGAAACTAACATAAGCGCTAAAAAGAACCGAATACTGTTCATTTTGTAAGTAAAGTGGGTAATTTTTTTTTACATGTTATTTTAGTTTCTTTCACATATATAGTACACAATGGCTGTAAAAAAAGTGTTAGCAGCGTACCGAGAGGAAACTTTGATTGTAACTCGCTAGTCAGTAGACAGAAAAGCTGCATTATTGTTCAGTTGTTGTTTTATTATATAGGGTCCTCATATATATATATATATGTATATATATGTGTGTGTGTGTGTGTGTGTGTGTGTGTGTGTGATGTTTCCATGTGCTTGTGTGGAAACACAAACAATCGTGAAAACATGTGACAAGACTAGCAGCATATAGCAGGGTATTCCAAGGACAGATCCAAAAGCTTTTGTTGGTATGGTTGAAGCCTATATATCGGGAAAATAGGTATATGAAGGTCTACTTGAAAATGCTGATGTTTAAGCAACCACACACATTCACACATGTGTATGTAGTCCTATATATATATATACAAAACACGTCGATAGGGAAAATCACGCTTCTTGCACACGGTTTGCCGTCGCTAGGATCTGTTTAGCATAGTGTTTACTGACTCTCCGCTACAGTACCAGCAAAGTATACACGTGGTCAGTGGACCGTGCACATACGATCGCAAACCATTCCAAAAACACCATACCATGCTATACCATTCCCTTCCCTCTCGTAAACATAACCCCTCTCTTGCCTTTTCACCGTCACCATTTCTAGCTCTCATCGTCCACTATATAACAACACACATACTCACTCACATCCACATACGAACACATAGAACCCCTCTTTTTACATTTCATCCCCCTCATGAAATCACTCATTTCAACCCCTATATGTATGAAGGTGTGTGTGTGTGTGTTTGTGTTAATATATTTTGTCTGATATATATATATATATATATATATATATATATATATATATATATATATATATATATATATATATATATATATATATATATATATATATAAAAGAGAAACACACTTTGTTTAACTAACGAAGTCTATGATTTGGATCCATGCTCCGATACACAAAGTATAACATACACTAAAACTCAGTAACGCAGGCTAGCAAACCCATGAACTCATCATTACAGCTGAAACAGGTCGCTTATTTACGTAATAATCTCTCTCTGTATATGTTTTTTTTCTCTTTAATTTATTAAGCTTAATGCATTCTCTCCGCTGGTTTATTTTCTTTTTCTATGTAATATAGTATTAAAAATAAATGTTATATCGCATTATATTACAACATAAGTGAACGTATTTTTGAATACTATAATGATCGCGAGAAGTCGTGAAGCCAGACCTAAATCTACTAATTTGAGCATCGAATAGAAGGCGAGAGTAGGGTAGGTATCAGTCATCAACTTCCAGTCATGAAATATTAACAGTATCGTCTATCGCATGATACGGAGAATATCTCCTGAGGATACAGTGTTGTCGAATTGCCGCTGAGTTTCGTTTTGTTTGTTCTAGTTATTGTTGTTGTAATTGTCTCATATTTTTTGCTATTCTATTGTTACCGTTTGATCCGAATAATCATTAATATTCGTGTTATAGTTCTTTAAGAAGTTTTTTTTTCTTTGTCGTGTATTTGACATGATTTCTAAATTTAGCGGTATTGATGGTGCACTTCTGTTCTTTCACGTTCTCGCAAGAGTGTGTTCGAAAGTCAGTTTCACGAATCGTACTGAATGTTTCCGATGCATCACATGTGAAACAAAGCAGTTCTGTGATTGGTGTAGAGCTAGGGCTTCGCGAGTTCTCGTGGTCATTAAGTAGGTACTTAAAACTGTATCTTTTACCGAACCCCAATTTTCATTATATAAATCGTTTCTTCAGTACTGGAGGATTATAAAATATGAGTATTTCGACAGAGCGCATACTAGTTCCTGAGTATTACGTTGAACCATTTAGGCCTATAATAGGTCTCAAAGTTTTCAAGCGCCGTAGAACGTGTTATTAAATCATGATACATATTTCACATTTTCGCCGGTTTATTACTCTTAAAAGGAGGTATTTCTCGATCTATGTTTATTAGGAGTATTTTTTTCTTTCATTTTGATACAAGGAATCACCTATCGGAGTTTGATTACTGAATTTTTAAGCATATTATACATACCAAATATAGGCCTATAGTCAGTGGAATATTTACGATTTTGTTTCGGGGACTTTGCTAACTTTTTTCTGGAAATATGAAAATTCTGCAAGATATTTCATTTACTTTAAACTAGTAAGTACAATTTTGAGGGGGGCTTCAGCACTAGAGATAAGCGCTATACCACTTAGCTCCCGTTCTCCCAATTATCTAATTAGAATTATTGAATCAAAATGTAGCAGTGATGGAAAAAAATGAAATGAAATCTTTAAGTTTTACGTCTCATGATTATGCCGGTTAGGCTAAAGGAGACGGTGATGATGAGAGATGAGTGAAATGGTGGAATGAAGAAAGTGGGAGGAAACGAGAGAACTCCGAGAAAACCCACGAGCACGGTGTTTGTCCACCACAAAGTCCGCACGGCGCTGGCTGGGATCGAACGAGGGTCCCCAAGCACCGGAGGTGAAGGCTCTACCACTGAGCCACCGCGCCCCTATAGCAGTAATGGAGTCACTAAGAGAATATAATATAGTGTCACCAGACATTCCATTTTGGAAAGGCTTCTCAATAAAAATACAAACAGGACGTAAAAGTTCCCCTATTTTTAAAGAAAAAATGGCCCCGTTTTTTGTCTCATATTTACATGATGTAATTTTTACGTATTTTCAATCCTCATAGTTGAGTCTGAAGTTTCAAAATTTTGTAAAAATAATCTCATACTGTATTTTTCGAACCGTAATATTTCGATATTCGATAATCTTCAGTGGGTACTCTGAAGATTACTTTCTTCTCACTGGCATTGGGAATGATCGTTCTCAACTTTGAGAATGATAATTCTCAACTTTAACTTTCAAAATGACCATTAGCAACTTTTAACTTTGGAAAATGATCGTTTTAAAAAACTTTGTGAAAGGTTGAATAAGAACGCTACAGTTATTATAAAAATATTTTATTCTGAGAGTATTCTAGAAATGTTTAGTTTGTAATTCGTAGCATTTGTTGTTAAGTGTGGTGGGCAAGAAAGTTGATCAATTTTGAAACTATTTTACTGTGGCACAATTTTATTTAGAACTTTTTCTTTTGATAATTTATATACAGTGATGAAATATATTATAGGTTAATACCGATTTTAAATCTGGAAATATGCATATTTAATGAGACTATCGAATAGGAAGAATGCCTGTTTGGCATTATACGTTTAATATTTGTAAATTATAGCTATAAATAGGCATAAGTTGGTTTATTTAATGTTTTCCATTCCAGTTGATGTTAATCTCGAGTGCATTTGGTTCACATTAAACAACAGTCTTCTATTTTAACTTTCAAAATGATCATACTCAACATTGGCTATAAAAATGATCGTTCTCGTCAAGGGCGCCGATTTCTCTGTAAATTTGGGGGGGGGGGCATTCAGATGCAGAAGGCATATATGAAGATTTTAAGACAAATTCATTCAAATTATGCCTAATATTGTATATTCTTAAATACAATAAGGGGGGCCCACATCAGCTTTGGGGGGCCCGGGCCTCCTCGCTCTCCCAGGAACGGCGCCCTTGGTTGTCGTCATTTGTTTTGTAAATAATCAATCTGAAATTTAACTTCGATAATCATAGTTTTAGTTTAACTTTCAAAATGATCGTTTGCAGCTCTAACATTGTTTGTTCTCGACATTAAGTTCAAAAACTATTTCTTTCAACTTTAACTTTGAAAATTGGTCATTCTTAATTTCAACTTTAAAATGATCATTCTCAAATTTAACTATGAAAACGATCATTTTCAAATTTAACTATGAAAATGATCGTTCGCAAATTTAACTATGAAAGTGATCGTTCTCAAATTTAACTACGAAAATGATCATTTTAAAATTTAACTATGAAAATGTTTATTCTCAAATTTAACTATAAAAATGATCGGTCTCAAATTTAACTATTGAAAATGATCGGTCTCAAATTTAACTATGAAAATGATCGTTCTCAAATTTAATTATTGAAAATGATCGTTCTCAAATTTAACTACTAAAATAATCGTTCTCGAATTTAACTATAAAAATAATCTTTCTCAAATTTAACAACGAAAATGATCGTTCTGTATTTCTAACGGACGCAAGGACAGGTAAAAATTAAATTTATTTGTCAGACCATGTTAGTTATGGTACAGTTAGAATAACCGTAAACTGCGCTGTTTTCAATGATGTCTTGAACAAGAATGGCATATTTGCAATCTTTCAAAACTTCTCCCAGCTGTCTAGTGACTATAGAGTGTGTGCCTTTGGTGCCCATGGTCCTGGGTTTGATTCCCGGTGGAAGAGCTTAAAAAGATGTAATTTCGTCATAATTCGCCTTTAATTATCTATTAGCCGTCTCCTGAAGCCTAAAGGGCATAACTATACGATGTTAAATCAAAATGTTTCTTTTCATTTTACTATCTTTCAAGGAGTACTTTCATACATTGTCACCTCTCGTAATCTTGTAAGTAACTATATATCACAGTTTTATGTACAAGTTGTTGAAAAAAAAAAAACGGTAACTCATTTCTCTCTAAAAAGCCCTATGGATAAGATCTTAATATCACCCTCAGTAGGATATAAGAATCTAAATATCAATCTACTTTGGACAATTGAGGTCTCTATTTCAATTCATAATATTAGAATCTCTTACCCACGGTTGAAATAATATAGGTCTACTTAAAAACAGGGGTGGTCATTTTGTTAACAAGACTGTACATCCAATCTGCACAGTGAGCACATTTAGAAAGTGGTGCAACCAAAATTGTTTTTCCGGGAGGGGCCAACCCTGTAACAAATATCTTGGCATTTCAGCTAAACGAATAAAACGCTAGCTTTGACGTGACGTTGCCAACTGGTAAAGGAGTGCGGCTATGACTTAGCTAAGTAGACGAACTACAGCGCGATCAGGTGGCAGGGAATAGATTAAAGTGAATGTGTGCAAAATAAATGTGGCAACACCGTAGGCCTCTCATTTGCTAGCAGCATTTAAAGGGAACTTTGAGCGCCGCCTTCAAATGCCAAGATGTTTGTCACACCGTTTAGTACAGTAGTCTGCAAACGACGTACTGAACCATCTGATATGGACAAAATTGAAAGTTCGAATTCTCCCCCATTACAAGAAATTTAGTCAATCCTATTACTAACATGCTAATAGGTCTTAAAATAAAAATTCAAATTCACAAATTCCCTATTATTAACGATTACAATTTTTAAAACTTGCACTGTAATTTTTATTTTGTATACTGTATCTTTATTTTTGCATAAATAAATTTAGGGTTTTCACTGGGTATTTCCTTTTATACAGTGTTTTGTCTTAATTCCATATTAATTTATACATTGATCTATTTTAGATTTATTGATACATTACAAACTTTACAATTATTAATAAAATGTACAAAAAATACACTTTACAATTTATACAGACGGACTTTTAAATGTGGTGGTGAGCTAATCGAAATTTTTGAACACTATGACACAGGTGCAGATGCTTTCCAAGATCAAACAGTTTAATAGCGCTTCACCAAAATCTGTCTGCAGCGTTGTTGTATACGATAGGACAGGTTAGTTTCGGGAGGAGGGAGGGGGGAAACTGGGGAGCTCAGAGCTGGTTGCGCCACTGGTAGCTACGAGAATCTGTATGCTTCTATGCTTTGAGGCTATTAAGGGAGAATTTAGTTCAGTTTTCTTTGTCATTCTCTCTGTAAATATACCCTATTGTAAAAATATTTTTATTATTCCGATTCACAAAATATATGCTTTTCTGTAAATTTTCTATATACAGAACGTTATCTTCATTTACTTGCAGATCAATTACCATGTACATCACTTGTCTTGTATCCCTCTCCCCTGTAAGGTAAGGGTCTCGTTGTGTCACTCCTCCTCCAAACTTCCGTATTTTTGTGTTTCAACGCACTATCTCTTCTCTATTACACATTACACATAGAGAACATGCTTGTAGCGTTATTTGCAGCACAAAGCGAATTGAATGTTAACACCACGTCTTTCTTTGCCTATATATAGGTCTGCCCATGACTTCTTCCCAACCGAGACGACTTAAAAAGCCCCATCACGGCGAAATTAAAATACCGCTAATTTTACAGTAATTATATCATATCTTCAAATAGATAAAAGATAATCGAAAAGTGGAACAAGAGCTCGCTAAAAAATATTATTTTGCATGAGGCAGCGTTATCACGAGTCACCTAGTAGCTTTCCGTTTGCAGCCATTTAGAAACGCGAAAATAAATGCCAATTTCTCAAAATGATTGGAAATCGAAAGCAGATAAGTGAGTCATGATAACGGTATCTCACGTAAAATAATATTGTCTAGGGCGATCTTGTTCCACATTTTGATTATCTTTTATCTATTTGAAGATATCACATAATTACTGTAAAATTAGCGGTATTTTAATTTCGCGGTGATGGGGCTCTTAATATTTGTCTCATATGCAGCCTTACATAGTATTATGTTCATTAATTAAATTTAACTCCTTAATTGCGTTTTGGTACTGGCTCGATTCCGAAACTTGTGTCTCCACCACTTAATTAAACCGAAGGCTACAAATATCGAAAACAAGTGTAATATTCATTCAGCCTGTAATAATATCAATCTCTTTATATTAATATTATCCATATAGTGAGGGGATCTTTCTTAGATCCCAGAAAATGTGGGTTGGTACTGAAGAATATCGTGTCCGTCAGTTTTCTCAGGATTTTCCCGTTTCCTCGCACATCTCCTTTGCACCAATTCTGTCATAACTATTCTGTTTCTTAACCATTTGTTTCCTTTTGCTTAGAAAGCATAATCATGAGATATTAAATTAGAAAAAAAGAAACTCAATATAAAAATAGGTCAATTTTGAGTGTTCTGTGTAATAAAATTTGAAGTAAAGAAGCAAAGGTCGTGTTTTAAAAATCTAACAATTTATTCATCTTTATTAAAGCATTTTCTTTCCATTTCCCCAAAATAAACTATGGGTATATTTAGAAATGTCAGAGTTTTTGTAGTGTTTATTATAGGGAATTCGAAAAGAAAACACATTTCGTAGCGATGCGTTTTTCTCGCATCCAAAATGTTCAGTAGCCCCTACCATTTGCTTCTGCAGCTCTCGTCTTTCTGATCAACGGGGAAAACCGTACGAAACTCTAAAAGGAGATATCTTCAATTAGTTAGGTTCTAGACCCGCCCAGATGAGACAACTTTCAACCAATCAGGAATCACGCTCCGTGACCACGTGACACCCTAACGTTGAAAAAAATCAATCAAAGAAATTGAGGAGGGAAAAACTTTGAAGAAACTGAAGTGATACATTGCACTTTCATTATGTTACAACGTTAGTTCAAATTTGCGTAAGCGTATTTTTAATATATAAGTACAGTCTTAAGCGTAATTACGCTTTAATAAACTTTTATTTATAACAAATGCGACGTGTGAAAACGCGATGTGTTGCACAAACTCTACGCGTCTGTGCAGTTTGGTCTTCAGAGGGGCAACTCGGAGAGTAGAGGGGAAATTTTGTGGAGGGAGTACAGTGAGGGGGAAACCCACCAATCCGTACGCCTGACAACTAGCGCCCTCCTGGCGGAGCATTGAAACAAAATGGAAACTCGACAGCGTGCGTTGAACGAAATCTACGCAGAGCGGCGCGCAACGCTCTATCTCACCGTAGTGCTCATCGCCACCGCTAGAGGTCTCCCGATGTATCACACTCCCCCATGTTGTAACGTATTCCCTTTTCTCTTGCCACCAAAAACGTCGTTACGAAAAGACCACATGTTTATAGCGTTATTTACACCACCAAGCGAATCAAATGCTAATAACTATGCAGCGGGTTAATGGCTAGAAATTGGCTGCTGGAAGTACATTCTCCTGATGGCTTTTAACCACGACAAAAAACACGCCATAATTATTTCACGCTTTCTTTAGTTTTCTAAGCCGACAAATGCACCGCGTGGAGTTTTATCCGGCACTTCCATGGCTATAACACAAAATTAAAGAAAAAAATTACTGCTCTTTTATTTTTTTCTTTATAGAAATTGTCGTTTTCCAAATTTCCTAAGTTTCTCTTAGCTACAGTATGAATGAAGTAGGAAAATATATATGTATTTTTGTTTATTTCAAAATAACGAGAAGAAAAGTGTTTTTTAGAAAAATGATTCCGTTTTTCACACACTTGGAAAGAAAACTAAAGTTTCGAATTTGTTTTTTAGATATTTATATAAGCTTGTTTATATCTAACAAACTTGTTTTATTGCGGCAAACGAATAACTAAATCAAACTACCATTTGTTTATAAGTTAATTAAAAACAGTAAGTTGCTAATGGGATGTAGACCTATATTATTATTATTGCTTTTCACACCTGCCAATAACATATATATATCCGTGGTTCTCAACCTTTTATATATTTTACATTATTTATTAAATCTTTTCGCATAGATCATAACTAACTAACTAACTCTTTGGCCTATGCAACCTCGAGGTTCAATGTTACGTTTACGAAAGTTCTCCACTGACTTCTATCTTTAGCCAACTAGATCCAGTTTCTACTTTGTATTCCTATTTCTACGAGATCCATCTTAATATCGTCCTCGCATCTGCGCCTAGGTCTTCCTAATGGTCGTTCTCCAATTGGTCTTCCAGTTAAGACTTTGAAAGAGTTCCTACTTTCTTCCATCCTGGTTACATGACCTGCCTACCTGAGCCTCCTAGACTTGATGACCCTAATAATGTTTGGTAAATCGTATAAATTATGTAGTTCGTCGTTATGAAGTTTCCGCCATTCTCCATTCTCGTTCCTCTTGGGTTCGAATATTCGTCTCAGGATCTTGTTCTCAAATACTTTCAGTCTAATTCTTCCCTCAAAGTAAGCGACCATGTTTCGCAACCATACAGAACAACAGAAATGATTATCGTTTAGTATATTTTAAGCTTCAAATTCCTCGACAGAATTCGCGACCACAAGAAATTTTGAACCGAATACTAACACGAATTTCCTGCTTGTAGTCGACATGTAATTTCTTTAGGAATATGCTTTTGGTCTGTTAATATTGATCCTAGATATTTGAAAGTATCCACTTTATCAAAAGTATTATTTGATATTTTAACGCATCCATAATTTGCCGTGCTACGATTCCGACGAACTTTCATATATTTAGTATTCTCTGCATTATGATTTCATATATTGAGGAACATTCAAATGAAACCTGAGAAACATTCAGTTTTGGCGACTACTTTTGAGTTTGTGTACTGTGTATCACTACATGTGTGAGTATGTGTACTGTGTATAACAACATTTTTGAGTTAATACTGTCGTTACCGTTACTTTACACTAGTGACCGGGTTTCGTTTGAATTCCCCTTATAGATCATAATCATATTAAAATAAAATATATTCGTTTATTTATATAAAACTACATGAACTCACTCAATCACTGACATAAAATAACTGGCATTCCCGGTTGACGTAGAAAGTTGAAATTTGGCATGATTGTAGCTTTTAGGGATGCGCACGAGACAAGATTTGAGACTGTCTCGACTCGAAAATGTGCTGTAAAAGTGATGTCTCGACTCGAAAAATATATATTTTTGTATTGGAAGAGCTGTGTCTCGACTCGAATTTTGTCAGGAAAATTCTGTCTCGACTCGACTCGAATGCATCCCTAGTAGCTTTTCTAGATTAATGCACAGGAAAATTGCCAAAAGTGAATATTTTTAATTTTTAAAGGATCTAAAGATGAATGAAGAATTTCCCAATGTTATTTAAATGGACATTTTTCTAGACCTATAATCTGATATTTTAGGTACTTGGAATTGGCATAAAAACTTGAAATTCGGTATGCTTGTACGTTTCGTTACAATTACCTAATAAATAACCAATGTAAAAAATTCAACTTTAGTGGGTTTTTATAGGCAATTTAAAAATCTTCCCGATGTTATTTCTATGGCACAGACTAGGTTACCGTCTATACCCCAAAACTATTGGTCACTTCCGGCAGGATTAGAATGATGAAATTTGGCATGGTTGTAGCTTTTCGGAACTAACCCACAGGAAAATTGCCAAAAGTGAATATTTTAAATTTTTAGTGTGTCTAATGGGAAGAAGAAAACAACACATATTATTTAAATGGGATTTATTTTAGACCTATAATCTTGTTTTAGGCACTAGGAATTAGAATAAAAATTTAAAATTGAACATGCTTGTACATGTTTTTAGGGTTGTTTAACAAAATCATTAACAATAAAAATTTCCAAATTTAGAGTGGTTTTATGGGGAACTGAAATTTTTAATATGTTATTTATATTGGACATCATCTAACACTCAAAATGTTGAGGCATTTCCGGCAGGATTCGAATGATGAAATTTAATATGATTGTAGCCTTCCGGGACTAACCCACAGGAAAATTTTCAAAACTGGATATTTTTAGTTTTCAGAGATCTAAAGGGGAAATGAAGAAATTCCCCATGTTGTTCAAATGGGTCTTGTTTTGGAACTATAATCTCATATTTTAGGTACTTGGAATTAGAATAAAAACTTGAAATTCGGTATGCTTGTACGTTTAATAAAATTACTCTTGCACTTACCTCCCCACATTTTTACAATAATATTAGTTTAATGAAAAATAATCTTCAAAAATGAAGCATATCAATTAAAAGACAACAACGAGCTGAACATAATTAACTATATGCTTGAGATTAAATTCTCATGCGCAATTTTCGAGAAAATAGACTAAAACTAATTTTTATGGCGCGAAAATGTGTCATTCGTACCCAATAATAAAATACTTAACAGCACATCAAGTATATTACAGTCAAGATAGTAACATTAAGCCAAACCTAATTAGTTTTGCTCACGAAACGAGACGTGTCAAATTTTCGTTACGGAAGAGTTCTTCCAATGGAAACATATAGGCCCTATACAACTCTACTTCCCGCGGGCAGCACTAACTTCAAACAAAGGTTTCACTTACGATACTAACAAGAGAGCAGTACCACTAGGGATGCGCAAGAAACGAGTCGAGACAGGATTTTCCTGACAAAATTTGAGTCGAGACACAGCTCTTCCAATAGAAAAATATACATTTTTCGAGTCGAGACATCACTTTTACAGCACATTTTCGAGACGAGACAGCCACACATCTTGTCTCCTGCGCATCCCTAAGTACCACAGGCACGTAGTCAGAATTTCGTAATAGGGGGCTGTCGTAACATGAAATACTGTGGCTTTCCCATCAAGGGCTCGATTATTCTAAACTATTTTGCTGGCAACATTTATATGGATTCGTTTTAACTTGACATCCTTGTTTCCTCCACACAAAACTTCTCATAAGAAAGAATGACTGAACGCTTGCTGTAGCTTTTTATTTTTAAAGCTGATTCTTCTTTTTCTCGTTTATTTTTCTTTCATCCTTCGTTAATTCTTTTATCATTTCAGGTTTCGAAGATGGGTCCGGATCCCCCGGATTCCCCCCGCTTTGCTACGACCAGACAATAAGTAAAGAGATATAACAATCTGAAATTATCATTGACTTTTAAACCTTGAATTTTAAATATTTTTCAAATAACATATTGAGAGTTGTATATATTTTTGTAATAATTAACGGAATATTCAAAGACAGTGCACACAACCTAGACGCACATCAAAAATTTTTGTTGGGAGGTATGTACGCTTTGAATAGGGGGGTCCAATACTACGACCCACTACGTCTATGTAAGTATTGAACAGGAATTGTTCTGCGCCTAAAAAGACGATAAGTACTTGTAAAACATTTCCACCAATATTTTCAGAAAACGGTAGAACTAGATTTTTTTATGAGAAACAGTACAGATGAAGTGTAAGATCCAATTTTCATGTTACATCAATAATTTCCCTGCTAAACATGTATAGTTTTATTGAAAAAGCGTACAAATGTATAGTGAGATACAGTGGCGTAGGGAAGGGGGGCCCAGAGGGGCCGCCCTCCCAAAGACGTCCGACAATGTACTTTGGTACTTTGATGTTTGTAATTTTTTATATATTTTTATGTTTATATATTTTTTGTTTGTAGTTTTTCTATATGTACCTATAACAGCGCTTGCCCCCCCCAAACACACATCCTGGCTACGGGGAGGGGTATGGACCCGGTGGACCCCTAGTGTTGCACCCCTGACACAACCTAAAATTATCAACTCTTGAATTTTAATTTTGAATATCTTTCCCATCCGAGCTTTAGGTATTTCCTGTAGTAATTATAGGTCAATGAGATATTATAAGCTAAAATTATAATTACTTCTAAACCCTTCTATTTATTCCAGAGTCATAGATATTTCTGTTTTAGAATGATTCTATTGAATACAGATAGACAAACAATTCGTTATTTGCATTTTATACATAACAATTCAACGGCTGAGTATGGAAGTATGTATAATTATATAATAATTATACAGCATCCGAGAAACAGCTTCTATCTTTCATCTTGTTATTGTATTGCAAAGATTATGAGTATTGAATTTCACATAGTTTGAAAGTCTGCTGTATTTTCATACTGTAAAACGAAATTAATTTGTTTAATATTTGACCTAGAAGGAAATAAAGAGAGATGAAGGGTCATTTATTTAAATCAGGTGTCGAAAAATACTGCAACGCATAGCTATTTCTAATTTTTCTTAACGAAAAAAAAAGGCAATAATATTCAGTCGCTAGGCTCGGCGGATTATGAAGTGTGTTACGAACAGCCACTCACGTAAGGGTGTAAATACGGTATATATATATATATATATATATATATATATATATATATATATATATATATATATATATATATATATATATATATATATATATATATACAGGGTGAACCTAAAAGATGTGCACAAATGCCAGGAGGTGATTTGTGACATCAAAAGAATACAAAAAGTCCTCTTGCATATTGTCGAATTCCGCATCGTGTAAAAGTGACAGGGGTAAAAACTTGGGATTGAAAATCGAATCGTAACAATTGGAACGGAACAGAAATATGTGCACATACTTTGTGAAGTGATTCGTATCATTAAAAGAAGACAAAAAGTCATCTTGCATGTTGTAAAATTCCGTGTCGCGTACGCTGTGCACATCTTTCTATTGGCACTCCTGTCATTCGTACACGACGCGTAATTCGACAATGTGCAAGAGGACTTTTTGACTTCTTTTGATGTCACGAATCATCTCGTGGAGTTTGTGCACATCTTTCAGGTTCGCCCAGCTGCGCAAAGAACGGAGAATCTTGCTGATTATTCCTCAAGTAGAAAGAGGTCACTGGATTGCATGTTGCTAGAAGAACACTACTAGACACTACTTCCCCTCGAAAGCTTTATGTTAAAAGTTTGCGTTCGTTTAAATGGTGAGAATAAAACAGGGTGACAAACATCTTGTCATTTGAAGGCGGCGCTCCGTGTTCCTTTTAAATGCTGCTAGCAAATGAGAGACCAGCGGTATTGCCACGTTTATTTTATGCACATCCACGTTTATCCCATATCACCTGATCGCGCTGTAGTTTGTCTGATTAGCCATAGCCATATAACTTTACCATTTGGCAACATCGCGCCAGAGCTTGCGTTTTATTCGTTTAGCTGAAACGTCAAGATGTTTGTCACAGGCTTTAATAGTTTGATGTCCATTTTGAAACTTGTTGTTTATTTTATTATAAGACTCACTTCCTGTTTATGAAATAGATCTAAATACTATATATTTTCTATTCACTTTTCTGCATGGTAAATTAATCTTACAATCTTTTTGGATGTTAATGTGGGAACCTTGTTTTATTTAGCTAAATAGGATTTTAACGTTCCCGTAATAAATAAGTCTAATGTCTAAACAAATTACTTAAATTAAGTTTATACAATAATTATTACGTGTTTAAATTACGTTTATCAAAATTGTCCTTTCACCAAGTTTTGAAGAACAAATCAGTAAAGTTAAAATTTTGTAAAAGTCTTGTCTCGTCTCGATTCTTGGAGATTTTTTTTTATCGTTTTATCTTGGTTCTCGAAAATCTTTTCTTGGTGTCGTTACGTTTTGTAAATGTATGTATGTATATGCAAAATTTTTGCCCTGTTTTTTTTCCTTCATTTCATCCAGAAGTTATCAGAAGTATTCCGCGTCCACAAAAGGTGTGATTGTAACAAGATTTAAACCATATTTATTACTAAAATATATTGAGTAATTACTTGCTTTATTTATCATCATCATCATCATCATCATAGGAATTCTGCCATTATTGCAGATCATTTGCCGCAACTAAGAAACTTCCATGCTCCACGGTCTTCCGCTAACCTCTTCGTCTTCACATACAATCGTCCATCAATTATAGCCTTTTTCTTCACCTCCCTCTTTTTCCTGCCAGCATACCATCTAGCACGTCTCTTATCGTACAGTTCCATGTTGATAAATGCGTTTTTCGTTCTGTTCGTTCAATAACATTACCACACTTATAGTCTTAATACTATGAATCATGTAACACTAACAGGGTGGCTATTTGAAGCGATCGCAACGCGTTTTTATCGCTCATGCGTACGCTTGGAATACGCTGACCATGTATTTAAAGGTAGATGGCTAATCACAAACTCGAAAGCAATAAAAACGCGGAGAAAACGTCAGCTCGAGCGTATTCGGTTCGTTTCGGAATAATAGACCGCCTGCTGTTTAAAAGATGTCAAAAGGAAGGGAAAAAAAGGAAAGACGTGTTGCCAGGCAAGAGGATTTTGGCAAGAAAAAATTGTTTTGAAGGTGCTTTGTGCAGATACTGGAACTCTGCTATTATAGACCTAGATTTGACAAAAAAAAAAAAGACCTGGAAGCCCTGACTGGCTCACAGTATGATTTATTACTCTGGCAAAAGAAAAGTTACCAAATAGCCACCTTGGTCGCGTTCGCTCTAGGGTGTAACGCTTCGAAAACGCATTCTCAAATAGCCACACACTTATAATCTTTACAATGGTTAAGATTTAAAATATGGCTAAACTAGTGTTGGCAAGAATTCCTATACATCTCATCTCGAATTTCAAAATGACTTCTCGCCTCGTTTTCGAGAGGAGAATCGAGAAACGTCTCATGGGCAACGCGATAGGCGTAGAAAGTTGAAATTTTGTATAAATAATATCCTTATATCCTAGGGACAATGGTTCTCAACCTAATTGCTATCACGACCTCCATTTTAACACATCCTCTTGCCAGCGACCCCAGTATAATTTATGGTTTGTAATAAGCTTATGTGGGATTTTTAAGACATTTACTGTGAAGATCTCACGATATCCATCTATTTCTATAATAGTAGAATTCATTTCTTGTATGTAGTGGATACAGTAACTTTCCTAAAAGCGAATGGATTAAAACCAAATTTGGTCAGTTCATTCATATTACAAATAACAAATCCGATCCGTCATACTGTTTCAAAATGGAGGCCGTTTGAAAATTATAAAATAGCATAACTTTCTTAATTTTGGTTCTCATGATAAAATAAAGTGATATATAATTTTAGTTTTAAAAAGTTGGATAGTTGTTAAAAAGTTATTGAGTATTTTAAATGACTTGACAATGTGTGTCACGAAGATTGAACCGGATATTGCCGCACTAGTGAAATTACACCATGGTCAGGTATCTTATTAGCTTTCAATTTTAATTGTATTTCAATCTGCAGGTTTTGTTGCATGTGTATTTTTCTGGTATTTCAATATGCAGTTCTCATTAGTTTCATATCGTATCTCTTTCATTTAAATTGATTTTTAAACAACTCTGCACATGTTGAAAATGTTTAGTAAACCTATTTTTTGTTGTTCTTAACAGTAGGCACGAAAATAAAAATATGCTTATCAGAACAAAATTCAAAATAATATTTTAAAATATTTTCCGGTATTAGATTCTAATTACTATATTTATCTCTTCTGCTTATCTTCAAGACCCCCAGGTTGAGGAACTCTGTCCTAGGCGTATGGAAGACAGAATTTTGCGAAACGCAACATCTAAGGGGAGCTTGAAAATTGTGAGTAATAGAATTTCCATTACATGTAATAAATGAAAATTAATAATTTCGATTTCCTCAATACGTGCCTAGATACTCTGGGTCCTCGTCTCTACACCATTGTCTCTGGGCTACAGCAATTTAACTTGCTAATAAAACTCCAACTGACCAAAGCAGTATCTATCTATCTATCTATCTATCTATCTATCTATCTATCTATCTATCTATCTATCTATCTATCTATCTATCTATCTATCTATCTATATATATATATATATATATATATATATATATATATATATATATATATATATATATATATATATATATATATATATAGACCCTACTGCTTATCATTTGGGTCATTAGCTTTGATCATTTGGAGTTTATTAGCAATCTTCAATTTTCCAAAGCTGCAATGAATAATTTACAAGTAATTTAGTATAGAAGATTAAGACGGATTTGTCTACCTTTAACTTAGATTATAATAGATTTTATAGATTTAGGTAGGGCCTTAACTTGTAGGGAGAAGCAAGGGGTAAACTGCCCTCCCAGGCAAGCTCCCCGCCGTTTGAGGGGTTATACTTTAAGCCAAAATTTTCTTACTCCATATATCAACGATACGAACATGAAATTATAAATGAAGCATCAAACAGGTTCACTACCTTACATAAACAAAACAGCACACAAAAGGGGAAATAAAACAAAAATGAGTCGTGGGCTCCTTTCAGTAAAAAAATGACTACTATTAGGGGCCCTAGAAATAATATTTATTCGTATGGCTTTGAGATTTGTCAATATTGTCCCCTTAATTAATTTGTCATTTATGGAACGGGCCCAGGAGCGTGCAGGAGGGCCTACAGGCTCCGGAGCACCCACAAAGAATAAGAGAAAGCTGGAAAGAAGGAACCTATTTTCGAATTTTGCGGAAGGGCCCAAAACAACCTTTTCTAGGGGGCCTAAATATTAATGCTTGCCCACGCGAAACAAAATCTAAGTTACGGCGCTGGACTTGGGTTACATAAAAGGTCATATATATAGTGCTACATATATATTCTTTTATTTACTTCTTTTCATTGGTTAAGGATAAACCAGAACACAAAGACAGAAACGGAAAGAGAGAAACACCCAACAGCTGAAGGAGGATTGGGAAGATGGCCTTGTTTATTGCTTGGAACTCGCAACGCCACTGAATACACTAAAACCAAAACAGCTTATCCCTCAGCCACTGCGAGAATGGCCTTCAACAGTAGCGCACTCTGTGAAATGAATATGCAAATAAAAACACCAGCATAATATTTGCACGTGATAGAAGGTTAAACCTTCTATGCAGCTACTAAGGGGGGAAAAAAGTTTCCAAGCGTATACAGGATTGGGAACAGTGGAAAGAGAGAAACGAGGAAAAAATATTCAAAAAAAATAAAAATAAATATACAACCAGAATAGGATGAGTGGTGACGAGTTAGTTTTTGGTTGTGAAGCAGATGAAACGAAAAGCATCATGGGTAACAAAAAAAAATGAGAGAGAATTTTGATTTTTGTACTGTATACGAGAGAAAAAAATGTGAGTAGGGGAAATTGGGGGCAAATGACAAAGAGGGTAAGCTGCTCATACAAACAGAAAGCAGTTTCTAATTAGCGAGGTCATTCATGTGACGAATCCACAAAACTTTAATAACATTTTTCTGTTTAAATTGAGTAACAAAAGAATGAAAAAAAGGTAGAAAATACATCATCAGTTCATCACGAACTAAAATTAAGTTTTTTAAAAAAATACTTTAAAACTTGATTGAGAACTGTTAACATGAATAATACCAAACTTGATTTTAATAGGAATTTATTTACGGATCTTTGGTTTCATAACTTCAGTAGACTTGCAACTGTTTAAAAGAAAAAACTACTGATGTCTCCGTTCTTCACTCTTTAACAGATAAATTAATGAAACATATGATAATCATTTCATGATTCATAGTTTCTTACACTAGATAAACACCCAGCTTGACATATGATAAACATTCAGCTTGAGACATGATAAACACCCAGCTTGAAGCGATAAATATCCAGCTTGAGACATGATAAACACCCAGCTTGAGGCAAGATAAACATCCAGCTAGAGGTATGACAAACATTCAGCTTGAGACATGATAAACACCCAGCTTGAGGCAAGATAAATATCCAGCTTGAGATATTATAAACATTCAGCTTGAGACATGATAAACACCCAGCTTGAGGCAAGATAAACATCCAGCTTGAGATATTATAAACATTCATCTTGATACATGATAAACACCCAGCTTGAGGCAAGATAAACATCCAGTTTGAGGTATGATAAACATTCAGCTTGAGACATGATAAACACCCAGCTTGGGCTAAGATAAATATCCAGCTTGAAATATGATAAATATCCAGCTTCAGGTATAAGAAACCCAGCTTGAGGCAAGATAAATATCCAGCTTGAGACATGATAAACATCCAAATTGAGGTAGGCTATGACTATGTTGCAAAAGTCATTAAAAACAATGAGGCAACTGGTTCCCTGGCCCCAAAAAAGTATGGATTGGACACTAACTTTGGTCATTTTAGAAATTTTATTTTCGCTCTTCTCACCCATCATGGTAATGAGGGCTCAACTTGGACTTAAACGGCATTGAGAGTGTAACTATTCATCTCAGTGGCCCCGAAAACTTTGGATTCGACACTAATATCAGTCACTTCCGATTTTTTATATATCACCCCCTTCCCCCTCCATAAAGTTTCGGCGTTGAATTTGGATTTAAACTGCGTCGGAAATATCACTGTTCATCTCAGCAACCCTGAAAACAATGGGTTCGACACTAAGATCGGTAATTTCCAATATATATCCGCACTTCCTTCCTCCAAGTTGCACCTTCAAAGTGAAATGGTAAAGTCCATCCCAGACCCGAACCTCATGTATGTTGAAAATTTTTATCGAGATTAGTCTGGTGGTTCAAGAGTTGTTAAGTTACAAATATGGTCACTTTCATTTATATAGATAGATAGATAGATAATTTGTCGTACTAGAAAACAGGTATTTGTTTACATACAAAATTTTGTACATAGAGTTTATATTAAAGTCTGTGTTTGAATATTAAAGATAGTAATTATATGTCTTAGTGCATGAGTATTAGTGAAATTTGTCTACTGCTCTTTCTTTTAAGAAGTAATTTGGTTAAAATTAACAAAATTTCACCAAATCAAAGAGCACATTAAGAACTCAGTTTCATTCAAGAGACCTATTTGTTGCAACAGAAACGCTTCGTGATGGTAGATGTGTATGCAACTGTAAAAGTTCTGTAATTAATGCACAGCCAGGAGTAAACGACTAAAAGGCACATAAAGGAAATGAGTGCAGACAATTAATTTTCAAGAATAATTACATCAGTTTTATTTTCGAATGCTTCTTCTTTTAAATATTCACAATACTGAAATTTCTCAACTTACATTTTTCACGAATTCGAAAAAAAAATGTTCCATTACTAGTAAAACTAACCTAATACATAGATTTTTGTAATTTTCCCCAATTTTTCCGGAAAGAAACAGAAAAAAAAAACGTTTTTTTTTACCAACAGGTTCAAAATTTCCGGAAATTTTACAACACAAAGCCAGTATGGTCAGCCCAGCATAATGATTAAGGCCCATGTAAATTAAATCTGCACCGAGGAATACAATGTCGCTTATAGAATATCATTTTTGAAGATATTAAGTATCTTGTCCAAAAGGCGGGATATATATATATATATGCAATTATTTTGTATTGGTACATTTATTCATAATCCGCACTGTAGAGGCATCTCGTTGTGGATAAATGAATAACGTTTCATTAATTGAAATAATCACTTTTGATTCTAGAATATAATTAACAAAGGACTTAAAGGTGGGCTGTGTTGAACAAACAACTGTCTGTTGTATATATGTTGTGTTGCTTAGTTACTTAATTATATTCTGGTTAGTACGGAGTAATCACTTAGGATTAGAATTTAGATTTCTGCGATTTCGGTATATATGGCCATGTTAGCCCGTCACTAGGATTAGGATTAGAATTTAGATTTCTGTGATTTCGGAATCTATTGCCATGGTAGCCCGTCACTAGGATTAGGATTAGAAATTAGATTTCTGCGATTTCGGCATCTATGACCATGTTAGCCCGTCACTAGGATTAGGATTAGAATTTAGATTTCTGTGATTTCGGCATCTATTGCCATTTAGCCCGTCACTAGGATTAGGATTAGAATTTAGATTTCTGCGATTTCGGCATCTATTGCCATGTTAGCCCGTCACAAGGATTAGGACTAGAATTTAGATTTCTGCGATTTCGGCATCTATGGCCATGTTAGCCCGTCACTAGGATTATGACTAGAATTTAGATTTCTGCGATTTCGGCATCTATGACCATGTTAGCCCGTCACTAGAATTAGGATTAGAATTTAGATTTCTGCGATTTCGTCATCTTTGGCCATGTTAGCCCGTCACTAGGATTAGGATTAGAATTTAGATTTCTGCGATTTCGGCATCTATGGTCATGTTAGCCCGTTACCTATGAGGAATGACGTCCATTGGCCATCTCATTATCCGAGGAAAGGGAAGGAATGAAGCGGCCTGGGAGCTATATGTTAGGTACCACCCCGGCATTTGCCTGGTATGAATGAGGAAAAAATCCAGGAAAACCTCACTCACAATGGCTGGGGCCTTAAAAAGCTTTTACACTTTTTCAACTAAGTGTTCCCACCGGGAATGGAACACGGGACTGCTCGCAAAACAGGAGAGATAATTAGCGAGTAATTACTTATGGAGTAATATATGTAATTATACAACCTGTTCCCATCTAATAGTGAGTGTCAATGCAAATACGCTTCATGTGGGTTTGCGGTAAAGCTTGTTAAGAATTGCACTGTCCTAGCAAACGTAGCAGAGCTGCGATTCTGAACTGTTAGGAAATGGCATTATCCACAGACAAAGTATCGTTATTATAATAATATAGTAATAATGTTATTGTCTGACTCAACATTAAAGAAAAAGATTGCTTTTAGAAATCAATCTATTAACAGAAAGGTGATAAAATGAAAACGATAACTAATCTCTAAGAGAATACAAATGCTTTAACTTCATCTCATTTGTGTTGGTGTAGAACAGAAAGAAAACAATCTAAGTGATAAAGGAGTGTTTAGTTTCTATAATGAGTCTTTCCTTTATCCACCTTATTCATCATAGCTGTGACCACATTCTGTAACGGAGGATGGTTAACGGATAAGACGCTTGTCTATCCGAACGAACAGTGAAAGATTGCCTTGTGTTGGCGCTCGCTTGAAAGAGAAATGGAATAAAACTTAGATTTGTCTGTGCTCAAAAGGGGGTTTGTTGGTGGCGTTAAGTAAGAGCAATAAGGTGGAGGAACGATGAGAGAGAGAGAGAGGTCCCAGAAAGGAAGTGATGATGTAAGGGGAAAGAGGGAGACAGAAGAGGAACCAAACTAATTAATTTACCAAATTAACGGGTCTCTGTAAACATCTCTCGTCCAATCACGGATTTTCAGTCTTATGCATATTCATGAGAAGATGGAATCGTATGGATTGCACCACGAATCCATCTTCGGTGGTATATTGTGCGTATCTCAGCTGTGTGTGTGTTTGTGTGTGTGGACGCCTCGGCCTGGTCGTCTCTCTCTCTTTCACTTCCCCTTTTATCTCAATCCTTCCCCCATCTCTCTCTTTCTCTCTCTCACTCTTTTTCTTTCCCCTTTAATACAACTCCGAAATCCAAGTTGTAAGTAGGAACCAGAGAAAGAACGGAAGTTATGGACACTTTTCCAATTCCACCATAAGAAAAGAACGAAGAAAGAAAGAGAGATAGGAAAGAAAAAAGCAAACAAACAGAAGGAAAAACAGATTGAATTGAGAGACGGGAAAGGAAAACCTCAAGGAAAGAAAGGGGAAAGAAAACAAACAAGATATGGTTTAATTTTAATTTGTAAAAAGAAGGCAGGATAAAAGAATAAAAGTGGAAAGATAGAAAAATACAGTAGTACCTTCACAAACACACTCAAAAAGAATCCCAAAATTACACATAACAAGGAAAATTATATATATATGGGCGGATCCAATTATACAGGATCCGGCGGATATATGTACAGGGTACGAATTAGGTGATTTTCCTTGGGGGATAAAGTAAAAAAAAAAAAGTTGAAACCAACTTGACATAATCGTGCCAACCCTGCTGACAACAAAAACATCGGAAGTACACCGTACAACGATACGTCTTACACGTTAGATGTTCACATTCGCGTCGCGCTGATCAACGGTCAGTTGTCAATTAGTAGGCATATTACCAGATTCTACCAATCTCATACATTACCTCACAAGCTATTAGAATTAAGTGCGTGGCATTCAGTTAAAATTACTTTTTACAATAAATTTTCTATTAACAATTTACAAACGTACGTTTAACTCATTGAATTGAAGAATTTGAATGATGTAAGAAATATAACTGAGGGTAGGAGAGGAAAATAGCATCCCCCCTGGGAATTTTTTTCCTGACTCCCAGCCAGGGATAAAATCTTTCCAGAGGGGGATTTCCCCTTCATCCCTGGCCGTTATATATATATATATATATCTAGATAGATAGATAGATAGATAGATAGAGAAAGATATATAGATATAAAGATATATAGGTTGTTTCAAAACAACACCGACTACTATGTTCCCTGTCCAACACGTTTCACAATCCTGCGGTACTTCCGGAACAATTTTTATAGAGGTAGTTGGTGAGTACTTCAAATTATATGCCCGTAGGCAAACTGTCTCTATAAAAATTGTTGAGTGAATACCTTTGGATTCTGAAATATGGATATTTGTATAGGGCACATACCAGTTCCTAAGTGAAGTCTTGACCCGAGTACGGTAGGTCCCACAGCTTTGCAGTTATGGACCTTTAAAGTTATTTTTTGTATGTTTTCGGCAGCCTATAACTCCGAAAGGAAGCATTTGTGCACCCAGGTTGATCTATACTTTTTGTCTTATCTTTGTGTCAGGAATCATCTCCCAAACGTTCTCCGTGTTGTTTGGAAACACCCTATATATATATATATATATATATATATATATATATATATATATATATATATATATATATATATATATATATATATATATATATATGTATGTATGTATATATGTATATATATTCCTCATATTCACAATCATTTCTTATCATTTTCGTTGAAACTTTGCAGCCAGCGTATATGAAGAAGTGAAGAAAAGTGTGCTTCTGATAAATGAAATCTAGCTGCTTACATACGTACAGATGCAATGTCCGCATGGACATAATTGCTCAGATTCCCTACAAAATGCATATATTATACGGTTAAGTAAAGTTGGTGCCTAACAGATTGCTGCACATTTTCGTTTTAGTTTAACATCCCATGATTATACTCTCGAGGCTAAGGAAGACGGTGATGATTATAATGCATGAAATGACAAAATGAAAAAAGTGGAAGCAAACGGGAGAACTGCTAGAGAACTCACACACACAGCGTTTGCTCACCATAACAAAGCCCTCTTTGTGTGAGCTGGGATCTAATCAGGGATCCACACGCATTAGAAGTAAAGGTTCTAGCACTGAGTCTAACTGTCCACAAGACAGTTGCATATGTTGTATACAAGACAGTTGCATATGTTGTATACAAGACGAAGAGGAAGATGGTGAACGACTAAAATATTCTTTTAACTACTTCTAGGCAATCAAGGTCGCTGATAGCGATGTTGCCAGCAGTTAAATATTGAATCTTCTGTTATGTATTCCAAGTACCATTATTTTTATTATTCAGAAATCATATGTTGTAAATGATAGTGTCATATTATTATGAATATGAAATTAAGACTTATTAAATGTTCTGAGTTTGTCGCTAAAGAGGGTGTCTCTGTTGCTAGCAACAGTGCTTCAACACGCCATGTGTGCTGCCCAACTGTCAGGTGGCTGGGTTCGATCAGCAGTGGGCGCTGGAAATTTTTATTTATTTATTTATTGAACAAATTCTCGGATACAGTATAACTTTGCCATTTTACACAGGAAAATGTTAACAAACAAACAAAAACAAAACAACAACAACTAAAAAAATAATAGTGTCAACAAATAGTGCAAAAGTAATATTATTTCTCCAAAACTCATTTAAGTGCTCTTTCAAACACCAGGTAGCTCGAAAAAAATGTCCACATCAGTTGTTAAATGATTACAACAGTTCGGTATTCTGTAAAAAAGGAGACTTCTGTATAATTGCCAACCTAGGACGGGCAGGATGGAATAGATGGGTATTCCGGGTGATGCGGGAAGGGACACGTAAGGATAGTTCATGAAGTAATGTTTCCGATCTTAAGTTTCCATTAACTATTTTATGAAGAAATTACTGCGTACTCCCGCAGTCTGGATTTTTCTCGTTTCAGAGGTTCTCCCAGTGTTTTAAAAAAAGTGGGTAACAGTTTTAAATATGTGAGCCGATCAAAACCCGACAGTAGCCCGATTTTATGTACATGAGTCGATCGTGGATCAACAGTAGGCCAAGAAGTTTTGGATCAATCACCCTTAGGGTATATTAAAGCCAAGATACAAAAGACAAGTGCAAGGTGATTTTAAAAGTAATTAGTGTCGATCTCCGTCATGAAATCAGCACAGCTCTGGATTAATTGTGTAGCTATAGTATTTTCCGCATTCTGCTTTGAAAGGAAAGAGCTTATGAATAAGACTCATAGTCACCTGACTTTGCCATATGAGTATCTTGAAATCTGAGATAAGTACCAACTATAAAGTGAGATAATGGAAACATTAACCCATAATCTACTATGGTCTCAGCACCTATTGAGTAGAGACCCATAACTTTGATCAATGAATTAAGATGAGTCAGAGACCCATAACTTTGATCAATGAATCACGATGAGTCAGAGGCCCATAACTTTGATTAATGAATCACGATGAGTCAGAGACCCATAACTTTGATCAATGAATCACGATGAGTCAGAGACCCATAACTTTGATTAATGAATCACGATGAGCCAGAGACCCATAACTTTGATCAATGAATCACGTTGAGTCAGAGACCCATAACTTTGATCAATGAATCACGATGAGTCATTATGTCTAGTTCTATATACGAGGTGAGACAATAAACATGATAATTCTTGTCTCGTTTTCGACACCACACAATCTATTCCAATAATAACTATGGTTTTAATGTTATTATATCACACCATTCTTGGACCTCTCCTGACGTGGAAGTATTCTGAAAACTTCTAGATGATTTTTTTTTTTAAAAAAAGCCATAAATTTTGTAGATAAATTTACGAAAACGAGGCGAGACGAAAAAACTTTTTTCGAGAATCGAGACGAGACGAGCATTTTACAAAAAAGTTGCGAGACGAGAAAACCTTATTTTCATCCCGTGGGCAACAATAAATATGTTTCACCAGTTGTCTCATTACACAAGAAAATGACGGAGTCATCACTGAAACTCAAACCAGTTTATTTATTTATTTATTTATAAGAAAAGTTCCAGGTATAGCATGGTGCCCATTTTACACTGAAACACGTAACAGAGGATAAAAAAATCAAGAAAAAACAGTTGATAATGGTGGAAGAGTATTGTCAGAACAAATTTAATTAATTTTTCTTATGAACTTCTACATTCTTTATACCAATTGTTCTATGTACTTTATTATACTTATTAGACAATTCTTGTAATATATCTACCCATTTATAATTTCCTTCAGTACAAAAATTTTTCCACATGTTTTGTTTAGGAGTTCCGTTTAAACTTTCTACGATATGTTGTTTTACGAAGACACATGCTCAAAATGGAGGTCTCAAAATTCAAAAATTCGCAAAATATCATCTCTCTATGACTCAAGGTTCCCGAGATATGGCTTCTTCAATCTCCCGAAATCCGAACTTTTTTTTGTCCAATATCTGGGGAACGGTGGCTAGTTGACCAATGGCCATTGGTTACTATTTGGTACCAAAATGTTCACCATCCTCTTACGTATTGAGCTACACCAATACGATCTTTCAACGACTTATGGTTTCCGAGATATGGCTCCTTAAAACTCCCGAAATCGGAACTTTTTGTGCCAATAACACACACACACACACACACACATATATATATATATATATATATATATATATATATATATATATATATATATATATATATATATATATATATATATATATATATATATATATTTAAGCAAAGGTTTATTTAGTTTTAATGCACAAGTATACGTACAGTATTATAAATTGAAAAGTGTTACATAGGGTACAAGCTCTGTGTAACAATACTGTCTATACCTAATCAACTAGGTGGTTGAGACAGGTGTCCCATTGTTCCACGAGACGATGGATACCATCAACGAAGAAAGTCATGAGTTGCGTGCGGAACCGTTCTTCAACTGTTTTTCGGTCCTCATCGGTTCCCTTGCTCACAGGCAGGCTGTCTGCAATCTCCCAGATGATTATTCGACGATTCTTCCTCATAAGGGCGTCCACTGCAGCAATTGATTCATCCGTGATGACCACACGGGGTTGACCTCGTTGTGGCATGTCCGCTGTACTCACACGTCCATGACGATACTCACTACACCATCTGAACATGTGACATACACTCAGTCCCATACATGTCCTTCATTCGACGGTAAGTGTCAGTTCCACTAAGACCTTCTGCTGATAAAAATTGGATTACCGCGCACTGAGCCTGTTTGGAGGAATCTATGACACGCTCGTTACCTGTTATCTCGCTTCTGTTGCAGTCAACAACACACAGACCCTATCCACTCTATGCCAAATTTCTCCTGACATTCCCTGCTATCTACCAGGGAAATCGGAAAGTTCTACCACTAATAATAATGGCGCTCCAACCTCAGTCCCACTTTCAGTTGGGCATGCCTTATATATATATACAGAGCTAGAGAATTTAGTAACCAACTTTTTAAGTTCGTTGAAAATTTACATCAGTAGTGAGAAAGAGAACATTAACACATATTTAAGTAGCAATATTTAGGACTTAATTTTGCACTTATGAGGATTGGAATGTTCTTTCAGGGGGGTAAAGATGACCACGGGAGCTGGAAGTCTATTGAATTAACTTAAAAAACCTGTACATAAGCGACCTTTCGAATATTGCAAAATTAGTTTCAAAACTCCGGAAAGTCTTCACGAAATAATGTTGCATTAATGGGTACTTTGAAGTTGTGTGTGGGAAGAGAAAAATGAGAGTTAATTTTTCGTTTACTATCTTACGCAGAAACAAAATAGTATCTTTTTTTTTTTTTTTTTTGCGACGACTACTGTATGGTTCTATTCTGAGTGCTTTTATAGTCCGATACTGGGTCTACGTATCTCTGGCGAGCAATGGCTAAAAAGAAGTTTAGAACACCATCTAGCTTGGAAAGATGTGTGAAACAGGCCATAGACCAAAATAAGTGAACAGTATTCCAAGAAATTAACGCTTCATAACAAGTAGATAGCGCTGTAAAATTTTGAATTTCTGTAAATTTATAAACATTTCTAACACGCACATATATCCTTTTTTGTGTGTGTGTGGGGGGGGGGGAGAAGTAACAACATGCTAACTAAAAGTAAGCTTATCGTTGAATATTATACCAAAAGCAATATACACTTGTACGTTTTGAACAATTATATCGCCAAAAGTATAGTTTTGTTTAATAAGATTTTTCCTAAGAGAAATTGTAGAAGAAGTGCGTTTATTGAGATTTAACTTCAAATGCCAAGGTTTACAACAAGAAGCAAGTTGTTCGAGATCATTGTGAAATGTTGTTGTGTAGAGAGACTTCTTTGAAAAGTTTTCAGTCGGCAGGAAACAGAAGAATTTTACTAAATATGGTTTGATGATGATCGGAAAAATTATCTATGAATAAAATGAAAAGTAAAGGACTAAGAACAGTCCCTTGTGGAACACCACTTTTTAATGAAAAAAGGCTGGAAGTATCACCAGAAATGATTACACGTTGTTGTCCATGAGAAAAATAGTTTGTAATGGGCTTGAGTAATGTGCTAAATACGTATATATTAAATCTGTTCTATAATTTGTAGAAAAGAAATTTATTTATTTATTTATTTATTTATTGAACAAATTCCCAGATACAGCATAACTTTGCCATTTTACACTTTGCCATTGCCAATGAGTGATTTATAAAGTCAGATGTTTTGGTTATATCTAAATACTGGTATATTATATCTAATTGGACATTTTTTGGCACGCAAGTCGTAGCTTGAGAAAGTAGAACTGAAAAAATTGTTAAGCGGATGTTACCAGGAAGAAAACCATGTTACACAAAGTTAATATAAGGTGAATTTGAAAATTCTATCTTCAATATATTTTTTTTTCTCAGATAATTGATAGAGGTGACAATGTTACCTTGTATTAAAATACTTTTCTTCTTTTTTTTTTAATTAGCAGATTTATGTATAGGAGTTACGTTAGCTTTCTTGCACGAAAGTGGAAAATTCGGACCAAATGAAATCTATCGTGGACAAATACTGCGCGTGGGTTTTCTCGGCGTTCTCCCGATTCCTTTTACTTTCTTCATTCCACCTTTCATGCGCTTTTCATCGTCGTCGTATCTTTTAGCCCACACGGCTAAAGCGTAAGACGTAAAACTCAAAGATTTTATTTCATTTTCATTTCGTTTGCTTTCATTGATCATCTACCTCCTCCTTTACTCAAAAGGGCAGAATCGTATTTCGTTAAAGTCACCCACGAGGTGTCCACTGGGTCGAACCCCTTCCCTAAAACTTCCTACGCAACTTCATTTTTACACTTTCTCACAATCTATCTATTATATAAAAGAGAACGCACAAATCCTTTGTTAGCTCATCACGCTAATACGGCTGAACCAATTTCTTTCATTTTTGGGGGGTTATTAGGATTTGGACCCTAGATGGTTTTTATCATATCACTTTAATTTTTAATTACCAGTGTCTTGAGATAATTGACCATTCAAGTGTCCATAACGTACAAATCCTTTGTTAGTTCATCATAGGTATAAAAATAAACGTATTTATATGCAACCCGCATGACCGTGTCACTCGGCGGGTTAACATAAATGACAGGCGCTATAATGTTAACATTTACTGCAATTTGAAAGCGAAAAAGTAAAAATTATCTAAGTAACAAAGTTTATTGCGTTCCGGGGTGACCGCAGCGAAGCGGGGTGAACGCTGCTAGTCTATATATATAAAAGAGAACGTACAAAATCCTTTGTCCGCTCATCACGCTAATACGGCTGAACCAATTTCTTTCATTTTTTGGGGGTTATTAGGATTTGGACCCTAGATGGTTTTTATCATATCACTTTAATTTTCAATTACCAGTGTCTTGAGATAATTGACCATTCAGGTGTCCACAAATCCTTTGTTATTAGTTCATCATAGGTAAAAATAAACGTATTTATATGCAACCCGCATGACCGTGTCACTCGGCGGGTTAACATAAATGACAGGCGATATACAGCGGAAAATAGCTTGAATCTTCTGTTTAAAATTTTTTAATTGATTTGCTTATTTTTACAGACACTTTTACAATATGCCAGCACCGGGATGACCGCAGCGAAGCGGGGCGGGTTAACATAAATGACAGGCGATATAATGTTAAGATTTACTGCAATCTTCTATGGTTTTCATCATATCACTTGAAAGCGAAAAAGTAAAAATTATCTAAGTAACAAAGTTTATTGCGTTCCGGGGTAACCGCAGCGAAGCGGGGTGAACGCTGCTAGTAAAACTATAATTGCTTAACAGAGAAATGACTGATGTAGCATGAAAATTTCATCTTACACTTCATCTGTACTCTTTCTCTTATAAAAACAATCTAGTTCTATCATTTTTTTTTCTGAAAATATAGGTGGAAGCCAAGGGCCCTGATCCCGGGGGGAAGACCCCAAAGCTCATGTGCGCCCCCTATTGTATTTATGAATATACAATATTTGGCATAATTTGAACGCAATTTATCTTAAAATCCTCATATATATATCTTCTGCATCTGAATACCCCCCTCACGAAAATTTACAGAGAAATCGGCGCCCTTGGTGGAAATATACAATTATTTATCGTCTTTTCGGGTGCAGAATAATACCCATTCAATACTACATAGACGTAGTGGCTTGTAGTATTCGACCCCCTAAAGCTTAGAACCCCACAACAAAAATTTTGGAGTCCGCGCCTGGTTAAACTAAATACATGTAATTTCCTTTTCTATTGGTTTGACACTTCATATCTATTCTGTATATTACGTACTACACTGAAAGATAACCATTGTTACTTTTTTCTTAAGGTAAGATAAAATAGTAATACATCAGTAAAACCTGGTGAGTGAGTAAATGTTCGGATGAACGGATTTTGACGCGTGTTATGTATACGTTAACTTCAATCTTATGAATGGGCTTCGTTGTGTTCTGAATTAAATTTACGCCTCTTTCTGTCAACTGGCGACTTCTTCACTTGCGTCATTCATCCAGGGAGTTGTTATGTGCACGCAACTAATTCACAGGAGGATCCTAAATACTACGTCTTTCACTCGGGCCACTTAGCACGGATTGCATACGAAAACAGCGGTACGGTAACCAACATCTACTAACAAATAAGAAGAAAAAATATCGTTTCTCTACATACAACACCTTTTCTTTTCTATTTTTTCTTTAAAAAAAATCAAAGCTAACTTTGTAGCGTTTTTTTTCTTGTTTCATTTTGCTTTCCGCTGCCAGGTACAGTATGATTCTAAAATTACAATATAAATTGTTGATTAAAGAAGTATACAATTCATGGGGTAAAAATTCGGCCAAGGTGAAATCTAATGTAATTGACTGAACTCAGTGATAGATTCGCAGACACTATGCAGAGTATTTCATTCAGTTTCAGCTTAGTTGCTCACGAGATGGAACGACAGAAAAGTTCCTGACGAAATGAAATAGGAGACGAGACACATCTCTTCCAAAATACAAAACATCTATGCTTTCCGAGACGAGACAGATTTAAACTTCTATCTCGTAGGCTACACTTATTTTTTTCTAATTACATTCACATTGATGTTCTGGTGATGTATTTCTTTAACATTAAGAGACCCTATCGAAAACTGGAACAAGAGCTAGCGAGACAATATTATTGTTATCACCGAGAGATACCGTTATCACGACTCACTTATCTGCTTTCGATTTCCAGACATTTAGAAAATCGGGACTTATTTTCGCGTTTCGAAATGGCTGCAAACGGAAAGCTACTAGGTGACTCGTGATAATGCTACCTCATGCAAAATAATATTGTGTAAGGCGCTCTTGATCCACATTTCGATTATCTTTCATCTATTTGAAGATATCATATAATTACTGTAAAATTATTGGTAAATTATACATTGCAGCTTTGGAAAATTCAAGATTGTTAATAAAACTCCAACTGACCAAAGCAGTATATATATTTTAAGATTATATATCTGTGTTATAGTTTCGGCTATGTTACAAGTTTTACTAACTTAACTTTGCATTGTACTAGCAATAGAGTTCTCCAATTCTTACATCTTGCACAACATGGGATTCATTTCATCACCTGTGAGGGAGAACATCAAAACGTTAAAAAAAAAATGCCCAATTGTCTCTGTGATTTCTCTAGTATCACTCCCACTTCAGAATCCAACACTTTCCGCATAATTCCCTGTACTCTTTTGTGTCTTGATTCAACGTTTTGTTAAGAATCTTCATCCCGGCGAAATTAAAATACCGCTAATTTTACAGTAATAATGTGATATCTTCAAATAGATAAAAGATAATTGAAATATGGAACAAGAGCGCCCTAGACAATATTATTTTGCGTGAGGTACCGTTATCACAAGTCACCTAGTGGCTTTCCGTTTTCAGCTGTTTAGAAACGCGAAAATAAGTGCCGATTGTTCAAAATGGCTCGAAATCGAAAGCAGATAAGTGAGTCGTGATAACGGTTTCTCATGTAAAATGATATTGCCTAGGGCTCTCTTGTTCCACATTTCGATTATCTTTTATCTATTTGAAGATATCACACAATTACTGTAAAATTAGCGGTATTTTAATTTCGCCGGGATGAAGACTCTTAAATTACTCTCAACATTCGTACTGACATTCGTCAGGGTTTTTTTTTTTTAGAGAAAGTACTTGAAAATTAGGCGGTTTGTCTTTTCGAGAGGAAACACAAATGAGTATTACTTTCTTATAAAATTTCATCTTCATAAAACTGACTGTTTAACGTCAACTCATAATAGAGATTGTCAGTTTTTCCTTCTTGAATATTTAAGAATGTAGCAGTGAAAAGGGAAGGAAAAAAAGAAAAGAAATTACATCTTTCGTTTTAACGTTCCACGATTATGGCCTTGAGGCTAAAGAAGACGGATAAATAAGGCAAATGAATGATAGTGAAAGACTTGCTGGAATAAGAATGTGGAAGGAAACGAGAGTACCTCGAGGAAATCCACGTATACAATGTTGTCCACCAACACAAACTTACTTGGACGTGGATCGAGTTGAGTTGACTTTGAGTTTAAGTCTTCATCCCAACGAAATTAAAATACCGCTAATTTTACAGTATTTATATGATATCTTCAAATAGATAAAAGATAATCGAAATGTGGAACAAGAGCGCTCTAGACAATATTATTTTACATGAGAAACCGTTATCACGACTCACTTATCTGCTTTCGATTTCGAGCCATTTTGAAAATCGGCATTTATTTTCGCGTTTCTAAACAGCTGAAAACGGAAAACCGGTAGGTGACTTGTGATAACGGTACCTCACGCAAAATAATATTGTCTAAGGCGCTCTTGTTCCATATTTCAATTATCTTTTATCTATTTGAAGATATCACATAATTACTTTAAAATTAGCTTTATTTTAATTTCGCCGGGATGAAGACTCTTAACGTCCCGTTCAGCAGCGAGGCTATATGAGACGTGGACGAACTGATTAACGTGGAATCCGAACCACATGAGCTCCAGCCGGGAATCGAACCCGGGTCTCTCACGCTATGGACGTGGATCGAACCAGGGACCCCATGCACGAAAGGTAAGGGCTCTACCACTGAGCCACTGTGACATTCATAAGGAGAGAAAAAGAGATTAAGAGCAGATTAAGGGGGAAAAGGTCCCCCAAAAATGGAAAATGGGCTGGAAAATTATTTCTATTGCTATCGGGAGACATGAGTACATTTGGTACATGAGTACTTTATGAGGACCTTTCTTGCTCTAAAAATTCTAACATTAAACATGAAGTAAAGACCGCAATAATTAGACCTAAACCACCTACTTAGATGTTAATTATGAATTTTACTATATATATATCTTCTCCTTATGATTTCACGAAGTTTGCATAACACTTCTCCCCTGAACCATCAATATAAGCAATATAATCTCATATTGAAAACGAACAACAATACATTTTATCATGAAAATTTTCTAATGACATCCTAGAAATGGAATGAGTATACTTTCTGAAGTGCGGGAAAGCGATATAGTTTTTTTTCTTAAAGGGTAATGAAAACATCAAATAGATTTTCCATAGAATGGACCTATCACGGTAGAAAGTTTAAGGATAATGGAAATATTCATGAGATTTTCTTGTAATTTCAATGGAATGTGCCTACCATAGTATAAACTTTAAGGATAATGGAAACATCTATGAGATTTTCCTTGGATTTCAACAGGACGTGCCTTTCATGGTGGAAACTTTAAAGTTAATGGGAATATCAATGGGATATTCCATAGATTTCAATGCAATGTACCTGTCATAGTAGAAATTTTAAATATTAACGAGCATGTGATATACCTGTCATAGACAAATTTGTACGTCCGTGAGGCGTTCTGCAATTTTCGGGCAAAGAGCCCAGTAATCTCCTACAGATTGTACCGTTTCTTGGACATAAACAAACAAATTGAACTTCCTCAGAATCCCAAAGGGTATCTCGGGAAAACATTTAAACGTCCAGAGGACGCCTCTCTTTAGCTACTGTTGTAACACATTAATACATAAATTCTTTGACTCAGGGGGCCGCGGTGGCTCCGTGGTGGAGCGTTCACCTCTGGTACGTGGAATCCCTGGTTTGATCGCAGCTCGCGGCAAGTGAACTTTGTGGTGGACATACACCATGCACATGAGTTTTCATCGGGTTCTTCCGTTTTCTCCCACTTTACTCATTTCACATTTTCATTCATTTCTCATCATCACCGTCTCCCTTAGCCTAGCAGGCATAAATGTGAGATAAAAAACTGAAAGATTTCATTTCAGTTTTATATTTTTTGATTCCCTTCCTTGCAAACTATTGTATCGAAAGATAATTTTTCAGTTTAAATAGAGAAGTTTCAAGAAAAAAATGAGTATCCACTGAAAAAATATGCCTGTACATATCCATAAAATATGAGCATATGATTACAGGTCGTGAGCTTATTAACACCAGCGCTGAATTCTTACAATGGCTTCAGCCGAATTTCATCTGTTCACAACATAAAACAAAAACGAATCAAAATAAAAGAGTGTTTAATTGAAAGGAAATAGTGATAATGTAGATATGTCAATAAATTGTGTTCAAGTTTTTCGCCAGGATGACACAATCATTTCTTAAAAGCTTCTTTTGTCTATGTGATAGAATCGAGTGATCGTTTCATTTCTCTTATTATTATTTTTGTTTTTTAAGAAGTTCGTAGTAGAAAGGTTACTTGTTTTTGTATTATTATTATTGTTGTTGTTGTTGTTTATATTCTAGTTATTATTCTCGTGTTACACTGCTACAAGTTTTCGCCTTAGTGGTTTTAACTTAAGAGGACTAATCATTACGAAATTAAAATACCGCTAATTTTAGAGTAATTATGTGATATCTTCAAATAGATAAAAGATAATCGAAATGTGAAACAATATTATTTTATATGAGATACCGTTATCACGAGTCACTTAGTAGCTTTCCGTTTGCAGCCCTTTATAAACGCGAAAATAAATGCCGATTTTCAAAATGGCTGGAAATAGAAAGCAGATAAGTTAGTCGTGATAACGGTATCTCACGTAAAACAATATTTGTATAATGAGCTCTTGTTCCATTTTTCAATTTATCTTTTATCTATTTGAAGATATCACATAATTGCTGTAAAATTAGTGGTATTTTAATTTCGCCGTGATGAGACCCTCTTAAGACATCAGAATATGTTGAAATGCTTTTGTCTGGACATTTATAGCCAATACAAGTGAACAGTAACCCTTTCTCAAACAAGTTCCTGGCATCCTTCCTCCTCCTTCCATTCCACGTCACACACACACATGCATACATACATACTATTCTCCCTTTATATAGAAACGCGTGTATATAATGATGTTGTCCTGTCCAGTGTGGACTAGTTAGCTTAGCAAAGTGAAGACATAAATATTGAATAAAAGTTCTCCCGTCACTGTCTTTCAATCTTCTTGTTTTGTTTTTTTCATATTTTAAAAAAATAAAAAAATATATTGTCTCAATTTTCGTTTTGTATATCGTTCTTGTGATTTTTATTTTATTTTAGAAAGGTTGTTTCTTTCAAAAGAGTCACTGAACTGCGATTCTAATGATTTTGTTTCGTTGATTGTGTCCCTGTGACAATTATATTTAAAAAGAAAAACAATTAGCCTAAGAATAAAAAATGTAGACAAAGATAATTAATCTATTAATTGTCATTTGTTTTAATTTATTCTGTTGTTTCAAGGCCAACAGGTCAAGCTCCCTTAAAAAAAAAAGGCTCCAAATGATCAAATCATAAGTATGAAGAAAATCATGTAAAAACTGGGTGGATCGAAAAACAATAGGGAAGTGTTGCATAAAAATTGAAAGCTGAAAGGAGAATTTTCTTAATACATAATTTCAGAATAAAATTGTTTTATTAGAAATGTGATAAAAGGTTAAAAGAACTGGAGGAGACAAGAATATTGAACGTGACGGAGTATATGAAACGAAATATATATATATATATATATTTATATTAATGAAAAGAGATTAGCAGGAAACTGTTAGCTTCTAAGAGCTGAAACAGAGTTTTTGATACGAAGGAAAAGAATTAAGAGTCTTCATCCCGGCGAAATTAAAATACTGCTAATTTTACAGTAATTATGTGATATCTTCAAATAGATAAAATATAATTGAAATATAGAACAAGAGCGCCCTAGACAATATTATTTTGTGTGAGATACCGTTATCACAAGTCACTTAGTGGCTTTCCGTTTTCAGCTGTTTAGAAACGCGAAAATAAATGCCGATTTTCAAAATGGCTCGAAATCGAAAGCAGATAAGTAAGTCGTGATAACAGTTTCTTATGTAAAATAATATTGTCTAGGGTGCTTTTGTCCCACATTTTGATTATCTTTTATCTATTTGAAGATATCACATAATTACTGTAAAATTAGCGGTATTTTAATTTCGCAGGGATGAAGACTCAGACTCTTAAGATCGTGCCAGATTGAACACGAAATTGTCAATTTGTTTTAAATATCAAGCATTTAAATAATAATACGTAATAATAAACTTTAGAGGGACACTGTAGTCTCGTGGTTAGAGCGTGAGACTCCCGTCTGTGTGGTCCCGGGTTCGATTCTCAACCGGTGTTTCGCAATTTTTTGGAGCCCACCCAGCGTCTTGAGGCAAACTGGGGATTCATGTGAAGAAAAGACGTGACGGTCACTGGGTTTAGACAGCTTCTGATATGTCTGGTAGAGATAGGGAGACGCAGCACGCTGATCACGTGTTTATAGCTAGGCTCGACGTAGTTCAGCCGATCGCTAACAGATGACATTGGAGCATCTTAGGCCCACAAAGGGCTGCTACGCCAGTGGTTTGGTTTGATTTAGTCTTAAACTTTGCTAAAAACAGTAAAGAGTGTCGAGCGTAGTTTCTATTTCGTCCGGTAGATAGCAATCGCTGGTAGACATATGTGGCATCTAACGGTATGATGTGTAACCTCTAACATTTTACAGTTATCTTCGTTTCAATAGTACAAAATGAAATATGAATAGCCTGCCTTAAAATCATCGTTATCAATGAAGACATAAATGGATTGACTAAATTTACAAACCTCGCCACGATATGGGTAATAACTAGCTATTAATTGAAAAAAAAGAGAGAGAGAATTCAGAATTCACTTTGTCATGTGGAGTAACGGACGTATGTAAGCACTAATAGTACTATCTTATAATACTCACTTGCATGATTTTAATGATAATAACAGTAGACATATATAATTGAATATATGCCTGACACTTTATACAACCCGCTATTCATAATTTTCTTCCGGGTTGCATTACTTCTTGACCACAGACAAACAAAATAGAGAATTCTATGCATAGTATCTATAAAAACTTTAATACTAGTTTTTGGTGAACCTTGATAAGTATTTGGAGAATTGAATACGCGACATCTCATATGTTATGCAAAACGTTATCCATAATTTTCTTTCAGGTTATAACAATTAGGCCACAAACAAAGAAAATATATAATCATGTATGTATATGCAGTATGATACTAGATAAAATCATTCTTCCCAAAGGTTCCAGAAGTCTACAGGCTATATAGGTCTAGGGAAAGGTTTGTTTTTTTATTTCTCAATCCGAATACAAAACAGTCGATTTGTTGTTCATATTGAAGTGTTTAATTAGAAAATAAACATTGATTTAGATAATTGAATATGCGAATTTGTTTGTTTATACAACCTGTTATTCATAATTGCCTTTCGGATTGTATAATCCTTTGACCACAAACAAACAAACAGAACAAAGAACTTTACAAACCAGGTACTTCAGATTAAAACGTCCTGTGTTTAGAAACCAACAAAGACTGAAGATATTAGAATGAAACAAAAAATGGAGTGATCTGAAAATTTTATATATATCATTGGAAAGATCGCTTTTTTCACGTGCGGCACTGTTTACCGATTGATCGCCACTTAACTAAGTTCTTGCATAGCTGCTTTCAAAATTACATGTTGCAGATGGAAACACTGCAGTAGAAAAGTAGAAAGTGTCTGTGCTTGGTCTTCGTAAATAGTCCCCTACAGAAACAACTTTTGGCATACTTTCTTATTTAAAAAAATACGTTATACACCTAGGGAACCCTGATAGAGGATCCTGTGGGTTAAAGAGAACAGAGTTTTCAGTTTCTATTTCATTTTCCGTTTCATCTTGTATCTCCAACCGTTCGTAATCTTTCATCGTCATCATCATCATAGGTATTCTGCCATTATTGGCAGATCACTTGCCGCAATTGAGAAGTTTCCACGCTCCACGGTCTTCCGCCAACCTCTTCATCTTCACGTGCAATTCCTCTGCTTTGATATCGTTCAGTATTTCTAGTCTCCTTCGTTCCCTCCCTCTTTTTCCTACCACCATACCCTCTAGCACGTCCTCATGATACAGTTCCTTCTAAACCAATATTCCAATTAATTTCTCTTCCTCTTCTTAAGAATATCTAAAATTGTTCTTTTCTCCTCCACCCTTCTCATTCGTTTTCCGCTAGACCCAGCTATTTTCTTCATTCTTCTTCACACTCTTTTTCAAAAGCTTTCAATCATTTTTGCGTTATGTCCATGTTTCTGATCCATACAATACAATACTCCACACGAAGCATTTTCTGAGTTTTTTTTCCCTCAACTCTTTATTCAAGGTCTCACAAAATAGTGTCTTCTTTCTCGTAAACGCTTTTTCGCCATTCCTATCCTTGCTTTTATTACATGTTCACACTTCATATCATCACTAATAATATTACCCAGGTATCGAAAACTAGTCACCTCTTCAATTTTCTTCCCCTCTACTTCTATAGAAAATATTAGACAACGACAGCTTCATTCCAATTACCATGACTTTTGTCTTCCTAACTTTTATTTTCATCCCACATTCTTCACAGCCCTTCCTTAAGTTTTATAACATCTTGTTGATTTTCCTTTCAGAATCCGCAATAAGCACCATATAATTTGCAAACTACATATACTTAATTGTTCTAAAAAAAAAAAAAGATTGGGTTGAAATGGAAAGTACTGAATATTTAATCTTAAACCGTATTAATTCAAACTGTATTTTAAAAAAGTTCTATGTAGAAAAAAGTTCTATGTAAGTTCTATGTAAAAAAGTTCTATGTAGTTCTATGACGACGCCAGAGAGGGACAAGCGAGCGTCTCCTCCTCTAGTAGCATCGTCTGCTTTCTCGACTGTTCTTACAGATATGTAGTATTGTAGTATAGGTCAAGTAATATTAAATTATTGTTTTCGCTATACGAGAAAATTGCTGCTCCTTTCCAAATATATATATATATATATGGTACTTGTACCGATTATGGCCCGGATTCCTAATATGGCCCACAGACAATATCTCTGCAGATTTACGTTGGTGCTACTAGATGACAATATAAACTATGTCCTCATGACAAGCGTAAACATATTTGCGCGGCTTCGAGAACATACTTTATATTGTCATCTAGTAGCACCAACGTAAATCTGCAATGATATAGTGGGTGAGCCATATTATGGAACCGGGCCATAATCGGTACAAGTACCATATATATATATATATATATATATATATATAGAGAGAGAGAGAGAGAGAGAGAGAGAGAGAGAGAGAGTGATCTGTGCTCCTCCGCTTTTCCCCCAAAGAAATTACAACCGGCGTAGTCACTGTGTAGAAATCTCCATATTATCCAGCTTGAAGGAAATAAAAGATTTTTGCTGATGATGCAAGATGAGACGGAACTTTCGTGATAAGATAAGAGAGACGAGACAGAGGCGTCCCAATAGAAATAGATACAGTAAAGTCCCGACTATTCGGGTTAGTATGGTGGAAGGACAGATGAGTTAAAAAAAAAAAAGCCGGATAGGTCGGAGTTCTGTAATTCTCAGTTCCTGCCCTACTCAGACCATTAAGAGTACGCTTACATATATCAAAATCTGCTCTTATTAATATATATTCTGGCTTTTCAGGCCAATACTTTATATATATTTGTTAAGAACTGTATTATACACTTTAAAACTTTTTATACCAGAAAAGGAAAATCGAAGAATAAAAAATATTGTAGAAGGTGCACACCTTACATACGTATAATTTTAAAATAAACAGTTAACATAAAACGTAGACCGAGTTTTTTTTTTTAACTTATTTTCTTTGTTTCTTGATAAGTACACAAATGTGAAAAGGACCTCCTTCGTGGTGAAGCGGTTAGCGTGCTCGCGTTTGGCGCACGAATCCAGAGCTCGATTCACGGAAGTAGCTCATATGGTTCGGATCCCGCGTTACGCTGTAGGTCCACGTGTCATGTAGCCTCGCTACTGAAAGCCAAACTAAACTCAAAATCACATCACACGAATGTGAAAGTCAAAACTTACAATTTTTAGTGTTTAAGAAAGTCCTTTGTATACGAATGATTATTATTGGCAAAGTCATATTTTTATGAAGGCGTTAAGACGAGTAGATTGCTTCCAAAAAATCTGTTTTTATTGCTGATTTTTTAAAATTAGACTGGATAGTAGGAAAGTCTGATGGTCGAAAATCTACTGCCCCAAATCTAGTCTCGTGAGCACCATTAGTTCTGACAGAATTGTCGAATTGTTGTAGGCACTCAAGCTCTTAAAACCTCAACAATAGAGTGGCATGATTGAATATACTCCTGATATCTTATGCAACCCACAATTCACGATTCTCTTTCAGGTTGCATAATCATTTAACCACACAAGCAAACTAGAGAATTTCTATTGAATATTGATTCTTTGGTCTCTGGAATGTTCTCAAAAAAAAGTATGAAGGGCAGTGGTGAGGTTGTTGAGGTCTCAAATGCCTGAAAATCGAAATGGAATGAAAGTTGGTCAATGTAAATAAACGAAACTTCTTTGAAATAATAAGAGAGAATTGAGGCAGCCGGAAACCATCTTCATCAGTAGATTCCATTCAAATCCCTCCCCATCTTCGTCCCCCACCCGCCAACCACCCTGCCAAACCTATAATCTATCCCACAGTAAACTCATTGTGTATCTCGGAAATGCAATTATTGATGAATTGCCTATTAAGGCAACTTCGATAATCCAATTGCAACCTATATGTAGAGAGAGAGATGGAAGAAGTTGGTATTGTACTTTTGTTCCACCACCCTATTTTTTTTTTTTTTTTACATAAATGAATCCTCCCTTCATCTTAATAATAACCCTCCCTCTCATCCCCTCTTTCTTATTTCATTTCTAAAGATCCTTTCATGGTAAGGCACCTTTCGGCTCCCTTTAAACAATGCCTTTCATTGTCAAATGTGATTGGGCTTAGAATCAGCTAGTTTAGAAGAGAAAGTAGGGTGACCGTACTACTGAAATCTAATTGTGGAGAATTTTTTCATCTTTCCTTTTTTTTTTTTTTATTGCTATTATTTTTTTCTTCTCGAACAAGATACATGTTAAACTGCTATGTGGGTTATCATCCAATTTGGGGCATTCAGAGCTTTAAAATGTGGTCTTTTTCTTTTACAATTTTGGTCATATTAGAGGCCAATTCATTAAAAGAAATACTTTTCTACACTTGTCACTGACAAAATTTCTTTCCGTTTGGTAAAATTAATTTGGAAATAACGGCGGTATGGCTTTAATGTACTGTCAGCGACAAAAGTTCTTTCCGTTTGGTAAAATTAATTTGGAAATAACGGCGGTATGGCTTTAATGTACTGTCAGCGACAAAAGTTCTTTCCGTTTGGTGAAATTAATTTGGAAACAACGGCGGTATGGCTTTAATGTACTGTCAGCGACAAAAGTTCTTTCCGTTTAGTGAAATTAATTTGGAAATAATGGCGGTATGGCTTTAATGTACTGTCAGCGACAAAAGTTATTTCCGTTTGGTAAAATTAATTTGGAAGTAACGGTGGTATGGCTTTAATGTACTGTCAGCGACAAAAGTTCTTTCCGTTTGGTAAAATTTATTTTGGAAATAACGGTGGTATGGCTTTAATGTACAATCACCGACAAAAGCTCTTTCCGTTTGGTAAAATTTATTTTGGAAAGAACAGTGGTATGGTTTTAATGTACAATCAGCGACAAAATATCTTTCCGTTTGTTGAAATTTATTTGGAGAATAACGGTGGCATGGCTTTAATGTACAGTCAGCAACAAAAGTTCTTTTCGTTTGATAAAATTAGTTTCGAAAATAACTTCAGAATGGTAGGACAATTTGAGTACAGTTTTGAGTAACTTTTAAAAAATGAAATTTTCTGTACTTTCCGGCCATACCACCGTTGTATGTTCCATCCATACCAGCATTATTCCCGAAATGAATTTTACCAAACGAAAAGTACTTTTGTCGCTGACTGTACCACGGTAGTATGGCTGGAATGTACAGAAAATTATATTTTTTTTCTAATTTGCTGAAAACTGTCCTCAAATTGTTCTTCCATTCTGAAGTTAGTTACGAAAAGAACTTTTGTTGCTGGCTGTACAGTTAAATGGAAGTAGCCCTACTTCAGTACTACCACTACTACTACTATGGCTGTTATTATTATAAGTATTAATTATTATTATTAATATTAATCACACAAATTATAATAATAACAGACAGCGATGGCTGAGAAGTAAGTCGCTTTCCTCAGGTTCGCTGGATCCATGGTTTAATTCCAGCTTGCGCAAAGTGGACTTTGTGATAAACAAACACCATATGCGTAGTTTCATCAGAGTTCTCTTGTTTCTTTACATGTTCTTCATTCCTCTATTTCCATCATTATTATCATCACCGTCTCACTTCGTCTCGGAGCATAATCGTGGGGGTAATCTTAAAAATTGTTATTATTATTATTATTATTATTATTATTATTATTATTATTATTATTATTATTATTATTATTATTATTATTATTATTATTATTATTATTATTATTATTATTAATCAAATCAATAATATAACCTAGAAAGTCCATCTAGCCAATGGATAGCACACAAGTCTTCGCATGCTTCCACAGTGTCGACATAGCATTATCTGTATTGGTCCTCAATGTCGTGAGTCGGGTGAGGAGCTACTTAATTTAACAGGTAAAACACTACAAGAAAAACATCTTAGAAAGCTAGAAAATGTACGGAGCAAGTCGAATTGATGAACCCGATTTCAGAAATGTATTCTGTGAAATCTAATAAACGTTCTGAAAAGAATTTGAGAACAAGATCTTAAGACGAATATTCGGGCACAAGAGGAACGGGAATGGGGATTGGCGGAAACTAGGAGGCTCAAGGAGGCAGATCATGTACTCAGAATGAAAGAAAGTAGGAATGCTTTCAATGCTTTAACTGGAAATCCAATCGGGAAACGACCATTAGGAAGACCTAGGCGCAGAAGGGAGGACAATATTAAGATGGATCTCATAGAAATAGAAATACAAAGTAGAAAGTGGATCCAGTTGGCTAAGGATAGAAGTCAGTGGAGAACTTTTGTAAACGCGGCATTGAACCTTCGGGTTCCATAGGGCAAGGAGTTAGTAAGTTAGTTAGAAATATAATAAACATATGTTATTCTGATCCATGTGCTTCGAAATGTTAACTTTCAAAGTTTAGTCTCCACGTAGTGTTTCAACTTTCTGCCGCTAAGAGTCAGCAGCTAGCAGTTAAGAGTCTTCATCCCGGCGAAATTAAAATACCGCTAACTTGACAGTAATTATGTGATAACTTCAAATAGATGAAAGATAATTGAAATATGGAACAAGAGTGCCCTAGACAATATTATTTTACATGAGAAACCGTTATCACGACTCACTTATCTGCTTTCGATTTCAAGACATTTTGAAAATCGGCATTTATTTTCGCGTTTCTAAACAGCTGAAAACATAAAGACACTAGGTGACTTGTGATAACGGTACCTCACGCAAAATAATATTGTCTAGGGCGCTCTTGTTCCATATTTCAATTATCTTTTATCTATTTGAAGATATCACATAATTACTGTAAAATTAGCGGTATTTCAATTTCGCCGGGATGAAGACTCTTAATAGGACTTAGATCATCGACTTAATGTTACCGTGCTACGCGAGATTCTCATTTAGAACACTTGTGATATATTGAAGAAAACTTTGGCAGTTTACCTTTATTATCACATCTCTCACAATACTATATCTTTATCAGACTTCACACAATGAATGTCTAAATTCGTGTCCTCCATTTCGACCTGCTTTGTATGGTCTCAGGAGCTATATGTATATAACCACACATCACGCAGTTAAAGTTGCACCTTATCCCAACCAAAGCTCATTATAGCATAACTTCAGAGAATTTATTGTTATGATTAAATTCTTGCCTCAAAGCGAAAAGATTACTGGAGAACAATTCATTTTCTTCAGCTTTCCGCAGATTTTACGCATTCTTTCTAATATTTAAATCTAGTCTTCACCGCTGGTCTAATCACAAGTGCGCGCGCTTTTGGTGCACAGGGTCCAGAGTTCGATTCCTGTTGAGAGAAACTTGAAACTTGAACGCATTACAGTGATTTGGATTTCACCTTAAACTCAAGATCTACGTCTTATATAGCCTCGGTGTTGAAAAAGATCTCGAATCAACTAAACATTAAATGATCAATTGGATTTTTCTAAATTGACTTGATTGAGAATCATAGTGTATAGACTAGTAAGGAGGGTCTTAAATGAAATGAAATCTTCGAGTTTTACGTCCCACGATTATGCCGGCTAGGCTAAAGCAGACGATGATGATGAGAAATGAATGAAATGGTGGAATGAATAAAGTGGGAGGAAACGGGAGAACCCAAGTACTCGGTGTTTGCCTACCGCAAAGTTTACTTGGCGCGAGCTGAAATCGAACCAGGGACCCCATGCACAAGAGATGAACTCTCTACCACTGATCCACCGCGGCCCCCAGGCAGGTCTTAAATATTTAGCTCTCAGGGAGATCTCTTCCTCTCGTCAAGTAATTTCCCCTGCTCCTCTAAGAATCTCTTCTTTGCCAGGGAAATATTCACCCCATGTCATATACATTACTTTGTGAAAAAAAATCTTGGATTTGTATATATTGTAAAATTCTGTTCCTTACCGTTTATAGTTAGAGCTAGGTTGAATAATTGAGCTTCCGGAATCGACTCCCGTTACCGGTTATTTACAAATCCTCAAATAGATTACAATAGTGTTCACAAATACTAATATATACAATTCTCTAATATAAGGTATTCCTCTTCCTTACGGCCTCGTGAAGGAATTCTCAATAGCGTACTACGTGAAGGGTTGTAGGACACTCGACTCCGCTGAAAGTAAAGGGAGTTGAGATTTTCGTCAAGGACTCTGCTGGAAGTCAAGCCGGGTTGTGGTTAGAATTCTCTCGCTGATTCACTGCAAACAGCAAAGAGAGGTAAGGTCTAGGAACCGTCAGCTCCACTGCAAGCTAAGTCTTTGGGATGGGGTAGGTGCGAAGCGTAGAAGAAGACTACTTGATCCTGATATATAGTTTTCTAAAGATACCGGAAAGGATTGAGTAATGACTCCGGGTCTTATCCCGATTGAAGGGAAAATCCCAACCTATACCTTCTCGTGGAGGAAAGCGAGCAGCGCCTTAGACGGCCAATGTAGGTAGGGAACGATTGAGTTTCGGGATAAGGAGTCAACCTCTACAACGTGTTAACAGCTTTCTCGGAGGGCGGATGAACGGGTAGAGGTTGGAATGTGGAAAGGAAATGAGGAATATTATCACATTTTTTTTCTCAGGTCGGATGAAGGAGAAGAATAAATACAATGATGGTTCTCTCTGGTGTAAAACATTCCAGAGGTAAAATAGTCCCCTGTTCGGATTTCCGGGTAGGGACCACTCCGGGAAGAATCATCAAAGAATAATAATAATAATAAAAACACTTTCATTTCAGCGTAGGAATCTGGACCATAGGACTTTTACGACGTGCGTTTAAACTTGACAGTTTGGATTTGAGTGGTCAAAATAAGATGAAATAATTCGAAAAATTACATAATATTTTACTAGGGTCGTGTTAAGGCCGAGAGTGGTGTCACCATAGCAATGAGAAACGAAATAGCCAGAAGTGTAATCAAGGTGAAATACTATAGTGATTGTCTAATGTTTATGAAACTAAGTGCAAAACTAGTGAATATTATTGTAATACAAGTGTAAACAGCTGTATAGCATTGCTAACTGTATAGTATACGAGGCGGGGAATGAGCTCATGACCAGGGATGTCGAAGGCAATTAATGTTAAAGTTCTCTATTAGAAACATTGAAGTGTTCTCGTACGGTACGTTAATGTAACTAGAATTGAACTTTTAGAGAGTTTTGCATAGAATACTCGCATAATGTATAGACCACGCATGGGACCGAAACACGTATGCGTTTACGCACTTGATCATACACACACACACAAGATTTTTCGATCTATCTTCCCACGTATGCAACCGCGTGTTGTTGTAAGAGCACGTGGCCACCCGATCAGCAGCCAGATTTCCAAACAGCTGGTGTCCTTTCGTCTCTCTCTCTCTCTGTGTGTGTGTCTAAACCTGAACCAACCAGGTTCACCAACTATCCCCATGTGTTTCTGGAAGCACAAGCCGCTCACTCCATTACAAATTCAAATTTTCTGCCGTCGATCCAAAAGTGATTCCACATCCCTTACCCACTCACACCATCGCATCTCGGCTCCTGCATACCCCCCGCCCCCCATTCTGCTACTGTGATGCGAATTACATGCTGAAATTATGCCAAATCTATACATCTGGTTGACGAAAACCGGAATATTGAGAGAGAGAGAGAGAGAGAGAGAGAAAATTATGCAAGCTTGTGTGTGAGTGTGTGTGTGCGTGTGTGTGTGTACGTATTGAAGAGCAAAAGATGCATAGTTACGTAGAACAGATTATTGATAAATGCAAATGCAAATATACCATTTGCTATAAGTTGCTTCCAATTTATGGAAGATTCCATATAGAAGCATTTTAATATCATATTAATAGACCTACATTCATGTATGCAAATCTAAATAATAGGAAATTAAACAAAGACTTCTTGATATCACAGTTCATGTAGGGGCACGGCGAACCGAATGGCTTTTAGTTCATGAATGGCCAATGCATTTACTTTCATCACATCTACTTCTTTTTTCCTAGACCGAAAAAGATAGTTTCATTACCTTTAACTTCGAGTAGCTCCTTGGTTTGCCTCATGATACAAGATAGACGCCGAAAACTTGCCCTACTGAAATCCAATATATATATATATATATATATATATATATATATATATATATATATATATATATATATATATATATATACCAGTCTCCACTGGGAGGCTGCAGGGGACATGGTGGGTCAGTGATAAAGCGCTTACCTCTGGCGTGTGGAGTCCCAGGTTCGATCCCCGGCCAAGTAAGTTTGAGATGGACAACATTGTGTCTGTGGGTTTTCTCGCTTATTCCATTTTCCTCCCACATTCTCATTCCACTAATTCAAAGTTCATCATTCATTTGCCTTAATCATCGTCAACCTTTGTTCTCAAGGGCATAGTCGTGGGAAGCTAAACTGAGAGATTTCATTTCATTTTAACTTTGATCACTCATTGATAACTAAACCTATTTGATTACTGATTGCTAACTAAATCTACTTTATCACTCAGTAATAACTAAGCTTACTTCATCATTCATTGAAAACTAAGCCTACTTCATCACTCATTTATAGCTAAACCTACTAGATTGCTGATTGCCAACTAAGTCTACTTTATCCTTCATTGAGAACTAAGCCTACTTAATCTCTCATTGATAACTAGGCCTACTTGATCACTCATTGAAAACTAAGCCTACTTTAACACTCATTGATAACTAAGCTTACTTTATCATTCATTGAGAACTAAGTCTACTTAATCATTCATTGATAACTAGGCCTACTTCATCACTGATTGATAACTAGGGCTACTTGATCACTCATTGATAACTAAGCCTACTTTATCACTCATTGATAACTAAGCCTAGTTGATCACTCATTAATAACTAGACTTACTTGATCACTCATTGATAACTAAGCCTAGTTGATCAGTCATTGATAACTAAGCCTAGTTGATCACTCATTGATAACTAGACTTACTTGATCACTCATTGATAACTAAGCCTACTTTATCACTCATTGATAACTAAGCCTAGTTGATCACTCATTGATAACTAGACTTACTTGATCACTCATTGATAACTAAGTCTACTTTATTACTCAGTGATAACTAAGCTTACTTAATCATTCATTGATAACTAAGCCTACTTGTTCACTCATTGAAAACTAGGCCTACTTGATCACTCATTGATGACTATGCCTATTTATCACTCATGGAGTACTACGGCTCAGTGGTAGAGCGCTTACCTCTTATGCGCCAAGTCTCTGGTTCGATCTCCGGCTAAGTAAGTTCATGTAAGTTCATGATAATATCGTGTCTGTGAGTTTTTTCGGGATACTCCCGTTTCCTCCCGTATTCTCATTCTACCAATACTTCCATCACCATTCACTTGTCTAAATCATCCGTTTCTCTTATCCTCAAGGGCATATATGTGGGACGTTAAACTGGAAAAATTCATTTTATTTCATTTATGTCTACACTGGGATCTGACCCGGGCCATCGAGGTTGGTATAGTCCGCAGCAAAAAAACCTGCAACATGAGCATGCAAGTTTATTGTGAAACGACGAAGACTTTTGTTCCAAACTAAGTGTGAAGGTGAGGACGCCGAGGTTTCTCCTGGCGTGATTCATAACACTTAGACGTTATGTTGATTCCCTGCGCTGTTAGGCGTAGTTTCACAATAAACTTACATTCTCATGTTGCAGATTTTTTTTTTTGCTGCGGACTGTACAAAGACGCCAATAAACAATGAATCGATTTATTACCTAAAGAATAATCAAAAGTATTCATTACATTTATATTACACAAAGTGAAACGCCCACTCTTCGCTGGTGAAAATTAATAGGTTTATGCAAAATACAGTATAGTCCCTGTTAACCGGCCACCACGGGATCGAGCTTGGGTCGGATAACGAAAAAGTCGGTTAAAACGAAAATTGCAATTTTTTTAGGCTTTCAATCATATCTCTACAATGTTTAAAAATAGGATTGTACTATTAATTATGAAAATGTAACTATCAAAATGAGATGCTTTAACCACCTCCAGTAACACTCAGTTGAATGAAGTACAATACTGTATATACTGTAGTACATACTGTATTTATTAAAGCACTTGACTATCACCACTGTAAATCATAAAATACAGTAATTTAAGGTGTGTTTGTATTGACTGAAGGAAAGTATAAAAGTGAAAAATACGACTGAGTGAAAAATGCTGAATGAAATAAAATTAAGACAAAAACATCGTCTGGTAGATTAGTTACGTATCTTTATTGTTGTACGCTACATTGTTGTTAAGCTCTGAGCGCAGCTGATAACGCAAATTGGATAAAGAAAATTATTTATTAAAATGTTTTTCTTGGAAGATGCACAGTTAATCCGAAGGGCGGTTAAGAGATCGTCCACTGTATTTGAAAACTATATTATATTCCTGTTCCTTCTCTTAGGATGTGTATTTGAATTCAAATTATATGATTGAAACCTCGCTGAACCGAAATGTTAATTATATGTTCAAAAATTTAATTCAAGCGGTAAAGTCATTATTCTTTGTGACTAATACTTTCCTCCCTTATGACACACATTTCAATTGAAAATTTGATGATACAAAGCCACATCCACTCAGACGGTAACTATTTTCAAAATTTTATTTTCAACCGTTTAATTACACTTTTGGCATTTTATGAACACAATATGGCCACACTTCTTCCTTTTAGAAGGGGAATTTTTGGAAACGCTTCAGCATTTGTCAACTCACTGGGTTTGTTAATAAGAGGGGGGGGGGGAGCGGTAAATTCTCTATTACAGACACTTTCGTTCCTGTTTTGCCTTTATTTCTGGGTACACAGACACACATACATAACTTAGTATAAATTTGTATTTCACTATTTTCATTTTAACAAGTATTAACCGAATTATATATAAGAAAGGATGTATCTGTCGTGTAAGTCAAAAATATTTTACTTTATTCAATTTGCTTGCAGAGTGACAACACGTTTTCACCTATTATTTTGCTTTGTTTCAGTGACTTCACTTGACTTTTGTGTTTTTTTAATGTTTACAATATTTTCTTTTCGCTTCGTCTACTTGCTTCCGCTTCTTCTTATTTATTTTCTTAGTTTTTTTTAAAAAGAATAAATTCCTTTATATTCTTCTTCACACACATTCTTCGCCTCTGTGTGAAGAAATGATGGTGGCTAGCAGAGTGCTTTTCGCGTCTGCACCTCACGTCTACGTTACATCCTCTTTCTCACCTCACCTCTTGATTTTTCTCTTTTCAACCCCCCTGCTACCCTCTCCCCGCCTCATGTGTTTCCCAATGACTCTACATCGATGCGAAGATACAGTAGGTATATATATATATATATATATATATATATATATATATATATATATATATATATATATATATATATATATAGGAAGTGGAGGGCTGAACTGGGCAAGGGAAGTCTACAGGAAGGGAGAAACTGGCGGCTCTTTCTAAACAATCCCAAATCTAATTTGTTCTCTTGCAAGAGAAGCCGGCCAGGTCCTCTCTGATCTTGGCACGCCGAATCAAATTGAGTCTCTCTTTTCAGTGAAAAAAGGAAAAAAAAATCGAGTTTGCAAGGGCAGAAGGGCCGGTGGAGTTTTCTCTGTCTACCCAGAGTGTAGGAGCGAAACTAACGGCTAGATGGAAGGGAATTGAGGCTTTCGTACTGTGACAGCAAGTCCACGGATGGGGACAGGCCAGGAATCGAATTATCCAACGTGCTAATGCCGAGGTGAGGGAACCTGTGAACACTCCGACGCGCCGCGCCGCGACGCCATCGGCCCGTCGCTGATTGAAAAGGACAGGCGTCTCTGTCCCTTTTGCTTTCCCTCTTTTCCACACACGCCTTCTCAGTTCTTCCCTTCCCCTCTTTCTCTCTTGGTCTTCCCCTTCAACGCAAAATTGACGTCGCGGCTCTCATTCTGCTGTTCTCGTGTTCTCCCTGTGTTTTTTGCCCCACTGCTTTCTCTTCCCCCGATCTACCCTAAATCCACATTTCTCCCTGTACGAGCTAACGACGCGCATTTGCGGGTGCCTTCGAGCTGTGTGTTGACAGGACATTGGGTATTGTGCGGTGGGGGTTTGGTAAATGGATTGGAATATACGTACGTACGCTACACATAACACACACACACATATATATATAGCTATACGATGATAGTGTAGGTAGAAACTTAACGCTTTCTAAGAGACCTAAATCTGCCAAGGATTCGATTGCGAGCCGTAACATACTTTCTCAGGAAGGAAGGACAGTGGCTATAAATGACACGTTTCCGTGGTCATCAAAATGCTTAATTGGTGTTTATAAATTATTTATACGGCTATTTTTGTTACACATACCAGAATTTGAATTTGTTGAATGTATATAGACTCCCTTGACATTTATTTTAAAATCATATTCAGGATTGAATAATCACTAATAGCATTCTAAACTTTTAATAGCCTTATTTAATCCTTCAAAGTCAAGTCTGTAGGCATGCACAAGTTTGCATTTACAGGTACATGTCTGCAGACCTAACCAAGGCTATAGCAAACTTGCTGATTACTCGGCTGCAAGCTTGTTTCAGACTTGCTATAAGGCTACCCTTAAAATTTCTTTAAATTGACACACTTGTCAAGTATGACTTTAAATTTACATTTGGTAAAGAAATATACAGAGAGGATTTGTTAGGCGAAGTCTAGCATGTAAGCATTCTTTCGCAGACTTCATGCTTACATCTGATCTAAGCATACACACGCTTTTACGACAAAGCTATCTGGACTTCAAGCATGACTTGTAATTCACACTTGGCAAAGCCATATACAGAGAGAATTTCTAAGATTAAGTTCTATGAACATAAATCAAGGGCACACTTAGACTTACTGTAAAAACGTGCTTGCTTACTGGGATTAGAAAAAAGTACTAACGGTTGGATAGTAGTGACATGGGTAAAAACCAGATAACATCATTATAATATGTATTCTGCCATTAGTGGCAGGTTATTTGCCATAATTGATAATCTTTTATGCACCAGGGCCTTCAGCTAACCTTTTCGTCTTTACGTAACAATTAGAGCAATCTTGTGGCTAAGCGGTTAGCGAAAGCGACTTTGGCGTAGGTGACCTGGGTTCGATTCCTGTCGGGAGGGTTCATGTGGTCCGGATCCCACGTTAAGCTCTAGGTCTGTTTCATATAGCCTCGGCTGCTGAAAGGGATGCTAAACTCAAAACAAATTAAATTTACGTAATAATTTTGTGTTCTAACAACATCCATAAACTGTAGTCTCCTTCTTTCTTTCCAATCACTATACAGTAGACTCCTGAGTGTCCGGCTAGCAACTATTTGGCCTCCGTACTATCCGACTTAGTTTTCTTTTTATCGTAATTAAATGAGGAAGGCAAGGCGTTGCATTGGCAACGTTGCCAAGGCATTGGAAGTGGCCGTCTGCTACGATCCTCCTACTTGTCGTGTGCAAAATACAAGTTGTGACAGGAAAAGAGCAGCGTTCTGCTTCTTGTTCATTGTTTCGTCATTGTGTAACGGACCTCAATACAGTACGCTTGCCGCTGTTCCTGATTATTACTGTATAATATATACAGTACTGTACTCGTAAATTTTTCCTGGGGTATATACCTAATGAGTTCATAGAATTCCGGCCTATCCGGCTTGTCCTAACGTCACATTAGGCCAGATACTAGGGAATCTTTTAGAACGTTCCTCATGGTATAGGTCCTTCTCAGTTAATGTCTCGGCCAGTTTTTTTTCTTCTTTTCAATTAGTCTTACATCTAAAACTGTTCATTTCTTCCCAACATTTTCTTTCTTCCTTTCCCTATTTCTAACATTTCTTGATTCATTTTTTATTCGACCCAGTTAATCCCCTTCATTCTTCTCCACACCTGCATTTCGAAAAGCCTCTAGTCTTTTCTAATCGATTTTGGGTAATGTCCATGTTTCTGTCCTATCGAGTACAATGCACCACACCCATGCTTTGTGTCCTTTTCTTGACTCGTTATTCAAAGACCCACAAACTATACTTTTCTTTTTCGTAAGTGTTTCTTTCCCTATTCTTCTCATTTTTATTTCATGTTCGCACTTTGTCTTCACTAATAACACTACCTATGTACCGGAAACTTGTCCTGTTTCTACTTTCTCCCTACTTACTTCTATATTTAATAAAGACCGCTTCATATCGATCACCGTTGCCATAGGCGCCGACTTGAAGAAAATATTGGGGGGGGGGGTTCCAAACAAGAAATAAATATATTCAGCTGTTTGCTTGATGAAGGCCCGCTCCCCCCTTCCCCAGCTCTCGATCTGCTACTCCGCTGCAAAGTTTACAATGCATTGATCTTCACTTGTCATATCAGTGCTGCCAGAGTGTTCATTCATTGTTCATTGTTCTATTAAACACCATTTTCTGTCTAATAAGAAGGTTGTTCCTAATATTGAATTAAAGACACGAAAAAGTTTACGACAGAAATTCCTGCTCCTCTTTGTTAATTCTTCCTCGACTGAACTATATTGGGGGTCGAGGACCCCACCTTTAAAAATTGGGGGGCCAAAAGTGTCCTGCCCCCTCAAAGTCGGCGCCTATGACCGTTGCCTTTGTCTTTATAATGTTTATTTTTATCCCATGTTCTTCGCTGTTTTTCCTTAAGCTTTCTAACATTTTATAAATTTTCTTTTCAGATTCCGCAACAACTGCCCAGAAACCAAATAAGTAGTACCGGTACCTTAATAGAAACCATTGCGTCTCTACCAGTGTTGAATTCAGACATTTTTACCCGGGGGGGAATATGAACTCCTCGGGGGCAGGGGAGTTTGGGTGAAGTAATTTCTACATCTTGTGAATGAAATTTTGAGAGTTTCTCCGGGGGGGAATGAATTTTCTTCGGGGGAGAGATTCCCCCCCGGGCTACCCCCTGAATTCATCCCTGGTCCCTACTCCTGTAATTGTGTTCTATCTGCAAATCCTGTCTCCAAACCATGGCTCTCTAATGGATTTAGATTGTTAGAGACTCGCTGCGAAACTGCATAGTCTAATTTTTCCTTCTTCGACTGCCATTTTTTGTATAAATTCTCAAACTTGTGCACTATGCTACTATGATGTTTTCTGTATCGTCTAGAAATTTAGCACCCTCTTTTGAGCACAAAGGCTATGTGAGACATGGACTTACAGTTTAGAGAAGAATCCGAACCACCGCAATGTGTTCCATGCTCACCTATCTGAGATTGAACCCGGCACCACGTGTACAAAAAACACATCTGCTAGGGGCATTAAGCCAAAAGGAGGGTTATGTTGGATTTACATTAGTTTTTCCCGTCTGAGAATGTCAAATACGTACGTGTTGAAATCCAAGAACTCTTTTTTTATTTTTTATTTTATTTTATTTTATTTTATTTTATTTTATTTTATTTGAATGTCCAAAGCATGAGTAGCATGTAGGAAGTTCTCATGTTGGTTGAATTTCACGTTAAACTATAGATCCACGTGTCATGTAACCTCGCTGCTGAAAGGGACGCTAAATTAAAAATCCTATTAAAATCCAATCCAACGTAAAAAAAAAAAAAATTCTAGTGGATAAGCCTGTGGGAAAGATACTTTTATGTATAACAAAACGTGGTATATTATATTTATGTGGTAGAAACAATCCTAACTATAATGCATACAGAATATTTCGCACAGAATAATTTCGGCAGCTTCTGTGTCATTGGGGCTGTCTGTGTCATCATACCTGTTTGAGTTACCGAGTATGAGAACTAGCCCGGCTCACTCAAATACAAATGGTTTGTGTTTCAAACTTATGCTATTCCCCTTCGATTTGGTTCTTAACTTTGGTCTTTCTAGTATCAGAGAAAGAGTTCATTCAATGTGTATCCTTAATAGAGTTAAGCTCCTTAATAAATGTATATAATACTATATTCAAACTCCAGATGCACGAACCACGATGCCTGATTTGCTGTTTCTTCACAAGATTATATAGACTAAATGTAAAAATTGACTCCGAATTTTTGGCTTCTTTTCTCAATTTTCGTGTACCGTCTCGCCTTTACACGTAGTCATTCCCTATTAACAAATGCTGCGCCAAGACTTAAGAGGCCTAATCACTGCGAAATTAAAATACCGCTAATTTTACAGCAATTAGGTGACATCTTCAAATAGATAAATGATAATTGAAATATGGAACAAGAGCGCGCTAGACAATATTATTTTGCATGAGGTACTGTTATCACGAGTCACCTAGTAGCATTCCGTTTGCAACCATTCATAAACGCGAAAATAAATGCCGATTTTCTAAATGGCAGGAAATTGAAAGCAGATAAATGAGTCGTGATAACGGTATATCATGTAAAATAATATTGTCTAGGGCGCTCTTGTTTCATGTTTCGATTATCTTTTATCTATTTGAAGATATCACTTAATTACTGTAAAATTAGCGGTATTTTAATTTCGTCGTGATGGGGCTTCTTAATTGCATAACGTTCTTTGTAGTTCAGTCTGCCATCCTCGTATAATAGTGTATCTCGTAGTGTTGATACCTTTCACTTTGAGAAACATTTCAGAATAAAATTAATGTCTTTGTAAATATGGTAAATTTTATCTACAGTTTTTCTCTTCTTTTTTCTTTTCGTTGTTTGTTGCTGTTTCTGTATTTTGTGTTACATTGCTTCGGTGTAAAGTGGACTAACGTAAGACCTGTATTTGAAAGATTTGTAGTGGCCCCGTGTAGCATAGTCTCTATAGCTCTCGTTTTCTGGGTTCGATTCCCGGTGAGGAACTCAGTCGAAAAAATACAAAAGCTTTTTCAGCCCATCCTTCCCGTGTAACGTTTTCCTGGGTTTTCTCCATTCACACCAAGCGGAATGGTACTTAACATATAGGTCCCAAACCGCTTTCTTCCTTCCCTTTCCTCGGATAGTGTGATCGCCGAAGGACGTCATCAATCATTAGTGAGGGCAACATGGCCAGAAATCTAATTTCTAATCCTAATCCTGAAATATTTGTAAATAAATATCATCATCATCATAGGTATTCTGCCATTATCGGCAGTTCACTTGCTGCAACTGAGAAGCTTTCATACTCCACGGTCTTCCGCTAATATCTTCGTCTTCACGTACGTTTTTTTCTGTTTTGATATCGTACATTAATTGTAGCCTCTTTCTCCCCTCCCTCTTTTTCCTGCCACCATACAATCTAGCACGCCCCTTATGATACAGTTTGTAAATAAATAGACAATTATTGTAGGTCAAGTGAAAACCAGGTGACTCGGTGATGCAAGCTCTCATGCTTGGGGAATAATTTGACTTCGGCTGCTTGTGGGTTTGTCCGAGTCTGAAAATCGAGCCCCTGTCCTCGGTGGCCTGAACGAAAACCATGACCTACGTGACTTTGTGACCCGTATAATCATTGTTCCAAGGAGTCCCAAGTCTCTTACCACATCACTACATGGTGTAATTGGTCACTTATAACAAAGAAAAATGAGTAAAACTTATACTGTTAACTCTAGTATGAACTGAATTTAACTTTGTAATTAGCAGGCTAATATGGTTCAGTAGGTCCTTTAATCCTTTCGTTAATCCTGAGTAGAATCCGTTTTCTTTGAAAATGGTTGAAAAAAGAAAGTTAGGACTTGAGAAAGTTAAAGAAGAAAGTTAGGTGATTACATTGCACCTATTTGGACTTTCTTTCCTTTTTCTTTTAAGTTCAACCGAGTATACATTAAGTATCTTACGTGTAATGATGCTCATGTTCATACCTCGTTGAGCTATAAAACCTTACAAGCGTCTGACAAGTATCTTTAAGTGCCGTGTTAGCATCACCCGTTCTAACCAGGTTATATGCCAGAAGTACGTCAGCCATGTCTCAGTTAATCCTTTTCGTTTCTTGGTCGCGCAAATGAAATGGTTGGGAATTTTTTTTTCATTTTTTTAACTTTCAAAAGAACTTGGACTAATGTAGCAAATAGACAAACTCCATCAGCATTGTTCATTTATTCATTCAACGTGGTTTCCTCTTGAATTCTTTCCCTGATCACTTTTTCCCCACTGCTAAATCCCGTCTTTTGTAGAAAAGGAGAAAATGTGAACGTAGCCTAAGAGTTGTCGCTCAGGAAGTATCATTTTCAGGGGCTGAAAATCTACCGTTGTTCCATCTCTCGTTAGGCTTAGCGTGTTTGGCTTATCGCCTGTCCATTACACATGCAGCGCAGAAGGTTTTAAGCCTTTCTCAACGTTCACCCCTTGCTCCCTTCCTTACCACAACTTGAGATGCATACTAAAGCCATTTTATGACAACGATATTACCTTTCCGTTTTCCCGTCTTTATCACTATCTCTCTTTAATTTCCTATTTATCTAATCTTCTGTTCTTTTTTACTTTCTTTCTTTTCTTTTCTCCGTTCGTTCGAGTTTTTTTTTAACATGAAAACTTTACTTAGTCTCCCAATTCTTTGAACAGTGGTATAACACAGTAGGAACTACAAAGAGGTTACGAAAAATTAAAAAAAAAAAAGTCTTGCTGTGAGACAAAGGAGTGGAACAAAACTATAATATTAATAATGTAAAAACTTTTCAGTCTGTGAGCAACGTTAGTATGCAAACTTCGAAGTATTTGACACTTACAGGTTGCATATACGTCTAGGCGAAAATATTCTTGGCGTTCTTAATACTTACTAAAGCGCAATATTCCTCAATCTGTCAGTCTAAACTAATTAATAGTTCATAATCAGGTTATTAGATGGCGCTAGCTGCACTGCCGAGTACCTGATACTAATAGTTGTCGCTACCACGCAGGTAGTTTGATAAACAAGCCGAAGGAAACTAGTTTTTCTTTTTTTCTATAAACAAACTCACAATTTTTCATATTTGCTACCGTAATATCTCACGTCGATTACAATACAATGAAAATCTACAATGTAAAATGAGTTCTCTCGAGCAGGCGGTTCTACCAAATAGAAAATTTATAGGTAAAATACGGTGTAAAACACTTTTCGTGGAGGAATAAGAGTGTGGATATAAGTAATTACTGTCAGCGCACAGCATATTGAAATAACTTTGAGTAATTACGAAAGTATTATATTTGTAAGTGTGCTCTTCCAGTATCCTCTTTTATGTGTATTCCCCCCGTCGCTGACGCGAATACTCAGTAAGGATGTACCTCCTCTTTACCGCTCGTTCCCCGTGCTGCGCTCCTTCCCTAACTCAGTTAGATAACATTGGTGCTTTTTAGTGACAACCTAGCACAAGTTGGTTCGTGTTTTATGCACTAGTTTTATGCCATACGTCCACAGTGAGATCTCCTGAAGTCAATCTACAAGAAGTAATGGGGCTCCTCATTCAGTGCATGCTTTTAAAAGAAATACAAAGCTCTAACCTAACCTGAAAATGTAAGAAATGTGTCAAAATTTGGTAAAACCGTCTGCTCGAGTATTGTCATTAAAAAGATACAAGAATGTTGCATAAAGCATTCACCAGTTTTTGGCATATAACATGCAACTAATCACCAATACCAAGCCATACTATAAATATCAGCCAAATTCCAGTGCTTGAGAACGATAAACACAAACTCAACTGGCATCGAGAAACCAGACAGATGTAACGGTACCTGTAAACAGACCCGACATCATTATTATCAACAAAATGGACCAATAAGTAACCCTCATAGATGTAGCAGTGCAATTGACTCATAACAAACATACAACATTCAGTACGAAAATAAGCAAGTATAATGACCTAACTTACGAAATCAAAAAAGTTATGGAAACGTCAGAAAGTTACAGTAAGTCCAATCATTATCTCAGCTACAACAATTGTCCCTAAAAGTAGTGACACAACTTGAGCAGGTAAACGCAAGACATCTCCTAACAAACCTACAGAAGTCAATAATACTAGACATTTGTGATATGGTCAGAAAGTTCTTTCAAATAATCTGCTCTTGCCAGAGACGGCCGTCAACTGAAACCGGTTTAAACCGAGATACAGTAATGCTATTGCTAAAGCTAATGCTAATGCTAATAATAATAATAATAATAATAATAATAATAATAATAATAATAATAATAATAATAATAATAAGAGTAATAATACAATGGTACAAGATTCTTTAAATTGAGAGGTAACCTTCTTAACCTTAACAAGCTCAAATACGCAAAACTGTTAATGTAGAGTATTACTGTTAGAATCACTGTTGGTACTCTATAATAAACAACTGGTGTAAAACGCGTTTCACAAATCATGTGGTAATGAAAATTGTTATTGCATGAATTATAATTTCGTTTCGATATATATATATATATATATATATATATATATATATATATATATATATATATATATATATAACGATTTATATAACGTTTAGTTAACTAAGCATTTCATAGTATGTTTACTTCAGTAATTGTTTCGTAAAAATGGGTAGTCAATTTAAAAAATCACAAAATGTTTTGGTAATTAAATAGTTTACAAACTATTTAGCTAATTTAATAGGTTCAAAGAACGTTTAGCAAATTAAATATTTTGCAAAAATATTTAACGAATTAAACCTTTCACAAAAATGTTTTGTTAATTAGTTTTCACAAAATATTTTTTACTAAAACGTTTTATAACATTTTCAGTTATTTAAACGTTCCACAAAATATTTAGCTATACATACTTTTCACAGATTGTTAACCTAATTAATAGTTTCACAGAATGTTCGGCTAATTAAATATATCACCTAATCTGTAGCTAATTAAATGTTTCTCAGAGAATTTAGCTTATTAGTCATTTTGACCAACGTTTAGCTAATTAAATATATCACTGAATTTGTAGCTAATTAAATGTTTTTCAGAGAATTGAACTAATCAGTCATTTTGCCCAACGTTTAGCTAATTAAATATATCACTGAATCTATAACTAATTAAATTTTTCTCAAAGAATTGAGCTAATTAGTCATTTTCACAAATTTAGCTAATCATACATATTTCACAATGTTTAGCTCCTTAAATATTACGAAGGAAGCTTAGTAAATTAAGTATTCCTCCCAGCTTTTAGTTAATTAAACATATTGGTAGACGTATAGCTTAATTAATCATTTCGGCCAACGTTTAACTAATTAAACATATTCTACAATGTTTAGTTCATTGAATGTTTCACAAGAAGTTCAGATAATTAAAGGTACTGCATGCAAGTTTAGCTAATTAAGAAGATTAACCAATATTTTTCTTCTAGAATGGCTAAACGTTTTTACTACTAAATGGTTAACACCGAATTTTAATATGTACACCTATTCTAATGTAGTGAACTAGATCGATCGATCATGTAGCTATAAATGTATTAAACTGAATATCTGTACATATTGAATGGATTTTTGTACTCTCGGCATCGTTTAATTGATTTCTTTAAAATCATAGCCAACACATTATCGAAATCAGAGAATGATTCTGATCGTCACATTCAGTTAAAAAGAATCTGGCCTATAACGTAAAAAGTGGAGTAAGGTGTTGGAAAAAAAATGAAAATATTTATCTTTCAGTCACAGTCACAATGTTATTCTACAATCGTCAGGGACGTACGGAAGGGGGGGGGGGACACGGGGGTCCGGACCCCCCCCCGAAATTTCGACTTTTTAAAAATTTAGCCTAATTTTAGGGGCAATTTTAGCAATTTTAATATAAAATAGCTTCATATTTAGTTTGAACCCCCCCGAAATAAATTCCTGGGTACGCTACTGACAATCGTCATCTTGGAGTTACATACATAGACAGCTATTTCTCAATTTTATTCATTTATATGGCGTCATTTTGTTTCGGCTGCAAAGGAGCATTAGGGCTTTAAAGTGGAAAATTGAATAAATTTATATTAGTTATTTGTTTTTTGGCTTTGTCCACTGGTGCTAGGTGAGCCTGGTTCGAAGTTTGCGCTGAACAATATCGTATGCGTGTGTTTTCTCAGGGTATCTCTTTTTCTCCCACACTCTAATTCCACCAATTTTTCCATTATCATTCACATCATCGTCTCCCTTAGTCTAAAGGACATAATCGTGGGACGTTAAACCGAAAGGTAATGTCATAGGGGTCTAATGAAAAGAATAGATAAGATAAAATTCAAGTACAGTAAGAGCTCTTTAATCCACTACATTCGTGGCCACCACCATTTTGCCGGATTATCGAACGTCAACATAATTCTAACGGGAAAACCAAAGATTCACTCTAGGAAACCAGAATACTAACAATTAAAACTTATATTTCATGTGTTTAAACTAGTGGTGGGCACAAAAACCAGTTTTTCGGTTTTCGGTTTTTAGAAAACCGAAATCGGTTTTTGAAATTTAAAAATAACGGTTTTGCTTTTCTAAAAAACGATTCGGTTTTTCACCGAAACCGGTTTCGGTTTTCTTCAAAACCGGTTCCGCTTTTTTCCATTTTTTTTTCTATTTCTGACCAGAATAGTGTTTCGTTGTTCTCCGGATACCGAATCCGTTTCCACAGAAATAGTTTTATGTGTTTTCCAAAAGTTTTCACCGAAACCGGTTTTGGTAAAAAAATTGAACCGGCTTTTGGAGAAAACAGGACTGTCGGTTTTTAGGGTTTCGGTTTTTCTAGAAACCGGTTTCCAGGTTTTATAAAAACTGGTTTTGCCCATCCCTAGTTTAAACATTATGAACCCCTGGAGACGATAGAAACAACTTAGAAAGTATTCTCATCATTCTAGAAATTGATGGATGGTGGCAGGGTACTTTAGTGGTATGCGCTTAGCTCTGGTGTGTGGGGAACTTGGTTCGACCTCCGGCAAAGTAAGTTTATTGTGGACAACATCGCGTCCGTGAGTTTTCTCGGGATTCCACCAATTCTTCCAACAACATTCACTTGCATTAATTATCCATTACCCTTACCCTAATGGGCATAATGGCGGATTGTTAAACTAAAATATTTCATTTCATTTTTTTAGTTTAGAAACTGCTGGAAAAAATTCTTCTTACTAAAATAGAAATGAAATCAAATCTTTAAGTTTTACGTCTCACGGTTATGCAGACTAGGCTAAAGGAGACGGTGATGATGAAATAATGAATGAAATGGCGGAATGAAGGAAGTGGGAGGAAACGGGAGAATCCTGAGGAAACCCCCACACACAGTGTTTGTTCACCACAAAGCTCACTTGGTACGAGCTGGGATCGAATCAGGGACTCCAAGCACCAGAGATGAACGCACTACCACTAAGCCACCGCGGCCCTCTTACTAAAATAGAGTACAAATTCAATAGAGTACAAAACTAAAATACAAATATTCAATAATTATTTAATCGAATCCTTTTGTATTAATCGGTGCCTGGGCGAATTCTAGAATGCCGGATTGAAGAACGCTTCACTGTTTCACTTTTATGTTAATAGATGGCGTCGTTATAGTATAGCAGCAAATTTGGGATTTATATTTTATTATTTTTTCATTGAAAACCATATGTGAAGATTTACACACACGATTCGCCCATATTATTTTGTTAGGGTCAATGGGACCTATGGATTGGCATAATAATCTTTAGAGTTTGTACGGCAGGGGTTGGTCCAGAAGAAAAAAGCTTGGGGAGGCAGCCAAAATCCACACTATGATAGGTCTATATCATGAGTTTATTACAAACTTTCTAATATTTATAAATAATAGCTTAAATAATTTTTGTCACTCAAAAACTGGGGGCCTAGCCCTCCCGGTCTCGAGCTAGATCCGCCCCTCTTTGTATCCATTATTCGTCAATGCTAGTGTATACTACGTAATATTATTATCTTCTTTCTATAAATATAGTGGCAAGAGGATTCATGGATTGCGTTTCACTGCATCAATAGAAACAAAGGTAATGATTGTGTTTTTAAACGGCAATTAAATAATAATAATAAAGTATAAATACATGATTTCTATAGAGTAGTATGGAGTACAAACAAAGATGGGGTAACCGATTCTTCCTACCACTCTGTTCTAGAACCAGAGCGTTCTATTGACGCTTGACGTTAACGGCATACGCACACAAACACACACACAACAGCAGACTGTGGTGTGCTGCGTCGGCGGCAGCGTCAAGGGCGGAGGAGGAGGGGTAAAAACGAGGGATTGGATGTAAAGGGGGGGCGGAGCTCTTTCGGTAGTGACAACGATCCAGAAAACCCCTGAGCAGTCGGAAGCATGGCGTCGCTAGAGATCAAATAAAAGCAAGATTAGCCGAGAAAGAGAGAGAACGAGAGAAAGAAGAAAGCGAGAGACCTCCATCTTAGAATTTGCGACATCTTTCTATATCAACGTGTTATCATTAGATGTCAACTACCGCTCCACAAGATCAAAGGAAGAAAAACTTCCCAAGCGTTTCTACCAAACGAAAACCTATGGTGAAAAATCATACGAACGAAGTCTTTTCAAGATAGAATTATCGCAGCGGGATTAGATATTAGTAACTAGATCTGTGGATAACATACATACAAATAAAAAAATGAAACGAGATTGGTTAGATCTAATAAACGAATTTATGATATCTTTTCAACTAAACCTAAAGATTATTTTTAAATAAAATTACACGGAAAACTATCAAAAATATTTTTTCTGTACATCATTGTTGAATTACAGTTCAGTGTAGTGCCATGGGGAATCAGCGCCAGGAGCGAGAGAATACGACGGCGCCCCCTACATATATTCCAAGTAATTTTGTCTCTCTTTTTTCCTTTTTTCTCTCGGATTTTGCGCCCCTTACTTCGGCGCCCGGGACCGTTGCCATGCTCCCCTTCTCCGGACGGCAGTTTAACGTCGGACGAGGAACATGCTGGATTTTTACATGTTGGATTGTTTTTAAGTTTAACGTCCGAACATTTAAACCATTTACACTAATTCATCTGCTTATTTGTTATTATTAGAGACCGGATGTTTAGGCACTAAAAACCTGGAAAATAGGCAGGCAAATAGGCACTAAAAATTTAAAAAATAGGCAGTAAAATAGGCACTAAAATGTAACTCGAAATAATGAAGATAAATACTCAATATAATTAAAAAATAGATTCAAGTCATAGATAATGTTCAAAGAATATAGAAACATACTTCTTTGTCAATATCTTCTTTTATTGTATATATAAAAACGAAGCTTGTTGTGCATTCCATATGTACTGGGAGAACCTGAAAGATGTGCACATACGTCAAGAGGTGATTCATGATATGAAAAGAAGGCAAAAAGTCGTTTTGCATGTTGTCGAATTCCACGTCGTGTAGGAGTGACAAGGGGGCAAAGTTGGAATCCAAAATCAAATCCTGACAATTGGAACGAGACGTAAAGGTGTGCACATACTTCTGGAGGTAATTCGTGACATTCAAGAGGACTTTTGGTCTTCTTTTCATGTCACGAATCACCTCTCGAAGTATGCGCACATCTTTCGGTTCTGTTTCAATTGTCAGGATTTGATTTTCGATTCCAAGTTGGCACCCTGTTACTTGTACATGACACGGAATTAGACAAAATACACGAGGACTGTTTGTCTTCTTTTGATATCACTAATCACTTTCCGAAGTATGTGCACATCTTTGAAGTTCACTCTGTATATATATTGCAACGTACCACGTGCTTGTGTTTACAAACACCTAATATACACATATATGTGTGTTATTTATGTTATAAAAATTACATTTTTCTCAATGAAGGCTTAATTTGAAGAAAATGCATAGGATAGGCAACATTAGGCACTAAAGCAATTATTTAGGCAGTAAATGTCGAAATAGGCAAAATAGGCAAAATAAAATTGGCTTAAATCGAAACTATAACCCCCCATATAAACTTTAAAACGTTATTTTTGATCATATCTTTAATATTAAAGAATAGGCATTTTGCCTAACATCCGGTCTCTAGTTATTATATATATCTTTAAAGTAATGCTATTTTCATATTAACCATGTTCCTTATTGTTAACGTTTGTAGGCCCTAATTTAAAGGTAAAGTTACAACAATACGATTGAAAGTAGGGCCTAATTTCTTGTAATTTACTTGCCAGTGAAACATCACCTTTTGTAAGTATAGAATGGAATACTTTCTGCTCGTTCGTTATAATTGCAATATTTATGACAAATTCATCGCTATTCGATATTATTTAAGTATTACGTCCCATGATTGTAGGATTTAGGATTTAGATTTCTGGGCTTTCGTCATCTATAAATCATTTAGCCCGCCATGTATGAAGGATGACGTCCCTCAGCGAGCACACTATCCGAGGAAAGGGAAAGAAGAAAGGATAGGAGAAGGAAGGAAGCGGCCTGGGACCTATAAGTTAGGTACCACTCCGGCATTTGCCTGGTGTGAGTGAAGAAAACCCAGGAAAACCACATTCAGGGTGGCTGGCCTGAAAAAGTTTGTTCACTTTTTTGACCGAGTGCGCCCACCAGGAATCGAACCACGGTTATACCGGCTAGGCTAAAAGAGACGGTGATGATGAGAAATAAATGAAAATGGTGGAATGAAGAAAGTGGGAGGACACGGGAGAAACCCGAAAAACCCACGTACACAGTGTTTGTCCTCCCCAAAGTTTACTTGGTGTGAGCTGGTATCGAACCAGGGACCTCATGCATAGGTGAACGCTTTACCACTGAGCCATAACAGCCTCCCCTATTCGATATTCATTTCACAAAATATTTTCCAATAAGTACCGGTTTGTAATTAAAGATTTGACAGTTATCTTTTTTTTTTAAAAAAATCATGAATTATACATAAAGGCATACTTTCCTGTACTTCTGACGACGAACTAAACTACTGGTGCAACACACTTTAAGGGGCCAGAGCCTAACAGCCAGCTTGTCTCTCATGCCTTTGATGTGTGGTCAGCACATCAGCTTCCATCGCTGTTAATGATTGCTTTCTAGACTGAAGTTCGCTTCTGCATTCTAAAAAGTAGCTCCTCTGTTGTTCTCACGACACTGCGCGGACGCCGCAGTGAGTACAAACAGTCTGACCCAGATCTAGCACTGTTTGATTTTGTTGATCTCACGAGAAATGGTATTCTAGAAGAACTAGGACGTTCGCTATTTAATAGTACTAAATATGGATATAGCTGTTATTGACTGTAATTAAATGCATCATATAACGTTTGCCAGTCATTATTTGTAATTTATTATTTGTTTGTGAAATATTTGTCAATGATTCGTTTCAATACTATTAAAAGCTCTTATTAGCGATCCATCCGATCGACTTCCTGGCTAAAATTAGGTATTAAATATTATCACGAATCACTGCCGAAAAAGTTGATATAATAATTGATAGGGCGTATCTTGAAAACTGGTACAGCGCAAAATTCGGGGTTTGAGGCACAAGACGGCACAAAACTTTCAAATAAAAAAAAAAAAAAACTTTCAATTTGTGAACTGAAGGAGCTGGGAACATGGTCCATAGTATATTTGATACGGATATGTCTTGATATTGAGGGTTGCACAAGATTCGGGGTTTGAGACGCAAAATAGCGCAAGAATTTTGCATAAAAAAAAAAAAACTTTCAATTTCTCAAGTGCAGGATGAAAGGAATGGGGAGGGACTGAGTACATGAACATTCAGTCAACGCCTCCGAAAATTCTCAGTATTATATAGAGTCACTACTTTATGAAGACAAACTTTACACTGTTATCATTTTTAATGTTATTAATAAAAGAATGAAATTACTTTATTACGATGTCATGGACTTTCACTAAAATGTACATTCAGTAAAAAAAAAAAAAAAAAAAAAAAAAAGTTGGGAACCAAGGATGAAAATTGCAGTTTAAATTGAGATCTCTATTAGCGTAGTACATGTGAAGTTGTCTCATTAGGAATCGAACCAGTTAACTTGTATAAGGAAAGCATGGGTTCTAGCTACTACACAATAAAGGATTATTATTATTATTATTATTATTATTATTATTATTATTATTATTATTATTATTATTATTATTATTATTATTATTATTATTATTATTATTATTATTATTAGTTTGATTCTTTAGCATCATTTTCTCTTACGAGATACTGTTTTTGTCTTCTGTTCTTTATCTTTTCCTCAGTCACGTTTCTTCTTTTCTGTTTCTTATTGAGAGAGAGAGATTTTTTTAGCAGTCTGCGTGTCTAACATCCGTGTGTGTGCCCCACTCCCTGCATCGACCGCCCCTCCGTCCAGAAACCAGAGGAGTCATTCATGAATCTTGCATGAGCTAAGGTGACTCAGATGTGGTGAGATCTCCTCCCCGTTACAGGGTGTCATTAAGGATCATTCCCCTCAATTCTTGGATCATTCGGTTCTGTCAAAGTCTCTCCGTTCTGCGTCACCAACTATCCATTTCTTCTTCTCCCCATTCCACCTTTTAATTCACGAAACACCTAATACTTAGGCCGCAACTTAAAACAGAAAAAAAAATAATACTAGCACACATATGTATATGTATTCAATGTGTATCGTAAGCTCTTCTTTGTATAAAAAGTAGTTCATATATTCGCCACGAATTTACCATCCTCACAGTCAACAATTACAGAAAACCATCGGTAATAAGAGCTGAATTTAAAACCGAGGCTATATCAAACTACCAAAAACTCGGATTTTGCGGAAAATAAGGTGAAAATTCAAATTTTACAGAAAACGAGGTGAAAACTCGGATTTTTACTCTGTACATATTTAGTTGTACAAATTTTGTACAGATACACTATTGTATAAATAAGTAGCAATGTAACGTGTACACCACGTGAAGAAGTTTGGTTTATGTCGTGAAATTTTCTTAATTAATATTGAAATCTCTTAGTCTAGTGGTTAGAGCGTTGGACTCACGTCCGTGTGGTCCCGGATTCGATTCTCTGCCGCTGCTTCCCAATTTTCGGTGTCTATCAAGTGTCATGAGGCAAACTGGGGAGTCACATGAAAAGAATACGTGACGCCCACCAAGTCTAGAAAGCTTCTGATGCACGTGTGGGGACAGGGCGTAAAAGTGCTCTGACCACGTGCTCGTCGTAGGTCGTAGTTCAGCTGGTCGCTAACGGATTGCGCTGGAGCAGGTTTATTCTCACAAATGGGTCGTTACGCCAAGGATTTTTTTAAATTGAAACCGGAAGTTATAATAAACTTCCAATTTTAGTAGAGAGATTAAAGTGAAGACGGAATAGATATTCTTCGGAAGAATTGCTGACAATCACTTCGTTCTATATTTTAGTCCTCGTTTTTATACTCTAGTCACCAAAAAAAAAAAAAAAAAGTAGTTCGTTTCCGATACTTTCGATTTGAATAGAGGGTTCAGTCGTAGGGATGCGCACGAGACAAGATTTGTGGCTGTCTCGACTTGAAAATGTGCCGTAAAAGTGATGTCTCGACTCGAAAAATGTATATTTCTCTATTGGAAAAACCATGTCTCGACTCGAATTTTGTCAGGAAAATGCAGTCTCGATTCGTCTCGTGCGCATCCCTAGTTCAGTGAGAAGATATTTTCTATTTTCTTAGAATGGTAAATTGTTTTTTTTTTTTAAAAAAAAAACAAAAAATGCTTCTTGCTATCCCCTATCGTTTTTACTTTATGCAGATCAATATTGAAACCGAAAGTTATAATGTATTTTAATCACTTCTGGTTTTAGTAGAAGTTTAAGGATGGATGGAGGTGAAATGTATTCTTGGGACGCTTAATCGATTGTAAAGCTAGAAGTATATGTGTGCCTGTTAGAAGTATGTGTATCACTGTTAGAAATATGTATGTCACTGTTAGAAGTATATTCGTCAACTATTTGAAATATGTATGACTGTTAGAAGTCTAAATGTTACTGTTAGAAGTGTATGTGTCACTGGTAGAAATATATGTGTCACTGTTAGAAGTAAAGTGTTACTGTTAGAACTATAAGTGTCACTCTTAGAAGTATAAGTGTTACTGTTAGAAGTATATGTGTGACTGTTAGAAGTATGTGTATCACTGTTAGAAATATGTATGTCACTGTTAGTGTGTGTCGCTGTTAGAAATATGTATGTCACTGTTAGAAGTATGTGTGTCATTATTAGAAGTATATTCGTCAACTATTAGAAATATGTATCACTGTTAGAAGTCTAAATGTTACTGTTAGAAGTATATGTGTCACTGTTAGAAATATATGTGTCACTGTTAGAAGTATAAGTGTTACTGTTAGAAGTATAAGTGTTACTGTTAGAAGTATAAGTGTTACTGTTAGAAGTATATGTGTGACTGTTAGAAGTATGTGTATCACTGTTAGAAATATGTATGTCACTGTTAGTGTGTGTCACTGTTAGAAGTATGTGGTCACTATTAGAAGTATGTGTGTCACTATTAGAAGTATATTCGTCAACTATTAGAGATATGTATCACTGTTAGAAGTCTAAATGTTACTGTTAGAAGTATATGTGTCACTGTTAGAAATATATGTGTCACTGTTAGAAGTATAAGTGTTACTGTTAGAAGTATATGTGTTACTGTTAGAAGTATATGTGTTACTGTTAAAAGAATATGTGTTATTGTTAGAGGTATAAGTGTTACTGTTAGAAGTATATGTTACTGTTAGAAGAATATGTGTTACTGTTAGAGGTATAAGTGTTACTGTTAGAAGTATATGTTAGTGATAGAATTTATGTGTCACTGTCAGAAGTATAAGTGCCACTGTAAGATGTTTATGTTACTGTTAGAAGTATATATATGTCATTGTTAGAGGTATGTGTCACTGATAGAAGTATGTGTGAACTGTTAGAAGTATGAGCATCAACTTTTGGAAGTGAATGTGCCACTATTAGAAGTATATTCGTCAAATGTTAGAAGTATGTATGTTACTGTTATTACCATTAGGAATATCAAACAATAGATTCAAATATATAGTATTTAATTGTATATTTTTACACATACTGTACATAAATAAATATATAAACAATGTGTTTTATCATTGGCTACGAAGGATATACTTTTCAACGCCACAAAAATTCATTTTTCTCCATGTTTTCGAAAACTGCTCATCAGAATTAGTACTGATTCATGTCCTTTTGTTCATCCCAAAAATATCTATTGATTCCCTAATGTCCTATTCGGGAAAATTGAATAAATAGAAAAGATAATATTTTAGTTTGTCCATCCGGGACATAAGAAATGTCAACGGCTACTTCATGAATCACCTCCAATTTTGGTCAGCAAAATTTAGATATCGAGTTGCTTGAAATCAAGATGATGATGTTCAATCTGGAAATGGTGGAAACCAACATTTCGGTCACTACACAGCAAAAACAGTAATAGATAGCTACAAGCGGTTTCTTGTAGTTGATTAAGGGGGCAGACTACTAAATATTTTTCAAAAGTTAACAATTTTTCTTTTGCCAGTTTTTCGTGAGTGAAAAGAGATAATGAAATATAACTTATCTCAGTAATAGATAATGTTATTCTACACCCGAAAATACGAATCGGAAGAATTTTCAGTGTTGCCATCCATAGAAATTACAGTGTGACCAGAATTTGAATTACTCAAAAATCTAGGTTATGGCAGCGACTAGAAAAATGAACTAAAAGGAAATTAATGACCTATCATGATGTCTGTGTTCCTTGTTAATTACTTTTTTAAAATAATATTTGTATTTTAATTCTACTCATAATTAAAAATTATTTATTTTGTATTCTTTATTACAAAATAAATACAAATATTATTTAAAAAGTAGTTAACAAGAAACTCAGACAGCATGATAAGTCATCAATTGCCGTTCAGTTTATCTTTCTAGTCGTTGCCATAACCTAGATTTTTGGGTAATTCAAATTCTGGTCACACTGTAATTTCTATGGATGGCAACACTGAAAATTCTTCCGATTCGTATTTTCGGTTGTAGAATAACATTATCTATTACTGAGATAAGTTACATTTTATTATCGCTTTTCACTTACGAAAAACTAGCAAAAGAAAAATTGTTAGCTTTTGAAAAATATTTAGTGGTCTGCCCCCTCAAGCGTTTCAAGGACATATTCCATCCCTAATCTTGACTCTCTAGTAAAACCGAAAGAGAAATCCATTACAAATCACAATTTTTCAATATTAACTCTTTTAGGATTTATGGTATATTTTTATACTATCGTCTATGACTGCTTATTTAGGTTCTATGAAATGTATTTAAGTCGTTTTTTTTTTATTGGTCAAGTCAAGGATGGACCAAAGAACACCCTAGATGCGTTTTGGAACTAGATGTTCAACTTGGCGGCTCAAAGTGGGGGCGGAGGGGCGCGATTTCTTTTAAGGCAACCTTCAAAAATGTTTCACACCTTTAGTTTTCAAGATATCAGATTGAAACTTTGCATGGTTGTGCGTACCTTTGGGTGCTTCTCACATTTTTTTTTGAGATCCCTACGTGCCTTGACCAAAGGGCGCAAGTGTTCCGAGAAGGTGATTTTTTCAGAAAAAATCCGTTTTTTTTCAGATTTATTCGGTTCAGGTATATGATAAGAACATGTTAGTGGTACTGTTGGAAAGGGCTCGTTATACTGAAGAAAATGCAGTTTGAACCATGACTCTAAGTCAAACAAAAATGACGCAGTACATTTTTGAAATGTTTCCGTGCATATATATATATATATATATATATATATATATATATATATACAGTAGCGGATCCAAGGGGGAAGCTATAGGGGCTATAGCTCCCCTTGACGTTCAGGTATACACTGGATAAAATGGGCTTCAATCGTGCTTTACACTGGATAAAACGGCAAAATATGGTTTAGCCCCTCTCTTGATCATATCCTGGATCCGCCACTGCACTGTATATATATATATATATATATATATATATATATATATATATATATATATATATAGGGACACCTTCAGACTTTCAAAAATTTCTCCCGATCTTAGTTTTCAAGATACAAGATTGAAATTTTGCAGACGTATTATGTACATAACAACATATTTTTTTTTTTTTTTTTTTAGAAAATCGGGTCTCTAGGTGAACTTTCTATGAAAGAAAATGGTCTAGGAAACATGCGTGAACAAGTATTTTTTCTTTTAATTGGTCGACACGTTACGGAATTATACGTGAACATATACAGGGTATTCTCACTTATCAGCTGTTGAGAAGTTTCATAATTTAGCTCCAAAGACTGTGAAAAGACTGATAACATATATATGAAACCTACGAGAAGTATACTCTTTGGAAAGAAAGAATAAAAAAAAAAAAAAAATAAAAAAAAAAATCAGCCCATCTATGTTGAACATGCATACGATGAACTCAGTTAATTACGATATTAACCCTTTCGGCCGTTGTGAAGTTTCAGGTTCTAGTTCCGAAAATAATCATCAGATACTAATGAAATTTATAACTATTCTATGAGGTCTTGTGGGACTAGTGGGAGAGACTATTTACAAAGATACAATAGTAATTACCAAGTCCTTGAAATTAATGAAGAAGTGGCTAAATTGTTAATCCATTGTAGAGGGATGCCTTACTTGAAAAAAGTGAAACGAGATCTTTTACTTTAACGTCCCACAATTACGCCCTTTAGGCTAAGGGAGATAAGTGAATGATAATGGAAGAATTGGTACGAATGAGAAAGTGAAAGGACCCCTGGGGAAACTCATGGACACGATGTTCCCAACAAATGTTCTTGGTCAGGGCTTGAACCACTGACCCCACGCACCCGAGGTTAGCGCTTTACCACTGAACCACTGTGCACCTCAGATATTTTAATTGCAAAATATTAATGTATAAATTATATCAAATTACTTCGTAACTAAATATTTCATTATTTCCCCATAGTGTTACGTAGGTTACTTCTCCTGACAAGGAGTAATGTACACTTTGGGATGAGTTTTCTGCTCACGTAGTTTTCCGAAAACGTCTATTATGAATTTGTTTATATATCGTAAGTAAATATTGCAATGAAAACTACAGTATGACCTGATTTAATTTTAGAATATGGTTTTGAAAAGTTTTGTGTTTTAGGTTTTTATGCAATAAAGCAAACTTGGAAGTTATAAAGGTCGGAACCAAATATTAACGGGAGCTCCATTGGGTAAGAGACCACTGGGGAAAAAAAGAGAAGCAAATGAGAGGATAATTGAACGATTTATATTGAAGGGACTAATAATAACCATATACTGTTCATACTTTGTGCAGTAAGTGTATGACATTTTGATGAGAAACTGCTTAGGAAGTGACCTTTGGACAATACCAAGAAGAGTTTCGAAAGACAATATACAGGAAAATTTCTTCAAGAAGATAACTGACGTCATGAACATTAAGCCATAACGTTAGACAAATCAAAAATATTTTTTCACATCGTTTACTGTAAAATAGGTCTTAGAAACTAAAGCTAATTTTACACGAACCAATTCAAGTATATGTAACTGTGTGGTGGGGGAGGCAATGTAAATACCAATAACAATATAATACTAGAAAGATTTGGTGAATGTACACCAGAAAACAACAAAATGATATATCTCTTGAAAGTGTGGCTTTTGACTAACAGTCTTTCCCTTTTTCTCTCCTCTTTTTGTGACCTTAATAAATAGAGCACGTTCTTATCTTGTGTTTGATCAACTCCACCTTACTACCTGTACTTGTACTCAATGGCAATGGAAGAAGATTACACACTAAGGAAAGAGCGGAACCATTTTATCATTACGCTGTTTGTGGCAGAGAATCTATTTAAGGCGCGAAAGGGAGGGTGGGTAGTTGAAATGAGGGACGAAGGGATAGAAAAGCATAAGGGACTAAAGGGGGAGAAAAAAGAGTGACAGAAAAGGAAAATGACGACAGAAATTCGCGGAGATTCGCGCTTCCCAAAAGATCGTAGGAAAGAGGGGGGAGATTTTTCAGAGGGAAAAAAAATAGAAAGAAAAATATATAACGATAACAGCAGAGACGAGAGGACTAAGGGGAAAGTGGTGTATTGAGGTAGATGAGACAGCAATGGTGACGACATCGAATCAGAGGACGAGAAACGACGAACCATCCCTTTTTCCACCCTCACTCTGTCTCTCTCTCTCTCTCTCTGGCTTCAAAAACCCTCTTTCCCCCTCTCTGCTCACTCACTCGGTCTTACCGCCTTTTACCAACGTCTCTAATGGAAGCGTTATCGATTACTTTCGGGCAGGCCGCATGCAAATCAGATTCTCACAGCCTCTACCACGGAAGCCTTATGCCACGCAGAAACTCACGTAGAGTGCGACGACTTTGCTATACCAAAGCAACCCCTTCCATACATCTCCACTCCACTCCCCGTACTCAGCCCGCCCTGTTTGCTTCGACTGCCGTCGCCGTTGAGTAAAAACATAAGAGCTTCTTGCGTTCATTCTCGTATATATATATATATATATATATATATATATATATATATATATATATATATATATATATATATATATATATATATATATATCAAAACAACCGTATATATAGCAATTCTCGTATTCTCAAATGGATGGACGTTAGCACTTCAGTATCCCAGTGCGTTTTCCTCTCTCGTGTTGCGTATTAGGAAGAGATTTAGTGAGAACGTTTAAAAGGAAGAAGAAACAAGAAAAATCAAAAGAAAATAACATGTTAGTGTAAGTTGGACATTAACACGAGCGCACATTCGAAAATAATGTATGTGTGCGCTCATAGTTTATAAAATATATCTTGAGACGTGCGTATTTTTAGAAGATTTAGTGAGTAGTGCTTGAAAGAAAGAAGAAACAAAAAAATCAAAAGAAAACCAGTTGAGAATGCTCCAAGAGCATTGCCAGAACGAACTTAAAAAGAACTGTTTGGTGTCTACGGCAAATTACTTATATAAACAAATCAAAGATATATATATAAACAAATCAAAGACATATATAAACAAATCAAAGACATATATATAAACAAATCAAAGACATATATATAAACAAATCGAAGACATATATATAAACAAATCAAAGACATATATATAAACAAATCGAAGACATATATATAAACAAATCAAAGACATATATATAAACAAATCGAAGATATATATATAAACAAATCAAAGATATATATATATATAAACAAATCAAAGACATATATAAACAAATCAAAGATATATAAACAAATCAAAGATGGTAGATTGTCTCTTATAACTAGAGGAAGAATAATTGCATAAAAGAAGTTGGAATGCCTAAGAAACACGTTATGAGCGTGGATATTAAAACAGTAAAATCTTGAATTGAACGAAGCAGAAGGTGAAAAGGGATTACAAAATAAAGCGAAACTGAGTAGACCGGAATTGACAACGGAAGACGAAAATGTTTCCACTATCGAAGCTAACGCAGCGAACCAATTTGCTGTTGCAACAGACCAAAAGAACAACTTTAGGACTGGAATGCAGTACAGAGACGTGTAACTGTACTCATATTGTTTGATCTGCTTTACAGGTCAAACTAACAGATGCACATATACACGCTCGCTTAGAGTTTGCAAGGACGCACATAAACAAGCCACAAGACTTTTGGAACAGTGTAATCGTGAGTGATGAGAAGCTGTTTAGTTTATATGAAGGAGGAAACCTGTTAAAACGTTCTATGATATGATGTTTTACGAAAACGCTCAAAATGGAGAGCTCAAAATTAAAAATAATAATAATAATAATAATAATAATAATAATAATAATAATAATAATAATAATAATAATAATAATAATAATAATAATAATAATCGAAAACTATAATCTCTCTATGACTTACGGTTCCCGAGATATAGCTCCTTAACCCCTTACCGCATGCCGTGCCATATATGGCACATACCCTTTTTTCACTTTAGCTTTTTTGTGATTTATCAAAGGCACCAAATGACTGTTTTGTCTGCTGTGTGAGATATTCACGTGTATGAATAAGAGATTTTGGTGTCATCTGGCATGTTCTTTGTGAGTTGTAAGTGTGTCATATATGGCACCTACTTATTTCTCGTCGAAATTAAGTGAAAAATCTAAAATTGGTTTTAATTCATTTTTCAAGTTCCTATATGAGGAAACCTGATTTCCAATACTGATTATCATTTTTGCTAAAAGAAAAAAATCATGCATAAAGGGGTTAAATCTCCAGAAATTGGAACTTTTTTGGCCAATTTGTCGGGAACGGTAAGAGTGACGGGGAAAACTCTATCACTTTCTCTGATAGTTTTTGATGCTTTATCGAATGGAGGCTCAAAATTGAAAAAAGTCGCAAATAAGACACACACACACACACACAGAGAGAGAGAGAGAGAGAGAGAGAGAGAGGGAGGGAGGGAAAACATAGAGAATTCAGTAAGGATTTTTTTTTTTACTTTTAATGATAACATGCTAGTAAATATATATTTGAAGAAATATATATATATTTAAGTTGGATATTAACAGGAGCTGACATTCGAAAGCAATGTATGTGTGGGCTGGTAGTTCATAAAACATATCTTGAGACCACAAAATGAAAATATTTCAATAAGTTTTGCTCTATTCTTCTCTCTCGTGGGGAGATATAGTGGGCAGCTTTTAAAAGGATGAAAAAACAAGAAAATCGAAAGAAAATAACATGCTAGTATATGTACATGTATTTAAATTGGAACTAACACGAGCGCACATTCCAAAACAATGTATATGTACCTTTGTAGTTCATAAAATATATCAAACAAGATACTCTGAAAGAGAGATATTAAGTGGCGTATTTAGGGGCGGTGGCTTCCGGGCTTAAGCCCCCCGAAGTCTTACTTACTATAGTAAAGTATATGGAATATCTTGCACAATTTTCAGATTTTCAGGCAAAGCCCCCCCCCCCGAAAGTTAGAAAAGCCCCCCAAAACAAAATCGTAAATACGCCACTGGATATACAGTATTAATAATATCGGGATGTGCCATATGTTTATTATGTATATGTGGCTATAGACATGCAATGTTACACCAGTTTGGGATATTACTTGATATACGTGTTATATATTCTATAATTTGTAAATTTTGTGCAATATTATATAATCTTGAGACCACAAAAGGAAAATAGTTCAATAACAATCAATACATAGCTATATAAAGATAAAAGTTTATTTGTTTGTTTGTTTGCTATACAAATCAATATTGTTGGTCTGCAACTTCATTTGTTTGGCATACTTTTAGAAAACTGTAAGGAAGGGACTGTGGGCTATTTTAGAATTTTTAAAAATCCGTATCGTAAAAGATGGAAATTGAAAATGTATCCCAGAAATAGTAGCATCTTATGAACCCTACAAAAACACATGAAACTTTGCACTAAAAAAAAAAAAAAAAAAAAAATCCGAAATTTCATACATTTTCGAAAATTCAAATTCTAAAGGGGGAGAAGGGGGACAATATCTCGTTGCAATGTTCGAATTTCACATTTTATGTTCATAAAGAGTTGAACTTAAGAAAAAAGATTGATTTGTTTTTTTTTTTTTAAAAAAAAGAAAACTCTTGAAAATTGAGCACTTGGATCAACCTGTTTTTTTTTTTCATCATTACATTTTGATTAGAATACGTGTCCTAAAGGGAAGTTGTGAGGGGTCACTTTTTTTCGTAAAGAATAACGACTACATTGGCTGAAATGCATTTTTAAACATGCACTTGCCTCGAGCTAGGATTTTATCCTTTCATTCCGATTGAAACATGCTTCCTAAGGAAGGGGTTCAAATTTAACTTTCAAATATTTTTTTCATAGATCTATTCTTTCCTGTGCGAAGAACAGACACTTTAGTTAATGCAGAAGGATAATAGTGGAATGCGAACGTTTTAACTTTAAGATATGCTTAAAGAAACACGATGAAACAACAAATTGCAGCACGTATCCCTTATCTTATCAATGTATTTTATATGGGACGGCAGTATTTAATGTAACTCAATCGAATTCAAGAGAGAAATATTTTAAAAGCCTATATGTTTTATTGCAACATTTTGTAGAAGGTATTCATTTCTTTATGGTTATTAGAACAAAGTATGTCTTTATATTTCATTTATGTTATAATTTGGTAAATATTTTGAATATACCATAACCTTTCAATTACAATATTTTGTAGAAAGTATTCTTTGTTTTACTATTGTCAGTAAACAATATGTCTTTGTTGATTAGTTTTGTTCATCTGATAAATACTTTGAATATATGTTTTCCATTGCAAAATTTTGTAGAAAATATTCTTCATTTTACTGTTACTCGTAAAGAACACGTCTCTGCATTATTTACGTTCACCTGGTAAAAATATAAAATATACATGTTTTTATTACAATATTTTGTAGAAAGAAATTCTTGTTTATTATCAATGAGCAACATTACTATTATTGGTTTTTGTTTAACTGTTTATTATTGTTAATTTACAACTTATTTCTTAGAAACTGTATAGCTGTAATTTGCGAACATTGGATTGACAATATGTTTGCCAGTAGATTTTTATAATTTTATTTTAAAACTTTACAATATATATATATATTCATTAAAATTCTGAGAGATTGGAATATGCTCTGCTTGTCATGACGAAGGAGTTGTTCATACTAGTGACATCCTTTCAGATTTATGGCAAAGGGTAAAAGAGCTTGTCTACCAACATAAGTGTGGGGATGATAGAGCGCTTGCCTCTGGTGCGTGGGGCAGACCAGTAACCAGCCCAAAAATCTATGGGGCGGTAAAAGTTAGGGGGCCCCGATCCAATCATATTATAGTTCTTTTGAAAGTCTACCGTGAAAATTTTAGAGGTCCAGTAAAAATATAGGAGGGCCCTGACATCGCTGTGGCCCTTTGTTGATACGGAGCTGGCGTTTGGTTCCTGGTTTGATTTGCAGTCAAGTAAATTTGTGGTGGACAACATCGTGTGTGTGGGTTTTCTTGGGTTCTCCCTTTTCCTCCCACATTCCCATTCCATCAATTCTTTCATCATTGTGTTCACTTGACTTAATTATCCGTCTCCCTTAGCATAAAGGCCATATACGTGGGACGTTAAACTCAAAGATTTCATTTCATTTCATTTACAAAGTGTTCCAGATATTTTTTTTGTTAGTATATTAGTACAGAATTTGTTAAAATGCATGTATTTGCCAAATTTGGAAGGGGAGGGGAAGTATTGCTCCTGTGCCCTCCCTAAATGACGCCGCTGGTTCATACTCACCTAGCTCAACGTCTTGCAATTCTTCTTCACACATTATTTTTAGAAATACTTGTTTTAAAAACCTTTTTTTTTAGATCATGTTAAAGCACAATGGTGGAGCAATGGAATGATTTTGCCATTAACTATGTTCTTCCGTGACATTTACGGCTCAACAAATTACTCTCGTAAGTGGACGGACTCCCAAGCATAACTGTCATTAAGAGAGGAAAAAGAACAAACGTAAGATGAAAGAAAGTAGGAAAGTAAATGCCGAAAACATCCAATGTTTTTTTTTTAACTATTCTTTCTTCCCATTTTTGCAGTTTGTTCTTCATTTTCTTTTTTCTCCTCGCTACGAAAAATCTTTCTCCTCACCATTAATTGCAAAAATAACATAAACAACAACAGGAGAAAAGAATTTTTGTTTTTATTTTTTTAAAAAAAGCTATTTTTGCAGAGGTTTATCGGGAAGAGAATATCATAAATGAAGGAAACCTAACACGAGCGCAATGGCTGTTAAAAACACCAATAATAACGGACGTTATCGGCTTCTAATAACTAGTCTTGACAAAAATTACAAATAGGCGGTGTTATTGTTGAACTTTGTTATTAAAACAACACACTTGGTGTCTTTTAATTTTTTTGTTGTAAATTTTGAAACTGTTTTTCTTACATAAAACGGGTGGTGTACAAGGAGTTAATTAAGCTTCTCGCGTTTTCATCGTTTTTTTTTATTATATTTAATTTTGCTTTTTTAAAAAATTTTGCAGTTAATAATTTTTGTCTCTTCAGATCTTACTACAATTGTCGAGCAATCTTCTGAATAAATTAATATTATTCAACTGTAATCGGTCAATGCTTTACACCTCGCTCACAGCATTAATTTCCTAGCCAAGCATTCTCAATAACTTATAAATATCTATTACACAATATCTTTTAAGTCTTATGCAGTCGTTGTGTTGATAAATATTGGTCGTAAATGTATCACACTTTCTCATGATCATGTATTTCGATTGGAGCTTACCTGCACTTTTCGGGTGGTTCTCCCCACTAACAGCCAGAAGAAAACGAATTTCACTTTCATTAAATTTTAATTACAAATGATTTCAATAATAATAATAATAATAATAATAATACTATCATATTAATATTAACATTAATATTATATTATATTAATAATAATATTAATAGTATATTATTATTATTATTATTATTATTATTATTATTATTATTATTATTATTATTATTATTATTATTATTATTATTATTATTATTTACTCCATCTTGTTCTAAGAAGAGAATTTTCAAACTAAGATCACTAGGTTAAAGAAATATCTTCGGAAGCTATTTAGTGCTAGATGTACTATTGACCGAAACTATCCGGGCTGATCTCCCGGCTGCAATGAAATTGCGCACACCTTTCTGGTTTTATTAGTTTTATCTGATAAGAAGTTGACAAGCTGTCATAATGTACAGGATTGCGCACAAAAATATAAGCAATGTTGTCAGCTAGAAAATATTTTCTATTCTCTTATGTTTGTATATATTTGTGAGAAATTTGTGAAAAAAGGGCAGCGGAATACCCAAACGAAAGGTCGAATGAAATTATTAGGACTGAGCTATCTAATTGAGAAAATGCAGAGGAATTAACGCATAAGGATATGAAGAGAAGTTTTGTACTGTTCGTCCGAGAAAAAAATATATTACAGAGGCTGTTGAGCAAATGGTTGAAAGAGAAGATGAGTTCAGTCATGATGGAGAGAAGTTTATATTTGTAAATGAAGCAAAGATTATCGCGAGTGCATTGTGCGAGTAACATTAGGTACGTACAATTGGGCTGAAGCGTTTCATAAACATTGCAATGAACAATTCTATTCACCAGATCCAGATATTTATCAGGTGATTTTATCTTTGTTATAGATAGGTCAAAAACAACATTGAAATTAAGATCAATTGCGAAAGAGATACCAATACACATAGAAAGAAAGATTTAAAGAGACATAACTTCATATTGAAGCACTATGAGATGGGAAAGGAGATACCAATACACAAACAAAGAAAGATTTAAAGAGACATAACTTCATATTGAAACAGTATGAGGTGCTTAAAGGTGGCACATATTCAGAGTATGAAACAAGGAGGATTAAATTTCTAAAAGATTGTAGGCTTAAAATTGCAACCAAGAAAATTTTAACATGTCGATTGTAAATATAAAAACTTAGTTTTGGAGGTATCTTGACTTGTTGTATTTGCTGATCAAATTATATTTAGTTAATCCTCAACATAATTTGTATTTTATTTCTAATTTCTGTTTCTATCCTAGTCTGAAGGTAAACCTTGTTTGCGCACAGATTTCAAAGCTATCATTCTGGAAACATTGGACAAAAACTCTGTGTTCAAAAAGGCCAACAAAGATTTGTGCGCAATTTGGGATCTAGAGTGTGCGCAATTTGGGAGTTGCTCCTAATCTCCCTGCCAGTTGCCAGATACGGTGCTCTGGACCAGTGGTTTCCAATCGGTGTGTTGCTCAGTCCCATAAAATTTATCGTGAAATTTTAGAGCTTAAAAATCAAGAAGAAATTAATAAGTAATTAAAATCAATTTTGAGACAGACTGTACCAGACAACGCCTTCAGCGGCAACAATAATGTTTAGTACTACATAGAATCAGCGGACATGATGGTTGAGTGGTAAAGCGCTTACCTCTGGTGCATGAGGTCCTTGGTTCGATCACCTGTCAAATAAGTTTGTGGAGGACAACATTGTGTCCGTGTGTTTTCTCAGCGTACACTTGTTTCCTTCCACTTTGTCATTCTACCAATTCTTCCATCATCATTCACTTGCCTAAAATTGTCTGTCTTCCTTAGCCTAAAAGGGCATAAGCGTAATACGTTAAACCGAAAGCTTTAATTCAAGTTCATTTTTACTGCATGGAGTCACTACTCATATAAACATATATAAGGATGCGCACGAGACAAGATTTGTGGCTGTCTCGTCTTGAAAATGTGCAGTAAAAGTGATGTCTCGACTCGAAAAATGTATATTTCTCTATTGGAAGAGCCATGTCTCGACTCGAATTTTGTCAGGAACATCCTGTCTCGACTCGTCTCGTGCGCATCTATGGCCTTATGCAGAGTCTTTCTGACGCGTGATTAGTGCCATACTAAACAGTTCGACTAACATATGTTTCCTGCACTAGTCAAGCCTTTAGTATAACGCTAATCATACATCAAAATGACTCTGCATAAGGCCTATACAGTCTTACACTATTTTAGTTTATATTTCTATATTATTAATAAAAAAAATACACAAGTATCTCGCCAGGTTGTAGGCGTCCACACAAAAATACAAAAGTGTGTCCGTCTAAATGGTTCCATACAGTGTTTCTTCCAGACCTGTTTTTGAAGAGGCATTGCCCCCCCGGAGCCCTAAGAGTGCCCCTCCCCCCCGGAGTCCAAAATAATACGTCTATAATATAATAATAAATAGAATAGTATCAGCGGTGCCCCCCCCCGGAATACCAAGTGTGTCCCCCGGAACATTGTTTCTGAAAGAAACACTAGTTCCATACATTCAGCAAGTGAGCAAAGTAGAGATATTTTACAGTAACAGCAATGCTTTTATTTGCTCAACATCTTTTTGTTATTCCTTATTTGCTTTATTTGCAGGACTTCAGCAGCTGCAGAAAGCAGAGAAACATCAGAAAAGAAGTCAGAAAATGATGTGTGTTCTAGGAGTGGCAGCTTTTACAATCTTCTTGATGGTGCTGTTGATTGTGGTGAAATTTTAAAATGTTTTTATTTTACTAATTGTGCTTTGAACAAGACTGAAGAATAATTAATGATTCCTTTTATGAATTCGTCGTCTTCTGCTTTAATGCGACTTTTATGTATAATATTCGTTCAACAAGAAATATATAAATTTTTGTTATTATTTCTAAATATTACGAGTATTTTCGTTTATGTATTTATTTATTTATTTAACATTTTAATATGTTATTATTTTTTATTTATTACTTTAAGTTGTGCGTAATTGATTTATGTAGCATTAACAAAAAAAAAAAAAAAGTTTGCTCCCTTAAACACAACACTCAAAAGAACGTGGAATAAAAGTAGTTTCGAAATAGAAAAAGCAACACAAAATAGCTTCTCTAATCCCTTACTTTAAAAAAAATTAAAAAATAAAATAATGGATCAATGTATCAAAAATGTGGATCAATATTTTACAGTTCGACAGCCTCGCCAAGCTCCTAAGCGTTTTAAAAATAGACAGCAGGTATATATATATATATATATATATATATATATATATATATATATATATATATATATATATATATATATATATATATATATAGATATATATATATAGATATATATATATATATATATATATTATGTATTTTATCCTTTAAATTAAATAAATAACTATCGACGAAAATGATCAGGGAACTGAAAAAATAAGTGGCTTAATTCATGTTAGAAAAGAAACTAGAATTTCTTACAGGAACTTGGGCTATCCGTCACAATATGAAGACAGAAAACCAATTAACTAGATGAGTATCATTGACAGATAAAAAAAAAAAGGTATATATACATGTATTCTTTTTATATGTATGGTAGCTAAAACTACAAACCTGAAATCCTTTTTGTCTTTAGAAATAGACAGTCAGCGAGGTTATTCCTCATTTTAAAATTCAACCGAACATCAAGAGAGGACATTTTTATTTTTTATTTTTTTAATTCTTGAAAGGTAACTTAAACCAACCTCACGTTAGCAAGGATAGGTAGGGGCTTAACGCTTGTCTCACGTACAAGTCTTTCAGCGTGAATACGAGAGTGGATACAAACAGGGTGTGGCCAAGGGAAGTTTTGGACATAAGCAATAAATAATCGCACACACACACACACACACACACACACACACATGAACACAAACAAACAAACAAGCACCAAAAATACTTTTGAAGAAACATTGTTTTTTTTTTAAAGGTACTCCAACATTCAATCCCTATCACCAAATTTTTAACATTCAGTAAAAACATATTAATTGGCTATCTCTAGAAACTAGACACCTGCTTAAGATGGCCACTCATGTCCAACATTATGATAAGGAATCATATACTAGTGCTCTTGTGTGCCTGCTTGGTTAACACACGTGTTTTCGATGTATGTTGTCTTGGAATCTATTAGGATACTTTTATTTGCAGACAAAAAGGGATAAAATGAAATGAAATCTTTCAGTTTAACGTCCCACGTTTACGCCCTTTAGGCTAAGGGAAACGATGATTAAAGCACGTGAATAATGATGGAAGAATTGGTGGAATGAGAAAGTGGGAGGAAACTGGAGTACCCCGAGAAAACCCATGGATACGGTGTTGTCCACCACAAACTTACTGAGACGGGGTTCAAGTTCATTGAGTTGATTTTAAGTTTAATGGCCCTTTCAGCAGTGAGGCTATATGAGACGGGACGTATTGATTAACGTGGAATCCGAACCATATGAGCTCCCGCCGGGAATCGAACCCGAGTCTCAATTGTCAAAGGCGCTTACGGTAACCGCTTAGCCACGAAGGAGCTCCAGCCGGGGATCAAACTAGGGACCTCACGCACCAAAGCTGAATACTCTACCACTGAGCCACCGTGCCTCCCGAAGACAAAAGGGAATAGACATTCTAGTCACACTTCAAATATTTAACTCTGTCTCACATAGCCGCAGCGTTATAATGTGAGTTTACTTTTCATCAGCAGATCAACCAACAATCATATGATTCTTGTTTTATATAAGTTAGCCACTTGTTTAAAAGTTGGACATTTGTTGTGCAAATAAATTGGGCCAACTTAAACGGGCTTCACTATAGACTAAATTGTATTAAGTTGGCCATTTCTCTAAACGAGACACCTACATAATACAGCCAGATATGTCTAACATTATAAACACCATTAGGTTTGTTTGTTGAAAAGCGCTCCTCTTTTAGCACAGCACCGAGGTTATATGAGCCACGGACCTGCTGTTTTAAAGATGAAATTCGAACCATCGTAATGCTCTCACATCGCTTATCGAACCCTCGTCGCTGGTATAGCGGCTAGCACGTAAGCTTTAAGTACACCTTGTTCCGAATTCGAATCTCGGTGGGAAACCATTAAAATTTAATCGCATTACGCTTGAGTTTTAACTCTACCTTAAACTGTGGGTCCACGTCTCGCATAGTTTCGGCGCTGAAATCAGACGTTAAACTTCAATAAACAAACATATTGTGAATCGAATTCAGAACCATATGAATCATAGGCATGTACACTAGCCACTAGACCTTTCGGACACAACTAAGTGTTATCATCTGAGAAGTTGGCCGCTTGCATAAAGGAAGGGTACTGTTTGTGCAAATAAAGATGAATGATAAATTGACCACCTTTCTAACTCGGACACTTACTTTATTTGGCCTATATCCCTGACTTAGATATCCGTATATCTGTAACGTTTGCCCGTATACCTGTAACTTGGACACTTACTTAATTTAGCTAAGCGGTTAGCGTACGCGCCTTTGGCGTGGAAGACCCGGATTCGATTCCCGGCAGGGGCTCGTGTGGTTCGCATTCCACATTAATCAGTAAGTCCCATCTCATATCGCTTCGCTGCTGAAATAGACGTTAAACTCAAAATCAACTCAACTCAACTTACTTAGTTTGGCAGTATATCTCTAACGTGGACCTTATTTAAGTTGGCCATATATGTTTAACTTGGACACTTACTTAATTTGACCATATATGTTTAACTTGGACACTTACTTAATGTGGCTGTATATTTCTAACTTGAACACTTAGCTACTTAATTTGGCTGTATATCTCTAACTTGGGCACTTACTTAATTTGACCATATGTCTCTAGCTTGGACAATTACTTAATATAGCCGTATATCTCCAACTTGGGCACTTACTTCATTTGACCGTATGTACCTAGCTTGGACAATTACTTTATATGACCGTATATCTCTAACTTGGATACTTTCTTAATTTGGCCGTATATATCTAACTTGGGCACTTAATTTGGACAAATAACTCTAACTTGCACACTCACTTAATTTGGCCGTATCCAACTTGGATCCTTACTTAATTTGACCGTATATCTCTAACATGGACACTTACTTAATTTGGCAGTATATCTCTAACATTACAGACTTAACAATGTGTCATTTACCTTGTAAGTTGCCAAGTGTAATTATTTACCATGACTTGTTTCAACTGATGCACAAAGGCAAACATAAAATCAACTCTTGCCTTCTTGAATTTATATTTGAAATCAATTTCTCGCTAGCTATTACTGTTTTCGACCTATGATGATCTAATGTTAAAACAGAAAATGTGGTAGATTTCAGCAACTCTCGATTTCAATAGAGAGGACAGATTGGAGATGAGATATTATTTTCGTGCAGGTTTACTTTTGACGCACCATTCGAAATAATTGTTGAAAAATTATATAATTCTTTCACTAATTCCCTTCTTATTGTCTCCTAAATGATTTATGCTGGACTACATGAAAATAGATAAAATTCAAGGCATAGATAAAATTCAATGGGGCCATCATAAGTAATTGTTGAAAAATTACAATTCTTTAACGATTTGCGTATAAATAGGCCTCCGGACTATGACGTAAAAACTACAGTGTAAAAAACCCAAACTAACCGTTGCTATGTGACCACTAAAAACCACGAACGCTATCTAATCGACTTAGGGCAGGGTGAAGCTAGTGATTCCGCGCAACAACGCAGGGGTGCGTCCGAACGGAGCAGGCGAGTCAGCGACGGTGAGTATACGCGCAAGCGAGGGTAGTCAAAACAAGTGGGTTTTGGCAATGATATGACTTTCAATAGCACTTGTCATGGTTTCATACTAGTAATGCTTTACTTGTAAACATAAAATACATACAGCTTCTGTACACTTACTGCACCGGCGGAAAATAATTTGTAATACAGTCGTCTTTCATATGCACTCACTTATTTTATCCGTCGTAATGCACATGTAATGATTTTGCACTTGTAGCCCTACACTTGTAAATCTAAAATGTAACTGTATTACTTTACAGGCTATTTAATTCTATTGTCTGCAGATTTCTTTTTATATATATATATAAATATGTCTTTTCATGCAAAATATTGAATTTTACCTGTAAATCTTCCAAAACGTGGTGTGCCAAAAGCAAACCAGGACCATTATTTTGGAACACTGGATCGAAAATAAATAAATAAATAAATACATTTCAGAAATTGAAATAAAATTTCGAGATGATTTCATAATTTTTCAGAGCTCGCTTTTTTTATTTACTCAGCCAGTGACCACTTATTAAAAGCTTTCTGTGCCACTACAGGGGAACTAGCAAGAGATCTCTGACAGCTTGCAGTGACGTTGTCACTACTCAATAGATTTTTCCGGTGCATCTATAGTGGCAATTTAATTAATGGTGTAAGACAGAGTGACTGTGGCTGGTAACACTAGTACTAAAGTAGGAACTGCATTGTCCCTACTTTTAAGTTTGTTTTCTCAGAGAAGCAAGAGATGTCTACACAACAAGGTTAATTCAGTTCCAGTTGCAATTCGTGTAGCACATTGCAGTTCTTGCACTTATTTAATTAAAGGGAAAATCATTTGGAAGCAAAGAGACAAATTACGAATGATCACAAAAGAGAATACGTAAATAGCGTTATTGTTAAAAGTAAAATGTATTGTATCCCAAAGGAAGATTGTTGATTTTTCATATGACACCTAAAAACTACATACTAATGCTGAATTCAGAGGCTTCGAACTGTCTGTCCACTAAAGAAATTTTCTATAAGTAACACATTAGATACAATACGACATTTCCAAATCAGATTATGCATGTTTGGAGCAAAGATGTACCGGTATGAATAGAGATTTATACTGCGAAACAAGCATGCCATCTAGATGAAAATTAAATATTTCAGATGTACGTTCCACGGTTATATCGTATATATCGTATCGCAGGGCGTGAGACTTGGGGGTCCGGAATGCCCAATTTTCTGTAAATTAGTTTAATTTTAGGAGTAATTTTACAAATGTTAATAGAATTCATATTGAGTTTGGATCTTCATATTGAATTTGGTAAAATAAATTCTAGGGTAAAGGAGACAATAGTGTCGAGAATGAATGAAATAGTGAATGAAGAAAGTGGAAGGAAACGAGAAAACCTACACAGACGGTGTTTGTCCACCACAAATACGACTTCGTGGGAGCTAGAATCGAACAATGAGTCTCACAGCTATGTACATGAAAGAAATGAAAATTGAAAAGAAATGATAGGGTTCTAGGATATTGTACATAAGTATTAAGGAAAGGTAAAATAAACTTTGAGTTTCGAACAATGGAAAAAGCGGTAAATTGTTACATAGAGTTGAAACTCCAAGTCTTTCTTCAATATTGTAAGGGTCCTCACATTCTAGAGTGTGTTACTTGTACAAACACACGTCATTACTGTAAACACGTGCTATTGTTACAGTTACAAGCAGACGATACAGGGGACACGAAGAATACAGGAGGACACAGGAGAATACAGGAAGACACGAAGTCAGCTCGGAGGAAACCGAAGATGGACGAACCTCCCAGAGGACACTCATAAAAGAGGACCACCAGAGGACCTGAGTATCAGTTTTTAACTGATCATTAACCTGACAACACCTTCTTTTGAGGTCGCTGTGGGTAAGTGGGAATCCTAAACATACCTTATCCCTGGAGGCTGCTGTGGGCAAAGGAGATATCCTAATTACAATCTACATCCCAAGGATACAGTGGACAAAGGAGGTTTCTTATAAACCGTCTCCCGAGGTCGCTGTGGGCTGAGGAGACTCTAATAACATCCTAGTAGCTGCAGTGAGAAGAGGGGTTCCCGTACATACCTAACTTAAAACCTTCATAATCCGAAACCACTTTGTATGCTAAGGATACACTTACAGTTAGAAACATTTTATTTTTGTATTTACAAAAAAAAAAAAAAAAAAACTTTGTAAACTATTTACAGAAGATTATTTTATAATACAATTGATAAATTGCGAAAAACATTTCAATATTGATTTTAGAATCTAGGATAATATTAGATAACTTTTACAATTGAGTCTTCAGTCTCGACTACTAAAAGAGTTTGAAAGAAACAAATATCATTCAAATATAAGATAGCTAATTACTAAGATATACAGTATATTAGTAAGATGTGTAATAAAAAAGGCAAATCGTACACGACCAAAGTTTTTGTATTGTAAATAACAATGACTTTGAATAGCAGCCCGCCCCATCGCCTTTGGAGTACTAACTCTCGATCCACCACTCATGTGCCACCACGCTATCATTTATATAGTTCTCCCAGACCAGTGTTTCCAATTTCACATAAAAGTCACTGAAACTAGGAGATTTAACTTTCAAGATAGCAACAAAAAAGAAAAAACCGATTTGTGACTTTTTGGAGATTTATATATATATATATAAATGGACTGCTTGGATCCGAAGCGACTTAATTCCAAACAATAAGAAATTTATTAATCCTTTAAGTCATTTCTGTAGATCGATACCTTGTCTAAAATGATCAACGTTAAAACCGGAAATGGTTGATTTCTGCCATTTCCGGCTCCATCAATAAACTCTATTTTTGACTTCTAACTCTGTACATCCTGGCCAAAGTTGATGGTGATCCATAAGTACCGTAGTTCTTTGAATTCTTTTTGTCTCCGGGACGGGCGAACATATGTACAGATAGTGTCCCTAGAAAACAACAAGTAGTAAAGAAAATATAGAGGTTTGAAAAGGATAAATATTCTTAAAAGTATATCCGCAGCAAGAAATGTAGAGTTCCACACGAAAGAAACTTTGCAAGGTACTACTAGTCGATTTAATAAGGTGTCCCATAAAGACAAGGGCGGCCATGTTGTAGTTTCCAAGGGGGGGTCAAGTATAAGCGACGTTTCAAATATAATTTCAAATTTTGCTGTAACTAATGTAAAAATTCTATTGGGTTTTCAATATTCCCAAGTACAATTTCTTCTTAGGGGGGGGAACGAGCGCCCCACCTTATCCCCTGATGGGTGCCCTTGCATAAAGAACGCAACTTTTGAAATGCCCGCCATTTCTGTTTTAGTAAGTTGGCTACACTGAACATTACACGATTTTCATTTGTTGTTTTTGTGGTTAATAGTCAAGGAGCGCCAAGTAACGCATGATCGTCGTCTGTTTTCTGTACGGGTAGGAATTAGGGATGGCCAGAACCGGTTCTTGGTTGAACCGGTTTTCGGGTCTGAACGGATCCGGTTCTAGAAGATCCGGTTCCGGAACCGGTTTTTCGGATCCAGGTCTGGAACCGGTTCTTCGGATCCAGGTCTAGAACCGGTTCTTCGGATCCAGATCTGGAACCGGTTCTTCGGATCCAGGTCTGGAACCGGTTCTTCGGATCCAGGTCTGGAACCGGTTCCGCTGGAACCGAAACTTTGTTACCATCCCTTCCTAAACGCGAGCTGCTGGCAAGCTGTGAACAGTATGCTAGATGAAATGGTGGAAGCGACAGGCAGGCCCCCACGCGGCGGCAGCTTGTCTCATTTGGCTAAATAAACTGGGTAACTGGCAAATTCATTGGCTGAACAGGCAAACTGGCCAACTCATTTGGCTAAACACCCACTGGTGGACCAAAATTTTTTTTCTGGGGGCACAAGCGGGTCTGGGCGGGGAAGACAAGCGCATGGTCCTCTTTGCATGATTTTTGAAGGTGAACTTTGTACCTCCTTTACGGGTTTTTGGGGGCTTTCGCATCCAGGTCTGGAACCGGTCCCTGAGATCCGGTTCTGGAACCGGTTTTCAGATCCAGATCTGGAACCGGTTCCTAAGATCCGGTTCTGGAACCGGGTTTTCAGATCCAGATCTGGAACCGGTTCTTAATATACGGTTCTGGAACCGGGTTTTCGGATCCAGGTCTGGAACCGGTTCCTAAGATCCGGTTCTGGAACCGGTTCCTAAGATCCGGTTCTGCCGGAACCGGAACTTTGTGACCATCCCTAGTAGGAATGAGGTGCTTCACGACAAAACAGCGGGTTGTCGTACTGGAAACTTTTTATATAATATGGTGAATGTTGCGAATTCCTACCCGTATTGAAAATAGATAACGATCCTACGCTATTCAGCGTTTCGTAACTAGTGATGAGCAAATGCAAGACCAAGACCAAGACCGGGGTGGTCTTGGTCTTGGTCTTGGTCTTGCACATCCAGTCTTGGTCTTGGTCTTGCACTGGAATCCTCGGTCTTGGTCTTGGTCTTGGTCTTGCACACCCAGTCTTGGTCTTTGCAAGTCTTGCATTTAAGAAATCTCAAGCTTTTCATAGGTAAATTTTAGTCTGGATATAAGGGATAATAAACTCTACAATGCGCCAATAGCAACGGAAATACAATGTATGTTTCTAAATATAATATAGTTTACTTTCGTGTGAGTATGATGGTTGGTGTAAGTATGATGATAGTGTACAACATAGGTGATGTCCTTTTATTTTTAATGGGTGCCCACGATTCACTACTTATAAGATATGCCTAAATCACAACGTTTCGTAATCTGTTTATATTTTTTAACAGATCCAACACTCCACTGGTTCCCAAACTGGGGAGGCTACCCCTGAAACGCATGAAAGAAAATCAAGACGGCACATATTATTGAAATACCATGAATTGCGAAATTATTTTTACACTCTAAAGGCATCAGATTTTTCTTTTTAACCACGATTAGCTAATCCTTGTATTAAACAAACTTGCAATTAAATATTGAGATTTTGTTTTACTGATTCCAATATGTACTCTATGGAGCATAAACATTGACATTACGCAAAATCGATTTAAAAAATTGCAGGCATTCGAAATGTGGGCATGGAGAAAAAAAAAGAGAGAATTAGCTGTGTTGAACGTAAAACGAATGAGAAGGTTTTAGAAATACGTATTAGCAGTAGGGGATAAAAAGAAGAATTTTAGATATTGTTAAGAGGAGAAAGAGGAACTGTATTATGAGGGACGTGCTAGAGGGTATTGCGGAAGGAAAGAGAGGGAGGGAGCGAAGGAAACTGTAGTTGAAGGAAGGTATTAAAATAGAAAATTGCTACGGCAAGACGAAGAGACTAGGTGAGGAGCACCGAACATCCAACCTTCTCAGTTGCAGCAAGTAACCTGCCAATAATGGCAGAATAGCTATGATGATGATGATGACATGTTTAGCAACACTGACCAAAGCAAAGAGAGAAAATTAGAATAATAATTATTATAATCAAACCTAATATTTTAGAATAATTTGAGTGAAAACTGAAAATGACTCCACTGTCTATCAGGCACGTAGCCAGGATTTCGTAATAGGGGGGGTCCGAGACATGAAATACTGTGGTTATCACACCAGAGTTCGATTATTGTAAACTATTTTACTGGTAACATATATTGGTTCGTTTAATCAGGATTTCGTGTTGGGTGGTGGTGGTGGGGAGTTTGATATGGAATATTGTGGTTATCATACCAGGGGCTTGATCAATTTAAACTATTTTACTAGCAACATATTTTATATTGGTTTGTTAAGAATTTAAAATTAGGACATTTTTGCAAGGGCGCCGATTTCCTGTAAATTTGGTGGGGGGGTCCATTCAGATGCAGAAGGCATATATGAGGATTTTAAGACAAATTGCATTCAAATTATGTCAATATATTGTATATTCATAAATACAACAAGGGGGCCTACATGACCTTTGGGGGGCCGGGCCCCTTTGGCCCCCCAGGATCGGTGCCCATGCATGTTAGTAAGTATTTTAGTAACAAACTATGAAGAAATCTCGAATAAAAGAATATTTATTTAAAAAATTTTAAAAATTACAGTATATACGTTTCTTCTTCTGTTCATCCAAATATAAAGTTTCCTTTCATTATGACAACTATTTAGAAAAAAAAAAGTACGTATCCAATAATGTCTTGTAAAATATTTTATATCTGCGTTCCTTTCTCTGCTGAATCAGGACTTGCTTTCCACATAACTTTTTGTTTTTCTTATTCCGTCAATTACTGTCTGTTTTAAATGACAAGTTAAAGGAGCAATAGAAAACAGTTTCTGAAATAACATGTTAGATACTACAGGGAAGCGATGATAAAAAAGTATTTTTATTTTTAGCTTTATTTTTATCTTTATCTTTATTTTTATCTTTATCTTTATATTTTATCTTTATTTTTAACGCTGATTCTTCCTATTTCTTGTCTCTTTTTGTTTCGTCCTTCCTTATTTTTTTTTATTTCTTGTCTCGAAGAGGGGGTCCGGACCCCCCGGACCCACCCCTTTGCTACGTGCCTGTGTCTATGTCTTGTATAAATTCAATTTATGTGAATACTTTCAACCTGTATTAGAAATACGAAATAACAGCATCAAACTCGAAGTTATTTGAAGTCTCACTGGTGAATATGAATTACTAGCATCAATTATCCACTTCGTGGGTTAAACTAAAAAAAAGTAATATATTTCGTTAGTTTACTATTAGTAAAGCGCTCTCTTATATCGATCATTTTCGATTTTTATATTTCTCTCCCCTCCTTCTCCCCAAGTTGCGGGGCTGAATTTGGATTTAAACGGCATCAGAAGTGTCACTGTTCGTCTCAGACACGCCGAAAACTGTGGATTCGGCACTAATATCGGTCATTTTCAATAAACTTATATATCTCCTCCTCCCCCATGTTGCGAGGCACGGCATCGGAAGTGTCATTGTTCATCCCAATGACCTCCATAACCATCGGTTTGACTTTGATAATGGTCATTTTCGATAATATTTATATATCTCCTTCTTTCCCCAAGTTGCGGTGCTGAATTGGCATTTAAACGGGATAGGAAGTATCACTGTTTACCTTAGCGACGCCAAAAACTATGTATTCGACAATAATATTTGATCATTTTTTATCATTATTATGTATCTCCCTCTCCCCCAAGTTACAAGGCTGAATTTGGTCGTAAACGGTATCGGAAGGTCAGTATTCAACTCAGCGACCTCGAAAACTATGGATTCGACACTAATATTAGTGATTTTCGATCATTTTATATCTCTTCCCTTCCCCCCGCTAAGCTACGGGGCTCAATTTGAATTTAAACAGCATCGGAATTGTCACTGTTTAGCTCAGCGACCCCCAAAACTATAAACTCCACTCTAATATCGGTCATTTTCGATCATTTTTAAATATCTCTCTTCTCCCCGACCCTAAGCTGCATTGTCAAAGTGATTTGATAAAAACCACAACCTCATCAATGTTGAAAATTTTATTGAGATCGATCGGCTGGACCAAGAGTGATGAAGTCACAATGACAGTCACTTATATTTTTAGTTTTTTACATATATCTCCCTCCTTCCCTTCCCCTACGTTGCACCATCAAAGTAAAATTATAAAAATCGCTCCAGGCTTCAACTTCATCTATATTAAACATTTGATCAAGATCGATCGGGCCTTTCATATATATCCCCCTCACATCCTCCTCCCCTACATTCTACAATCAAAATGAAACAAACTGTAAAAAACTTTCCAGGACCGAACCTCATGCATGTTAAAAATTTGATTGAGATCAGTTCAAGAGTTATTAAGTCACAAACTTAGTCACGTTTATTTTTGTTCATATTGATTTTTATACATCTCCCCCGCCTCCCCTACGTTGCTCCGTCAAAGTGACCTGACGGATAACATTCCAGGCTTGAACCTCACCTATGTTAAAAAAAATGATCGAGATAGGTCGTTTGGTTCAAAGGTTGTTAAGTTTTATTTATTATTTTATAACTCCCCCTTCTCCTGGTCCCTAAGTTTTACCGTGAAAGTGAAATGATGAAAACACTCCCAGGCCCAAATCTTATCTATGTTGAAAATTTGATCGAGATTGGTCGGGTGGTTCAAGAGATTAGTAGTCACAAAAATAGTCACTTTCAATTTTATAATATAGATTTATTGTAGTATAATATTATATCACTCAATCCTCGATGGGCCGTATACCTGAGGAGGCTAAAAGTTATATTAATAAACAATTATTCAACGTACAAGCATCCGTCCATGAAATCAAAGTTGCGATCACATGTACTAAGTTTTCGTCAATTTCATGAAAATGTTATTTCGATATTAATTTTATGAGGACACGTTAAAATTTTCCAACGAATGCTTGAGTCTCGGAGCCAGAGCCATACCTATGTAGTCGACCCTATGGTGTACGGTATTACCGATTTTCAATACTCATTTGTTTTTAGCTTTGGAAGAAGAACACCACTAATATACTTTGAAATGAAATGAAGTATCTAGTTTAACATCCCACGATTATGCACCAAGGCTAAGGGAGACGGTGCTGATGAGAAATGACTGAAACGGTGAAATGAAGAAAGTAGGAGGAAACGGGAAAAGGCCGAGAAAATCCAAGCACACAGTGTTTGTCTACCAAGAAAGCTCACATGGCGCAAGATGAGACCTGTGTAGTTTGAATAAGAGCAATATCTACAGAAAACGCGAACAACCAATTTAGAAAACGACATACTGTAGCTATATGCTACAGGGGCAGATCGACTCATACGGATTGCATAAACTACTGGGAACACATTCACTCCAGCGGTATTTTTACTGAAGCCGAGAACTTCAAGTGAAAAGATGACTTCAAATGACTTCTCCCCTTTTTTACATTCTATAAAATAATTCAAGTAGAACCGATACTTGTGCAAGACTCTTGCGCAAGAGTCTTGGTCTTGGTCTTGGTCTTGCAGGTATGGTCTTGGTCTTGGTCTTGTTCTTGCACCCCTTGGTCTTGGTCTTGGTCTTGCATCAAGATTCCTGGTCTTGGTCTTGGTCTTGGTCTTGGTCTTGCATGCAAGACTCTTGCAAAAACTGCAAGACCAAGACTCTTGCGCTCATCACTATTCGTAACTAGTGGCTAGAGTAGTGGACGCATGTCCGCGTGGTCCCGGGTTCGATTCCCGGTCGGTGCTTCCTCATGCGTTCGTCTCTAAGCTGGACGTATTTCCATTAATCGCTAACAGATGGCGTGTAGCGGCTCAGGCCCACAAATAGGGCCGTTACGCTAAGTGGTTAGGGTTTTTGATAACTACCAACCACAAAAACAACAAAATCGTGTAATGTTCAGTGTTGCCAACTTACCAGAACAGAAAAGGCAGGCATTTCAAAAGTTGTGTTCTTTGTGGTACACCTTTTATAAAGAAGTATTTGTATTAATTTGTATATTGCATTTTTTATTTGTATATTTGCTAATTGGCAACCATATTCTCAACATGTACACTCATGTCCAAAATTATTGTCACATGACTATAAATATATTGTTGTAGGAATATAACGTGATAACGATTTCGCCCGGTATTTCTTATAATGTTAGTATGTGTATAATCGGCAAATACATGTATGTGACAAATTTCATGTCAAAAGACCAGTAAATAAGAACAATAAAACGAAAATAAAGCTTTCTTGACCATTTAGCAACATTTTCTTTTACTCATTCTAATTTTCGTATTTATAATTCTTTTCCTATGAAATTTACCACAAATGTATATTTCTCGATTATACATATAGTATCAGTATTAAAAGTACCCGGCAAAATCATTATCAAATTATATTCTTACAAGAAGACAGTTATAGATACTCGACAATCATTTTGGACATGAGTGTACATTATTGGTATAGACATATAACAATAAGTGAAGAAGGATTTACCTGATTTCCGATTTCATTACAACTTTCAGGAAAAAAAAACTCTCTTTCCAGCTCATTGAAATATCCATGTCCCAACATATCTAAACATTTGAGCTTGAATGTATCTAAACGTATATCAGAGACGAAAAAAACAATTTGAACGTTTAGTCATTTACAATATTCTCTCACTCCATTCCCTAACCCTCTCTCTCGTACGCGATTCCTCCCCCTTCCCTCCGTCTCTCTTTCATGCGTTGCAATGAGAGTCTGCTTCTCCTCGCTCATAAATTTCATTCAGAAAATCATGAATTCCATTTATGTTGAGTGATTACTCCGGCTGCTCCCCAGCGAGCAATTAAGACCCTGCCAGATAATTAGCGGCCAAGTTCACTCAATGAGAATGAAAAGTGAAAATTAACTGTGTATAAAATGCCTAGCCTTGTATCTCTCTTTCTCGGCTTTCACGGTCAGAAAAAAAAGAAGAAAAAAAAAGATTTTTCTGGACGAAAGAATGAAATCTGCAATCTGTTAACTTACGAATAACGTTAGCAAAATTTGTGAAACTTTCCATAAAACACTGCCTTTTCAAATTTAATCTGATTCAATACGTACACATTTTCTGAAACCAGTTTGTGTTGACCACCACATTGGTAGCCATTTTGCACTGGGCTCGCACTCACTTCCTTCAACTGGGCTCGCGTTCACTTTTTTCAACTGAGCTCGCGTTCACTTTTCTCAACTGGGCTTGTGCTCAATCGCGGTTTTGACTTGCAACAGTATTCCAGCGAGTGTGCGATACATCGACAAGTAATTTTCTGGAACTTAGACAGATTTTCTGAAACTTTCGTACGTCGTTCGCTCCAATATACCTCTACAGGTAACTATTCGCGGACATGTTTATGTAGAATCAGTGAAATCTTTAAGATCTATAAAAACAGGCTTTGTTCTTATCTGCTGTCAATCTGAATTCCATCGGTTTCTTTACCTCCGGGAACAACTCAAGGTTCGCGGGGCTCAGAGAATAAAAGAAGTCTGCCTGGTTAGCCTCCTATCTGGTGTTCTGCACTGTTGCAAAATGCAGCTAATATGGAAGAAAATTAGTTTTTAATTAGTGCGCTCTAATATTACCCTAGCAAGAAAAAGTAAAATTGAACATGCAATATTGATAGTAACAAACATTTGGACGAATTTCGAAATCTATAAAAGAAATAGTTTTCATAATATTTTGGAAAGAAATATGCCATGTTATTATATAGGGGAATCCCAACGCATTCCGAGTGTTGAACGCAGCCTTAAAATGCTGTTTGCAGTGTGAAGAAGCTAGTGTTTGAATATGTATGGAGTTATAATAAATGACGAAGAGGAAACCAACTTGTTACACTTGGTGTTTATTTACTTACTTGGTGTCACGTGAAGATAAGGAGAGGAAATAGAATGCGTTTCGAAGGCAGGTTGTGTAACAGGTGCACAGTCTCGTGCTAGTAATCAGGTTAGCCACTTTAAAAAAAAAGTATGTTTTTGTATGTTAACTAGCTTCCTGTGTATTACTCAGATGTTCGTTTCACTCAGTACATGCGACACGTAATTAAAACCACCTTCTACCTTATGATCCAACATGCATTTATAAGTCTGTCTGTCTGCTTCATTATCATTTCCGTTAATTTTTTTCCTATTTTAGTGAAATTTGGTAAATGCTTTATTTGAGCCTTAGGATATAAGGTTATCCTTTGGGATTTGAAATTCATGAAGAATTTCGGGGTAAAACAGTGAAAGATTGTACCCAAGTTGAAATTTTGTGCATCCTATTTATAAATGGTAAGGTCTCAAAATTTTAGTTTGAAAATGTTTTTACCTGTTTTATTTATGAAGAAAATCTCATCCTTCACTCAATTTGTGTGTACACGAGAAAGGTAATATTCAAATTTAAGATACCTCTTTGGCATCTAAGTTCTTGAATATTGCAATCACAACCTTATGTAAGTAACACAGAAATTTCGATCAAAGTGCTGAGAAAGTATATTTTGAGAGAAAGTAATAATATTTCTTTAAAAATATTGAGCTCTTCGTCATGGGCAAAGCTATGATGGGGCTTGGAGACATTGCCCCTCAATTTCTTGACCAAAATAAAAATGCCACCTATAAGGTGGCCACCTACCAAGACCTGTCAAAACGTCTGCCCTCCAGCAGGCAACTCCTAACTCCGCCCATGCTCCTCGTTCCAAATTTAAACAAAAATTAAGTGGGAACTCACTTTGTACCATCATTTCGGATTCTCCCCTTTTTTTGGTGCCACATTGTATTATAAACCCATAGAGATAAAGTAATAGAATGCAAATCCTTCCCGCGATATTTGAAGCTGGAATAGCCTGGAAAACAGCGCAGCGCCTTGGTCGGAACATCCATCCACATCACGATGGTAGCAATGTGTAAATAACGAAATAAATAAATATATTTTAAAAACAAATATAATAAATAAATAAATGATGATGTAGGGAGGAAACATTTCTTGTTTATTAGTAGGCGTAATATGATTTTTTCAATGCCACCCATCTATCCCCTTGCCGTGCTCTTCTAGTGCCCCCTTGTTTCTAGAGTATTCGCCCGTAAGGAAATGAAATGAAATCTTTCAGTTTAACGTCCCACGATTATGCCCCATTCGGCTAAGGTAGACGATAATTAAAGCAAGTGAACGATGACGGAAGAATTGGTGGAAAGAAAAAGTGGGAGGAAACGCAGTACCACGAGAAAACCCACGGACACGATGTTGTCCACCACAAACGTACTTCGCCGAGATCGAACTGAGGACCCCAAGCACCAGAGAGAAGCGCTCGAACGCTGAACCACCTTGCTCCCCCCCCCCTTTTCGCCCGTAATATATTTACTTGTCTTTATTTGTGTATTGACAAGGGGAACGAGGCAGCTTATATTATACGACTTACCATTCAGGTGAGGTAAAGTAATTTGCTTTAGAAACAGCAAATAAAAGTGAGTAATAGCATTTCAGTCCTCATAAGAAATATTAGGATTCATAATGTTACACACTATGGTGGACCAGTAATCTACATTACATCCTTGCCATCTTGAGGTGTCATTTTCCACTTGTTAAAAAGTAAAGTAAAATTTTAATAAGTCTATAAAAATAACAACTCTTCTTACCTATCTGCTTTAAGTCTATAAAGGATGTGTTGGTTAATTTCTTTTCTTTTTTTTTTCAGCAATTGCAAAGAAAAGCTATCCTTTTGTTATAGACAAAATTACATTTCTTTGGTACACTTCAGGTAGCATAGAAGCTAAGGAATGTTTTAGATTCTAAACGGAATGTGGATAGCCATTGTTAAAGTCACTGTTACAAGTGAAAATGTTAACAGATTGACTCCATTAATTATCTCAGTCGAGATAATTGTAGTAAGAAAAGCTATTTTATATATCCTTTTATTACAGGCAACCAACATTTCTTTGCTACTCTATAGGTTGCATAGAAGCTAGGGAATGTTTTAGATTCTAAACGGAATGTGGATATCCATTGTTAAAGTCACTGTTACAAGTGAAAATGTTAACAGATTGACTCCATTAATTATCTCAGTCGAGATAATTGCAGTAAGAAAAGCTATATATCCTTTTATTATAGGCAACCAACATTTCTTTGCTACTCTACAGGTTGCATAGAAGCTAAGGAATGTTTTAGATTCTAAACGGAATGTGGATAGCCATTGTTAAAGTCACTGTTACAAGTGAAAATGTTAACAGATTGACTCCATTAATTATCTCAGTCGAGATAATTGCAGTAAGAAAAGCTATATATCCTTTTATTATAGGCAACCAACATTTATTTGCTACTCTACAGGTTCCATAGAAGCTAGGGAATATTATGAATAATAAACGGAATGTGGAAAGCTACTACTTTTAACATGATGTGGATGGAATTACTTTTCGAATTCTAGGTAATTTGCGATTGGAAAACGTATAATCTTTTAAATATGTTTTGCAGAAGCTACCTCTTTGTTTGTTATTGGTACTGGATAAGTTGTAATTTCTATAGGAACACAGGGAAAGTTTCTGTAGTCATTGTATAGTTGACTATTGGCCATTTCTGCTGTTAACCTCTTATACAGTTCCCTTTCACTGAACTGACCGATTGACAGACTAATGATCCTGCTAAACAAAGGCTACTGTCTCCACAGCAACGATTGATGAAAATCTTTCGTCTCACCGTGAAATTAATCACCACCGAATGAACGTTCCACCAAAACTACACACACACACACACTCACACTCACACACAGAGACTCCCTCTCTGTGTGTTTGTCTCCTCGCTTTCTCTATATGGGGACATGTATGCGCAATCCAGTAATGTTGATAACTCGCACGTTAGTTTCCCTCCTGGGTAAATAAAATTTCCCTACTAACACAGGAATTTCCCCTACCGTTGCAGGATTTTCCCCTATTGGTAGAAGTATTTCCGTACTGAAACAGGATTTTCCTCTATTGATATACTAATTTTCTCCTAGTGGTACAGAATTTCCTTCTACTGATACAGAATGTTGTCCTAATGATAAAGTATTTTTCCGTATTGATAAAGGATTTTCTCCTACTGATACTGGGATTCTCTTCTACTGATATAAGATACTCTTTTAATGATATAGGATTTTCTGCCACTGGTAAAGGATTTTCTCCTAATGATATATGATATTATCTTACTGATACAGAATTTTCTCCTGCTGATAAAGTATTTTACCGTATTGATAAAGGATTTTCTCCTACTGATACTGGGATTCTCTTCTACTGATATAAGATATTCTTTCAATGATGTAGGATTTTCTGCCACTGGTAAAGGATTTTCTCCTAATGATATATGATATTCTCTTACTGATACAAAATTTTCTCCTACTGATAAAGTGTTTTTCTGTAGAGGAACTGTACCAAAAGTGGGCCCCCATTTTGTTTTTTCCATATATCTAAGAAAGTATCAATCAGAAAAAAATGCTATTCAGGCTGAAAATAATATGATATGTAATTGTTTTGCTTGTTTCTTCCCATCACAATCAAGGCAAAAATGGGTTGAGAAAAAATGGATATTCATATGGACTGCATTTTCGGCATTCGAAAAAACTGTTCCAAAACCGGGCCCCTTTAAATTTAGATAAATTACCCAAAGCGAAAACCTGTATTACTTTAAATGAGTTACGTATTTAAGCTAAAAACAACATCCTAAACACTGGGGATTGAAATAAAATGAAATATGAATGTTTAAAAGACTTTATTGGAAGAAATTGAAACAAATTCCGAAAAGTAAAGAACACATTAAAATTGAACTTAAAACTTAAATATTCCACATTCTAGTGACCAAAATACAATCTGAAAATATTTTTCTTAACTCCAGCACAACCTTTCAAATAGATTAAACTTATAAACTGAAAATGTCTAAATTTAAATATTCCACATTTTACTGGCGGAAATAGCAAATCAAAATGTCTTTTTTTTTCTTTTTTAAACTCCAGAACAATCTTTCATATAGACTAAACTTGAAGACTGAAACTTTCAAAACTGAAATATTCAATATTCTACTGGTAGAAATAAGAAATCTAAACATCTCTCTTTCTCCAACCTACTTATCCTAAAAAAAATCCTCAAACTTCAGAACCAAAACTTCCAAATTAAACGTGATAAATGAAATGTTTCACAAAGTTAAGATTGCTAATACTGGCAAAAGTCACAAATATAAATGACTTTGCCCGTCTCCTCACAATCTACATGGGCCCACTAAGAGCACATGACACAATGGACCCACAGTTCAACTCTCGTATAACTCGAAAAATTTTCAGTGCAGAACATGCATGTGGCATCGTCATCCGTGGACGATGTTTTCCCAGGTGGAACGTTTAAAGTTGAGAATATTGTTGATGCTTCCTTATATCAGAGATTGAGCCACAATCAGAATCGTCTTCCTTGGCTCTTCCTCTCACCTTCAGCTGTCTTTTACTTTCCTGGATCATAGGATCTTGATAATGACTTAACACTGCCATGCCCTCGACCACGATATTGTGTTATTAGTTTCAGCTTTGTTTTGGGCATTTTGGTCCTCTTGAAAATTGTAGATAAATTGCAAGAATTATGAGAATTTGGTATGAAACATATCTTTTACTTTTGCACAACATAGTAGGGGCTCGCTTTAGGATTGACAAGGGGGCCCACTTTACGACCATACATGTTTTTACTTTCGCTGCAAATAATTTGTCAATCCTACGTCTAAATTACTAGCTAATTACATAGAACATACCTCTTATCATTAAGATTAAATAAATACATAGTTGGCTCACTTATCTCTTTACTAACTGTGGAAAACAATGCTTGCTCGTCGAAGCTTCAAAACTTTCCACTGCATGAAAACTCGTCAGATGTTGATTGCAGAACAAAGGATTAACTGATCAACACAGGAACTAGCGCTGCATTCAACAGTAACGTTAAACTACAATTCAGCTTATTTCTAGCATTCTACGCCAATACCCGGAGCAGCAATTGAGGGGGCCCGCTTTATGGACCCGGGCCCGGGTTTGGTACAGTTCCTCTACTGATAAAGGACTTTTCTCATACTGATATGGGATTCTCCCCTATTGATATAAGTTTTCCTTTTAATGATACAGGATTTCCTTCCACTGGTAAAGGATTTTTTCCTACTGATATATGATATTCTCTAACTGATACAGAATTTTTTCCTACTGATAAAGTATTTTTCTGTACTGATAAAGGACTTTCTCATACTGATATGCGATTCTCTTCTACTGATATAAGATTTTCTTTTAATGATACGGTATGTGTGGACATTCATTTCATAAAATGCTTCGTGTGGGGTGTTGTACTGTATGGGGCGGAAACGTGGACATTACGTAAAGGTGACGAAAATCGACTGGAAGCCTTCGAAATGTGGGTGTGGAGAAGAATGGAAAGAATTAGTTGGGTCGAGCGGAAAACGAATGAGAGAGTGTTAGAAATGGTGGGTGAGAAAAGAACACTTTTAGATATTATTAGGAAGAGAAAGAGAAACTGGTTCGAACATTGCCTAAGAAGAGATTGTATCATGAGGGACGTCCTAGAAGGTATAGTGGCGGGAAAGAGAGGGAGGAGGCGAAGGAGACTACGATTAATGGATGATATTAAAAAGAAAGATCATACGCGAAGACGAAGAGATTAGCGGAGGACCGTGGAGCATGGAAGCTTCTCAGCTGCGGCAAGTGACCTGCCAATAAAGGCAGAATACCTATGATGATGATGATGATGATTTAATGATATAGGAGTTTCTTCCACCGGTAAAGGATTTTCTCCTAATGATATATGATATTTTCTTATTGATACAGAATTTTCTCCAACTTATAACGTATTTTCGGTACTGATAAAAGATTTTCTCCTACTGATATAGGATTCTCTTCTATCGATACCAGATTTTCTCTTACTGATATAGGATTTTCTCCTACTGATACACGAGTTCCCCCAACCAGTACAGGATTTTCTCCTACTGTTACAGAATTTTTTCTCACTGGTATAGGATTTTTCTCGTATTAATGAAAAATTTTCTCCTACTGATATAGGATTTCCTTCTACTGATACCAGATTTTCTCTTACTGATACAGGATTCATCCTACGGATAAAAGACTTGATTCGTATTTGTATAGTTTGTCAGCGGGTATACAATGATACATGCAACTTAAAGTGAGATATGAGCCATCATATTACGTTCGAAGTTTTCTCACTGTGAATCGAACCTGGGACCTCGTGCACCAAAGGCATTCACTCTAGCCACGCTAGGGCATATCTCATTTCAAAACATGTCCTCAGTACTTGAAGGAATTCACAAGACATAACTTGCAGCGTTTTCCTGAACTTGAATAAAGTACAAAAATTCAAAGGGCGACCCCTAGTTGACGATTTGGTAACATTCTACAGCCATCTTTCCTTCTTTCGAAGGTAGGCCTATGTAACGAGGATTTCAAGTTTTTGAAATGAAGCATATCTATCTATCTATCTATCTATCTATCTATCTATATATATATATATATATATATATATATATATATATATATATATATATGTGTGTGTGTGTGTGTGTGTGTGTTTATCAAGCAGGCGTTCGTTAGTGGATAGCGTTCCTGTTTTCATATCGAGAGAGCCGAGGTTGAGATCCGTTGACAAGTAGTCCTGATTGAGTTTCTCAAGAGATTCTCCTTGGTAGTCAGGCTAATGTCCGAATGGTGTCTTGACAGTTTTATTTCCTTCCTTTGGTTTTATTGTTTGTAACTGTGAACAAATCCAGTGTAAATTGGTTGTTTTATTGATTATTTAATAAATAAATATTATAATCTGCGCGTGCTTTTGGTGCACAAGATCCCAGGATCGATTCTCGATAGAACATTTGTATATCAGATTCTACTTAGAGTTATAGGGCTTGCTCTAAATAGCCTCGCTGTAGATCCTGTAAGCAGTGAAGTGTACACCGAATAAAAAGAAGGAACTAAATGAAATAGTTTTGTTTGTTGGATGAGAGCAAGCTTATGCGATACATACATAAATCGATCATTCGAATAATATTTTCAAATATCGATATTAGAAATATTAGTTGTCGATATATCGTTATTTCGACATATTTCGATATTGTGATATCCATAATATTTCGATAGTTTTCGATATACTGATATTTTTCGATATCGGTTTTCGAAATCTTAGTCCGGATATTGTACCACCCTAGAAACGAGAAGCATAGATGCTAATAATAACGGTAACCGAGATCAGACATAAATCAAATCTAAGTTGTATTCATAAAACATCTGGTGAAAAAAATCTATTTTTTGCAGATGCTCGTACAGTATTAACGCCTTACCGCATGCCCGTGCCATATATGGCACATGCCATTTTTTCACTTTAGCTTTTTTATGATTTATCAAAGACATCAAATGACTGTTTTGTCTGCTGTGTGAGATATTGACGTGTATGAATAAGAGATTTTGTTGTCATCTGGCATATTCTTTGTGAGTTGTAAGGGTGTCATATATGGCACTTACTTATTTCTCGTCGGAATTAAGTGAAAAAGCTAAAATTCAAGTTTAAATTCATTTTTCAAGTTATCATATGAGGATTTCCAATACTGATTATTTTTTTTTCGCTAAAAGAAAAAATCATGCAGAAAGGGGTTAAAGGGATTTGATAACGACATATACAAAAGCGACAACTTCAGAAGGAGTGTAGTTCTGATCTTCCATATCTTTCCTGGCATGGCCTTGGAAAACATTAAGAGGCTTAATAAGCCACCTTCATGACAAAAATAACTATTGTATCCGCTGCTAAGAATTCGCACATATTGAAGAAAATTAAAGTCAACTTGTAGGGTAATCTTTGAAAAAAGAAATATTAAGGAAAATGACCAACATGTCACCATTGCTATCAGCAAGTGTTACAAGACTTTGTAAGCATTCTCTACAGAATATATTTGTATTAAAATTGGCCACCTAATTTGGTTGGTCACCAACTTAATTCGCCAAATTACTTGTGCAGTTAGAAAGAAATAGTATTTGCTTATCTATTTATTACTAGCTACATCCGTGCTTTTCATGGATTCTAAAAATCTCTCCGTTAAAATTCTTGCACTGAATTTTAATTTATTTTAAATATTCATGCACTTAATTGAAAAATAAAGATTGATATGGATAATTGAATGAGACCTAACAATCCTGCTATCATAAAGTTATTTCAGGTTACATAACGTTTTGGCAACGACAAATAAAATAGACAATTTTATAATATGTTTATCTATTATTATGATTATTATTATTATTATTATTATTATTATTATTATTATTATTATTATTATTATTATTATTATTATTATTATTATTATTACTGGAGTTTAAAGTTCCACGATTATGCATCAACGCCAAGGGAGACAATAATGATGAAGTGAATGATAATTGTGAAATGAAAGAATTGGAAGAAAACAGAACCCTGAGAAAATTACACATAAGATATTTCTCCATCTCAAAGGCTACTTATCGTAAGCTGGAATCAAACCAGGGAACGTATGCGCCACAGGTGGGTGCTCCACCACTGATACAACATTGCTATTATTATTATTATTATTATTATTATTATTATTATTATTATTATTATTATTATTATTAGTAGTAGTAGTAGTAGTAGTAGTAGTAGTAGTAGTAGTAGTAGTATTAGTAGTAGTAGTAGTAGTAGTAATACTAGTAGCAGTATTAGTAGTAGTAGTAGTAGTAACAGAAGTATTAGAAATGTGCGACTGGTCTAAGGATTAAGGTACCGGCAGACTCTAGCTCAATCGAATGTTTTCACTCAATGAATTTCAATGTAATTCGACTGTACCGAAGTAGGCTTTAAAATACCGGTTGTTAATTTCATTTATTGGTATTTTTATGCATTTCTCGATAACGTGGTGTTATTATGCACTTCTGTGTCCGTTGTGTTCAATGGAAGCAAGTGTGGCCATATTACTATATTCTGTAGAATTTTGTTTAAAATTTTCCCCATTTCTTCCTCTTAAAATTTCCCTATGTCGTGGGAATTTTCCCACACTCTAGCATTACTGATTGCATATACGTACTAGGGCAGAGAAAGAGAGAGAGAGAGATGAGGCACGAAAACAGATGACAATCACCAAGCGTTTGTACACGTTACTTGATATTCAAGACATGGGCCCCTTCGACCACGTCCGCTGACTAGCAACATTGAACGGACACTCACTCAGTCAGTCAGGCAGTAGCTAAGCTGTACGCGGAATACAGAATAGTATTCGGCGACCTTTCCACATAAATTGCTCCTCTCCCTCTGCCCCCCCCCCCAAAAAAAAACCCTCCCCCTTCAATATACTACTACTCATCTCAGTTGGCTTATCCTTTCTATATCGCAAGATGACATGATCATTACCTTTCATTTTTAGTACATAAAAAGGTATTTCGTACGTACTGGCCATCTAGCGGTTCAAGAAACAACTACCACAAAATAAACCCGTAAAGGCATTAAATAACAGCTATTAAAGGGGATAACACAGCAAGATTGCTGTACAATAACCTGCAAAATAATAATTAACGAATTTATTTATCAAGTAAATGCAGGACGTTTTCCTGTATCCTACTAATAAAGATATCATTGCAATTATTAGCATTTCATTATTAATTTTTATCATTAGGTATACATTAGAGTTCCGCCTAATGCGGACTGAAAGGGTGACAAGTTCAGTGGCGGCTCTAGGCCGGGGCCAGGAGACCCTAGGCCTCCCAGGTCTTTGAGTGACAAAAATAATGGATAATGGAAGTTATTATATATATATATATATATATATATATATATATATATATATATATATATATATATATATATATATATATATATATGTATATATTTGAAAGTTTATACTAAACTCATGATATACCTATCATAATCTGGGTTCTGGCTACCTCCCCAGTTTTTACCTTCTAGGTCCGCCACTGGACGAGTTACCGGAAATGTCGAGTCTTACGCAAGAAGATGTGGCTTATCAACAACTCATAATATTTTACTGCATGTTATCCTAATGTGAATGTTCAGCATGCATCAGGGTCAAGGATATACCCACGGAGAGCAGGCCCGTATCCAAGGGGGTCTAGGGGGGCCGGGCCCCCCTAAATTTTTACTGGCCCCCTCTAAAATTTTTACGATAGGCTTAGATATATGAATTGTAATATGGTGATGAACTATAATATGGTTGGATCGGGCCCCCCCTAACTTCAGCCAGGCCCCCCCTAAATTTTTGGGCTGGCTACCGGCTTGACGGGGACAAAATGAGGAACCGACCCCTTAACAACTTCTTCCCCCCCCTCCACAGTGAAGTTCGACTGTTAAGTGTTTAAACATGTTTACTAAAGCAAAATGGTAAATGTTTATAACTGAGCAAATAGAAATGCCCATTCTTCACAGAATGAGAAAAAAAATGAGTTTTCATGAATAACCAAACTACTTGGCGTAGCAGCTCTTTTGTGGGCCTGAGCCCCTCCAACGACTGGTTGAACTATGTCCACGCTGCGTTGTTCTGTCTCTAACAAGCGTATCAGAAGCTTTCTAGACTTAGTGGCCACCACGTTTTTTATTCACGTCACTACCCAGGTTACCTCACGACGCTAGGTGGATGCCGGAAATTGAGAATCACCGGTCGGGAATTGAACCCGGATCCACACAAACGTGAGTCTAACGCTTTAACCACTAGGCTATGGTGTCTCCATAAGGTTTAATGAATATAAAACAAAAAAATTTGAATATCGTAAAAAATGCCCCTATTTTCGTTTTACAAGCGGCTTTCTTGACAATGCTGCAAAACATGTTTACTCATTTAAGTAAAATATGAATTTATATGTTTGAATTTCACGTCTCTAACTTAAACGAATACTCTCATTAAACATTCTCTGAATAAAGAATCGATGTCCCCTTTAGAAGCCGACGTTTTGAAAATGCTGAAACAGGACCACTTTTTCAGTTAATTTCAATTCGGAGTTTTTGCACCAAACTTCTTACTTCCAACTGAAACAAGTACTCACATAAAGTTTCTTTTTTCTATAAGTCTTTATATAGAATATTACTATATAAATTGTCCCCTTTTCCCGTTAGAAGTTGAATTGTCGAAATGTACAATACCAGATTCTAGCTTGAGTGAATCCTCACATTTTCTAGTTTCATAATAGAGTATGGAAATTTGAAGACAGAAATTGCCCTCTTTTTCCCTCTTTAAGAGCTAAATTTTCGAAAAATACTGAAACAAATATTGAGTTATTTTTTATTGGGAAGCTCATATGCTAAGTTTTATCTTCCCAATGTGAGATACGGGTTCTTGCGAAAAAATTTGAACCTCTTTCAACCTCTCTTAGGATATGCATTTTAAAAATCCTTTTTTAAAACACTTGTTTTAATGGCAAGATAGTATCTTGTACAAATTTTATGTTTCTAGCAAATAGGTCTAGTAGTATATGGCATTTATCTTGATGAGTGAGTCATTTTTGTGTAATAGTATAGATATGAAAAAAAAAAAAGAACTCTAAGACGCGTCAACATACTAAAATAAATACGAACTTCTCAAATGCAATAATGAGTACAAAACTGATCAGTACCATAAGAGAATTATATCACGGAGAGCACTAATGATTACCCTAACGAATAAGTGCGCTTACATACATACACACACATAAAAATAAATTACAGCAAGCATTATGTGGCGTCACCCACTGCAACGTGCTCCATGTGGACGGCCAGAGTACTTCATTGGCTCTTGTGACATGTAGTATTTTATTTCAGTACACAGAGATGAGGTGAATTACAAGTGAGACAGATAAGAAAGAAGTTATATTCTTATATAGGAAAATATACATGTGTAGTCCTATATAGAACATGGTTTCGATCAGGAATGTACGAAACTAGTAGAAAAGAGAAAACAGGCAAAATTACGTTAGCTACAAAGTTTGGACGACGAAATAGCCACACGAAATTTCGTTCACATCAGGAGAGAAACTTGCAAAGCTTTACATACCAATTAACTTAATTCGGGTACCATTATTTACGTTTACCCTGTATTCAGGGCTGGATTAACTCATCCAGAGGCCTGGGACTGAAAAAAAAATATGTGGTTCCTGCTGACTGTACCTAATACGTTTCTGTGTAGGGAAGTTAAGAGTCTTCATCCCGGCGAAATTAAAATACCGCTAATTTTACAGTAATTATGTGATATCTTCAAATAGATAAAAGATAATTGAAATATTTAACAAGAGCGCCCTAGACAATATTATTTTACGTAAGGTACCGTTATCACAAGTCACCTAGTGGCTTTCCGTTTTCAGCTGTTTAGAAACGCGAAAATAAATGCCGATTTTCAAAATGGCTCGAAGTCGAAAGCAGATAAGTGAGTCGTGATAACGGTTTCTCATGTAAAATATTATTGTCTAGGGCGCTGTTGTTCCACATTTCGATTATCTTTTATGTATTTGAAGATATCACATAATTACTGTAAAATTAGCGGTATTTTAATTTTGCGGGGATGAAGACTCTTAAGGGAATATGTTTCATATTTTTGGTGATATTTTATTTTATGATGATGATGATGATGATTGTATCTTCATGATTCTTTTTAGATAACCAGTTGACATTTTGATCATAGTGGAGGCGCCTATCCACCTGGAGGCCTCGAGCTATAGCCTCCTAAGCCCCCCCTTAATCCGGCCCTGCCTGTATTTGATGTAAATTTTTAAAGTGACAAGGTGCATTTAATCAAAAGTATGAAATCTGTTTATTAAGACTAGAGAGGAAGTATACGTAAAGAATCGTGATTTCGAGGATCAGTATCGGAGTCTGTTTTCATAATACTTTTTTTCTTTTTTTTTAAATATAAGTTTTTTTCTTTTCTTTTTTGGTGGCAAGCTGGGCCATTATAAAGGAAGTGGCAGATAATAGCTGGCTCAGGCGCTGTGAAATGTATCATGATGTTGAAGATTTGACGCCCGTCGAGGGATCGCGCTCTACACGCCGCACCGGGCCGTGTGGTAATGAGGTGACTCAGATAGATAGAGCACGAACAGCGGACACGCGCGGTTCATTTCGTAATTTGATCGACATTATGGATTTGCTTTTCTTCATCTTTTTTCTTCCTTTTAACCCTTTCTGCTTTTTTTTTTTTTTTTTTTTTTTTTGGAAAAAACGATCCTTTCTGCTTCGTGAAACCTGTCATTCCTTCAGCTTCTTTTCTTTCCTCCCTTTAAAAAGGGTTTTATCTTATGCAACCCTTTTTTATCCATATCTTCTATAATAATTTCATTTCTACACGTTTTTGTACATGTATGAGCGTCCATCATGGAGGGTTGGATGGGGTTGGAGCCCTTTCCTCTACTTCTTATCAGTCTGGGCCACAAATTCAGTGTTAAAGCATTTCGCTAACTAACCCTGCTTTCATCTTTGCTTTATATATTTATCTTATCTGTCTGTCCGTCCGGCAGATACAAAATGTCAAGAACTACTCGATGAATCACTATCGATTTTGGCCAGGATATACAGAGTTAAAAGTTAGGAGTCAAATTATTTGATGGAAGTGATTTACCTGATTGATTTCTAAATATGGACCATCAAAAGTCTGTTTCTTCTGTATTCCTATGAGAGAGAGTTTTTAATCCCTGACAAGTAGGCAACCCATCTAGCAATATAGTTGTGTGGGTTGCATACATTTAAGGCATATATCTAAATTTGGATCAAAAGATCCATTATAGGTATTTCAGTCAAAAATTTTCTTCTAGACCTTATATCTGGAGAATATGTAGCCAAACCAAAACTATCACTTAACTCCTCAGTATGATAAGGTTATTCCGTAAAAAAAAAAAAAAAAAAAACGAAAACTTCATTTAGGGGCCGTACAAAAATTTTGTGGCCCCTAATCCAAAAATGCATCAAAAGACCTAACATATTTCATTTAATCAAAAATTTTCTTGTAGGCCTTATATCCGAAGAAGTACATATAATGTAGCCAAACCCAAACTATCACTTAATTCAGTATGATGTGTTTATTTCGTAAAAAAAAAAAATGAAAACTCGATTTAGGGGCCGTTCTAAAGTTTTGTGGCCCCTGATATAAAAACTAATTATTGGCCAAGATAGCAATTTTTTGATCCATTTTTCTTGATCATTTCTAAAATTTGTGTTTAAGTAGTTTAAAATACGATAAATGTGCTTATTCTGACAAACCAAACTTCTTCTTTTGGTGTGCACTGTTACAGGTATTTTTTTTAAATGTTAGTAAATAAGTTCCACACAGTTAATAACGATATCCTATAAGCACGAGGTCGCTAAAGCCTGGAGTGCAACTCTCAATCATTGTTTGAGCCTTGTTTAGTCGAAGGCTATATGTTAGCGAGTTCGGACACCTTTGTACTATACTTTAATTACATAGAATTTGCGAACTTCCTGTGCGGAAATCAATCGTACTCAGTACCGTGACGTGGGGAGGCCGAGCAGGGCGACGGCCCCCGGGCGCAGAGGTAAGGGGGCGCAAAATTCAGGAGGAAAAGGAAAATAGAAAGGCAAAATTACTTGGAATATATGTATGGGGGCGCCGTAATATACTACCGCCCCGGGCGCTGATTTTCCACGGCGCGGTACTGGTCGTGCTATACGAGACTGTGCAGGGTACGTGGCGTTGTCCCCTTGGAATTCCTCTGCATCCATCATGTCCATGAAGAGGTACAGTTTAAAAAACGCGAGTATTCATTATACTGTTACAATTAAACATTAAGTATGATTTTAATTCTGGAGCGTCAATAGTGTACAGCGAAAAATAAAATGTCCAAAGATGTAAAATATCATGCGTAGTTTCCGAGTTTTTTAAAAAAAACTGTGTAACAGTTTCATCTATTAAAGTGAAACCGATCCTGAGGTATAACTTCATCAAGTTTCTCATTATGACATTAGCAAGACGAGTATATATATACGAGGGCAAGTCAAAAAGTATCTACACTTTTGTCATAACTTTGCTTACATTGCACACTTTGTCTTCTGTCCTCGCATATTTTATTGTTATACTGTTGTGGTAATGCTGTAAAAGTGCGATCTTAATTCCTCCATTTTTCTTCCTTCTGTTGCAGATATATCATGACTGCTCCATTAAAACTTTGCACCGAAGAGGAACAAAGAGCAAGTATCCGATTCCTCTGGTCGGAGGGTGTCAAAGGGTCAGACAGTCATCGCAGACTATCATCGCAATATGGGAGAAGTGCACTACCACGTAAAACTGTGGTTTTGTGGCTCGAGAAGTTTAAAAGTGGGCAAACAAGTGTAACGCATGAAAAGGGAGCACGGACGGCATACTACAAATGACAACATTCAGCATACTCGAGAGATGGTTCTGGGCGAATAAGCGAATCACTATCGATGAGGTAGCATCTGCTTTGAACATCAGTCATGGCTCTGCCCATCAAATCATCCAGAACGAGTTCGATTTTCATAAAGTCTGTGCACCGTGGGTACCAAAATGCGACGCCAAAGTTTCTTCACTACCAACCGAAAACCTTTTATTTGGAAGGAATACGTAAGCTCGTTGACCGTTGGGCCAAGTGCATTGATAAGGAGGGAGATTACGTAGAAAAATGATGTGCATACTATAACCCTAGCTTCATGTAAATAAACTGTAGAATGAAAAGTGTAGATAATTTTTGACTTGCCCTCGTATATATATATATATATATATATATATATATATATATATATATATATATATAAGATACGGACACCCCTCGTACTTAATGAGAAAGATATCAAAATTATTATAATAATCTCTTATAACTTCAATTTCTGTTTTATTATAATGTTTTCCAAATATGATACATACATAGTGCGTTCAATAAATTCTGGGATTACCTCGAGATAACACTACTCAAGAAAAAAATATTACCACGTTAATTTTCTACATACATACATTCCTGTGCTATACACACTCGCAGTACCAGTCGCAGAGTTTCTGGAATGCCTTAGGAAAGTTGTCCACTGAAACGATATTCACCACCGCCGTCACCGTTCGCTTGAATCGATGCAACATCCCCAAACCACTCCATATTTGAATAAACCACTTCATAGGAAAGAGCATGAAGTCCGTTGTAGCCACATCAGGCCAGTATGAGCAGTGTCCAAGGACATTGACTTTTCGTTTGCCCCCCCCCCAAAAAAAAACTGACACAGAAGCACACTGGTATGGGAAGGAGCATTTGTCATTTTTCGCTAGAGAGAAAGATAACTGTTCTTGAACAACCCCTCATACTGGCCTGATTTAGTTCCAGCGGATTTCATGCTTTTCTCTGATTTGAAATCTGTCTTAGCGAACTCTTTGAGAATGTTGCATTGATTCAAGCGAATGTAATGGTGGTGTTGAACAGCATTGCAGCGGATGACTTACCTAGGGTATTCCAGAACCCCAACGATCTGTTGCGCCAGAGTGTGACTTAGGAATTAGGAATTAGATTTCTGGGCTTTCCACATATATGACCATGTTAGCCCGTCACACATATATGAAGGATGACTCCCTCGGCAATCACACTACTTGGGGACTTGGACAGGAAGAAATAAATGGGGAAGGAAGAGTCTGGGATCATTATGTTGGGTACTATCTCGGTATTTACCTATTGTGAATGAGGAAAAACTCACTCAGCATGGCTGGCCTGAAAAAAGCTTTTAGAATTTTTTGACCCCCCCGGAAATCGAATACAGGACCGCTCGCATCGAAGGCGAGAGCGTTATCCACTACACTATGTGAGGCCACTGGTATAAGTTCGAACGCGTAGGTATTTATACCTGTAAGAAGAAAACATCGTAAAGTGAATCTGCACCCTACCGTAAGAAATATTCTAGGACACTATGGCTGAATTTCGTGAAGAAATAATTGCATATAATACGAGAGTAACAGATACTAGGATAGCACGTAGTAATTTCCTGTGCACATCAGTTTGCACGCATATTATTAATCTATGTGGAATTATTTGGAAATGCGCCAAAAAAAGTGAAAGAACCATGTTCTTAATTTGCGCCTTTAATTTTGCTAAGGTTCCACAACTTGATGTTTTGTTTGTAATAGCCCGTGAGAATATTAAAGTAAGGTGAAAAACCACTGGAATAAAGATGGAAAAGGGGAACTCATAACTTGTGCCTAATTCATTATTCAGTCAAATCAAATAGGCCTTGAATTTTCCTCCGTAGATTTCACACCTTTGTGCTCGCATTTAATAATAATAATCATAATGAGGTGCTCTCTATGGAAGAACAAAATTAACAAAAAAGAACGGGAAATAAATCAATTACCAAGATCCATTCTTTCACACGTTTGCATAATAACGCCCTTAATATATGTATCCGTTTAAATATTAAATACTAGACTAGCTTACTAAAAAAAAAAAAAAAAAAAAAAAAAAAAGTTCCTGTATTATTAAAGCGCGGGATAACCTTTCTGAAGGAAAAAAGTGACCCGTTGCGGAACAGATCAGTTGGTTGTGCGATAGAGAAAAGTGACTTAATATGAGATAGAAGGGTTTTGCGTGTTAACCACTTAATTATCTCGAGTGCTTGATGAAGCGACCAAGGCCAGCAATTATGTTATACTCCCCCCTCTCCTACTCTTTTCCCCTCCTTCCTCTGCCGCACAGATTGAGAGCAAAAGAACCGTCTGTTATGTGAGAGGCGTGACAGGAGCTGAATCAAAGTAGATACACAACTAACTAAAAGGTGGGAATCATTCAATGAGTTTTAATTGAATCTGTATTGAGCCCACACGATGTCTTTTCTCCTGCTGCATATAGAGAAGAAAGATAGACCTCCTAACAAATTATCATGTGTTGTTATAGCACTGGTTTCTTTAGACACGACGGTTCCCTTTTTTTCTTTTTTCAACACACATGTTATCATGGATTTTAACAAACAAATCATAGATGGGGAACAGTTATGCGTAAATACTGTTATTAAGGAGCTCTTTAGAAACGAGATTTCTTTAAGACTTACCTACAAAGAAATATAATAGAAATTAAGAAAATTAAAAAATTTACTATGGTAAACGTATTTTATAAACTTTTAATTGTATACAGAACATTTTATCATAATTAACATTAGTACTTTTATATACTCACTATTTTACTAAGCTTCCGCTCTTTTCAGAATCTATAATTATTAACCGTGATGCCAATTTTGCCTATATATATTTTTTGGCTAAATCTAGTCTTTTAGAGAGGCATTTAGCCATACACATCTACGAAATGCTTATAGCCCTAAATACAGCTTATTTTATGAAGCTCCTTTGCCATTTTTGTCCTTTTTTATTACCCGTTAAATTAATTTTAAAAGTGCTTTTTCTTCGAAAATAAAGTGTAATTTAAAAAAAAAAAATAGCTTATTTGTCTAATTGATTTCTCTACAGAAGGTGTTTTATTACGCAACAAACACTTATTTCTCATTTTCCTTGTCTCTCCCTACCAACAGATTTACAACTGTTTAACAATACTTATCGACTCAGAAAGGATTTGAATGTCGCTCCCGTAACGGCTTATTGAGAATTGCAATGCAATTTCAATGCAATGTTTTCTAATACAAATTTAGTAAACTATTCGGTTCTTCAAGCCATAGAGATTGCTTTTGTTTATTAAAGAAAAAAGGGGTATCTAATTAGCTTGAAAACTCTCAATGCAATCATGATTATTCATGTGGGTGTACGGAGAAATAAGAAGTGTTTATAAGAACTATGACCTGCCGAAAGAAGTACTACTGAAAATTGGGACAATAGCAATTTACACAAACACAACCAATCCACAATCCAACGATGGTGCATCCAGTTCTAGCACCTCGGGTAGCTGCAGCGTCATCGATGATGACTTATTTCAAATCAGCTGATTGCTAATATCTGACTGACTTCTGTTTACTTTCGGAAATCAGATGAGTTGTTGATGGATTTTATTGTAATTTAAAGTCATACAATATATGTTGCTCATTAGTCTTCAGCGAATAAAATTCAACGTTTCACATTTTACTATAACTCACTTATAATCCTACACCCAAAAAAGGGGTTTAAAACCTACAGTGTGGGTTATAGGTTAGCAGTTCAAAATCTAGCCATTTTTGCGCTAAAAAGCTTATTTCTGAAGTCCATGTAGCCTATTTTCTTCAGAGGTTGTTGGCAACACTGATTATCCGAGAATGTCTTATACAGCAGTAACTAGCTAATCCAGGGCATTTCTGTTGTATCGCCGGACCACACGAAATCGAAAAAAAAAAGGACTAAAATGTACTACATTCAGGTAGGTTAGTTGGGCTGAGTTAGAAGTCACTTAACTTCAAACCAGAGGCGGGTATTTTGCATGTTTAGTTGGCCATGTGTTTCACACAATTTCAACAACTGACGCTCGTTATTTTTATATAATTCGGTAAAACTTAAACATGATATGTCATAACCTTGACTTAAAAAGACGTATACCAAACGTTTCCAAACTGCCTTTTCCGCCACTAAATCACAACAACGTGTAACTCCTTGAAAAATAGTCCCTTCGCCCCTACATACAATGCACTTACATCAAATACAACCAGCAATAACAACCACCTTCTTAGCTTCAACTGTGCCCCTCACCTGACTTTCACTCACTCTTCCTCACTGGGCATTCTCCAATTTGCACGATAAATTTCCTAAAATTGGTCCGGCGGTACAAAGTTAACCACTATGGTATAAGCGCATCAATTGTTTACTGCTACACTTCTTATATAAATATTCATACATTACAAGCTTGCTATGGATAAAAGAAATGCACAGACAAGTGAACACACACGCATTGTCCACATCTATCAGCAGCAACTGTGCATATCTACCAGCTTCAACACTTAGCTGCCATATGACGTTAGGTCTGACCCGCTGCGATTCATATACCCTGAGATTTGGGATATTAACGCCATCTCATGCGCAGAAAACTCAATACTTTTTGACTACTTTATATGTACTCCTTTATATAAGTTTTTCCTTTGTTAAGGAGTTTGGTTTACTAGAACTTCTTTTTATATCTATTTACACTATCCACATGTCCGGCCTACAGATAAAACGTCTTAAGAAATAAAACTTCTCGATATATACAGTGGTAGATTTACAATGGAAGAAACAATGGTAAATTTAGGAAGAGGAATGGTAATTTTGGAAGGTAAAATAGTAAATTTGGGAAGAACAATGGTAAATTTAGGAAAAAGAATGGTAAATTTGGAGACAGAATGGTAATTTTGGAAGGAAGAATGGTAATTTTGGAAGATAAAATAGTAAATTTAGGAAGAACAATGTAAATTCAGGAAAAAGAATGGTAAATTTGGAGACAGAATGGTAATTTTGGAAGATAAAATAGTAAATTTGGGAAGAACAATGGTAAATTTGGAGACAGAATGGTAATTTTGGAAGAAAGAATGGTAATTTTGGAAGAAAGAATGGTAAATTTGGGAGGAAGAATGGTAATTTTGCAAAGAAAAATAGTAAGCTTGAGAAGAAGAATGGTAATTTTGGAAAGAAGAATAGTAAATTTGAGAGAAGGAATGGTAATTTTTAAAGGAAGAAAGGTAATTTTGGAAGGAAGAATGGTAAATTTGAAAGGAAGAATGGTAATTTTGGAAGGAAGAATGGTTATTTTGGAACGAAAAATGGTAAATTTTGGAGGAAGAATAATTCTGGAAGGAAGAATGGTAATTTTGGAAAGAAGAATAGTAAATTTGAGAGGAGGAATGGTAATTTTGAAAGGAAGAATGGCAATTTTGGAAGGAAAAATGGTAAATTTTGAAGAATGATAATTTTGAGGGGAAGAACTTTAATGTTGGAGGAAAGAATGATTAATTTGGGGTAGCACTCAAGTCCTTGGGGAAGATAGGCACTCTTGAAAGGCAAAAGCAACTTTCCTTTCTGCACAATTCAGTTTGAATTGCCCTGTATAATCATATTCCTTAGCCAAGATAATAACTGCATAACGTTCAACTTAAGATTTTATTTCGTTTCATTTGAAATCATTTACCAGATTCAGATATTGCGCAAAGCTCTTTGCGGTGATCTTCAGGCAAGACCACGCGCCTTTTTGGTGGAAGCGTTCTGGGTTCGATTCTCGGTGAGAAGAGAGCCTTGAAAAATTTGAAACGTATTACGGTGGTTTGGATTTTCCTTAATCTGTAAGTTCGCGTAGCACATAGCCTCGGTTCTGAAAAAAGAGATACTCAATTTCAATAGAGAAACATACGAAACAAGACATGCAGAAAGTATTTTTTTTCTGGTTGCTTATTTCATTTCATGTAACATTTGATCAAAAGTATGATAAATAAATATTATTTTTTAAAAAAGGAAATTAAATTTTACACGAATCACAAGTATGCAGTTAATTAATCGAGAAAATCTCACATCAAAAATTTTGAATTACGTTTAGATATGTATTACATAGAAAACTATAACAAAAGCCACGCAGAGAAATAGAAGAAATGATCTTCCATACTGAGCTGAAGGGTTATATATCTTTTGTATAAAACTTCTTGACAGACCACCCACATGAGTTTTTGTAGATTTATATGCATGGATAAGCAAAAGAGAAGGGTACATATAACATATTCACATGGATTTATGAAATTCACGTACAGGTAACAAAAGCAGAAAGTTCAAGTATCAGGTTTTGTCTGTTTTCGTACGACACTATATTTTTGTGTTCATTGTACGGTAAAGTCATCTTGCAGAAGATTTTTTAAAAGTATATAGTACTGCGTTTATATTACAAATATATTATCATATTTCCTTCAATAAAGATATTATTTTCTTATACGTAGGCCTATATGAATGCTGCTATGTGGAAGGGGAGGCGAACAGGGAACAAAGCGAGGAACCTCCATAAACATAGTATTAGTGTTGCACACGAGACGAGGCGAGAAATAAGGTTGTCTCGTCTCCTCTTGTCTCTTAAACTTTTGTCGAAATCTTGTCTCTTCTTCATTCTCGAAGAATTATTATTTTTTATCTCGATTTGAAGTTTGTTTAGAAAATTTATGCCTGTTTTTTTTTTTTTTTTCTTACAGAGGGTTTCAATACTAGAAGTAATTGATAAGCAGAGTTACGTATATTTTCAGAAAAAAATAATAGAACTAAAGCCTGTGACAAACATCTTGACATTTCAGCTAAACGAATAAAACGCAAGCTCTATCGCGATGTTGCCTAGTGCTAAGGGGCGTGGCTATGGCTAATCAAACGAACTACAGCGCGATCAGGTGGCAGAGGATAGACGTGGATGTGTACAAAATAAGTGTGGCAATACCGCTGGCCTCTCATTTGTTAGCAGCATTTAAAGGTAATTTGGAGTGCCGGCTTTAAATGTCAAGATGTTGGCACGCCGTTTAGATTGTTTTTAGCATGCGAAAAGCAAGATCATTACCGACGAAGTTTAAAATCAAATCTTTAGGCAAGAAGGGTGCATAAATTATTTCTCTGTTAAATAAGTATAGTTTTATTAATAACTAGCTTAATATGCCCATTCTTCGCATGGGGGCTGTATTTGTAAGTCAACGCCTGTGGGAATATCATCATTCATTTCAGAGACCGCGAAAACTATGAATTTGACACTAATATCGGTCATTTTGGGCTATTTTTTTTTTTACATGTCTCGGTGTCCCCCTCCCCCGCTGACCCCCGGCCAAAATACAATGGTAGCTGAATTTGAAAGTCATCGCTAATGCAAGTGTCACCATTGATATCAGCGACCGCGAAAACTATGGATTTGACACTAAAACAGGTTATTTTGAATTACTTTTACATGTCTCAGTATCCTCCTCCCCGGTGACCCCAGGCCCGCAGCCGAATAGCGTGAATTTGGAACTTAATGCGATCAGAATTTCAGCATTGATCTTAGCGACAGCGAAAACTATTAATTTGACACTAATACCGGTCATTTTCTACTAGTTTTACATGTCCAGGTAAACGTTCCCGTGAGAACCCCCCCTGGTTCGAATCTTGACAAAAACGCTTCGCCTTGGTCTGGCGGGGGTGGTGGACCAAGGTATCCATGACCAAAGTTTGATAACTCTTGGCCAACTTGTCTGATCCCTAGGCCGGTCCCGGTAAACGTCCCTCTGAGACCCCCCTGGTTGGAAATTTAAAAAAAAAAAGCTTCGTCTTGGTCTGGGGCCTGGATCAAGGTACACGTGACCCAGTGGCGTATTTACGATTTTGTTTCGGGAGGGGCTTTGCTAACTTTCAGGGGGGAGGGCTTTGCCTGGAAATGTGAAAATTTGTAAGATAATTCATTTACTTTACTATACTAAGTAAGATTTCGGGGGGGCTTAAGCCCGGAAGCTACCCCCTAAATACGCCACTGCCGTGACCAAATTTTGGTAACTCTCGTCTAGTCCCCAGGCCGCACACAGACAAACAGACACACAAACAAACTATTTTATTTATATTAGAAGTGTACATGTGTGTGTCGAATTACGAAGCTTGGTAGGTGGGTCCGGACCTGGTAGACCCCCCGCGTGGGTACGCCCCTAGTCCTATTTATATCTTTATATTTCTATTGAAAACAGTAGAAATCTACTGTCGGTTTCCTCTTTCAATATTCATACGTACGAGATAAACCAATAGGAAAAAGCCGAGAAAGTGTTTTTGGTATGGATTCATCTGCCCGAGAACAAGTCCCATCTTGGACGTTGTTCCTCCGTTAAAACCGGAAATACTATAGGCCTACCTTTATTTCCGGTTTCAGTATTAAATCTTCAAAGACTTCTTATAGTAAAAGTAGTAATAGTTTTGTATACTTAATCATCTTGTTGACCTTACGCTTATAGAATCGGTCAACACTGTATTATTATTATCAAAAGCACAAGTTTTATTATTATCAAAAGCACTGGCGCAAATCCAGGGGGGATGAGGGTGACATGTCCCCTTCAATCCTGGAACTGGGGGACTGTCCCCCCGCAATAATGCGATTTGAAATGTGTTTTTTTTGGGGGGGGAGGGAATGTTATGATTGTGTCCGATTGCCACAAAGGAAAGTGAGATGAAATCGATGTCCCCCCAGAATAAGCCCATCATATCTGCCCATCTCTCAATGTTCAAGACAACTCTGCTCCCTGATCCTCCACAGGATTGTTTTTCAACTTCACAAGTATTTTGAGCATCGCTTAACAAACAAACAAACAAACAAACAAACAAAAGAAATGGTCTTACTTGTCCCCTCGAATGTTGAAGATAGATTTGCGCCGTTGGCCAGAAGTACATCATTGTAGAGACATTAGCGCTTCAAAAGGTTAGGCTCAGGCTTTTTGATTGAACAATAAATGACATTTGAATTTTTTTGAAAAAAAAGAGAGAGAGAGAAAAGGAAAGGAAAAAGTGCTAAGACAAGTTTTAGAATCAATCAGCGACAACAATGGGTAAAAAATGTCAACAATGATTTATCATTTAAAAATGGTAAGTGGATTCATGAACTATACGGTTCGTTAAATTTCTTTCTACGTTTACACATTTTTCTTTATCTTCTATGTATTTGCTGATAGCTTGACAGAACTGTACAAACATATATTCATGCTTGGAAGTGTGAGTATCTGTAAAGGCATTGATCATCATGAGTTAAAGAAGGGGTGTATAGCTGAACGGTTGAAGACGAATGGCAATTTCCCCACAAAAGGGTTAAAATGGGTTAATTAATAGGAGCTCTGGATCTCATTTAGGTAGCGCGTTTGTCTTCCTGGAGAATGACTTCTGTCGCCAATGGGTTCAGCAAGAGAGCCTATTGACTTCTTGTCACACACTCACTCCCCTCTTGCGCTTTGTATGGTATCGTGTGGACGCTACTGGGTGTCATTGTTATGCCGCGTGGCACGCTCCAAGAGGGAACATTGGTTGTGTCCCTCCCTGACGGTCAGACAGCAGCCAGGGTTGAATGGGGTAGGCTGCCTGAAAGAGAGAAGGGATCTCCGAATCAGATGAAGCCGGAAAATTTTCCACCCCCTTGTATATAAACTCACCCTCTGCAACACAACTGCTTCTGTTCTTTGGGCCTTTTGAAAAACCAAATAACACCACAAGTGCAGCCACGCGACTCGCTGTCGCAGAACAATATTCATGTTTCCAGCTTTTGATAGAGGGGAAGTGAATTTCCATCGAAAACCTCTCTTGGAAGTGTTGCTTCTATTTCTTCGATCTACGTTATACGCCCTATTCCTTATATGAATCAGTTTTATTCTCTGCTAAAAAGTATTTATTCTCTGACTCATCTGTCGGCTGGGTTCTTATCCGTTACCAAATAGCTCCATGTAGGCAAAGCATTCTTTTCGCTCTCACTCACACAGACTCCTTTGGATTTGGTTTGTTCTATTGTCTTTCTCTGCAACGGAAGTCAAGGATTACAGCAGATAATTCCAACTCGCCATATCTACAATGTTCAATGTAATAATAATAATAATACTGACTGGGCGTAATGGGATGGAACGGCGTAGTGGTTAGCATTCTTGCTTGACAATCGGATAGACAGGTTTGAATCAAAAGAACCGATCATCCTGGAAGGGTTTAGAAGGAAATGAAATTTTTTATTTAAGTTTTACGTCCCACGGTTATGCCGGCTAGGCTAAAGGAGACGGTGATGATAAGAAATGAAGGAAATGGTGGAATGAAGAAGTGGGAGGAAATGGGAGAACCCCGAGGAAACCCAGGCACACGGTGTGTATCCACCCCAAAGTTCACTTGGTGCGAGCTAGGATCGAACCAAGGACCCCACGCACCAGAGGTGAACGCTCTACCACTGAGCTGTCGCGGCTCCTCGATTTTAAAAAGAATTTTCCTTAATTTCACGACGCAAATCAAGAATGATATTTTCAACAGACTTAAAAAGTTCGTTACTGAATTTTCTATTTTTATGTGTGTGTGTGTGTGTGTGTGTGTGTGCGTGTATCTGTCTACTTGTCTGTCCGTTATTTGCGATTTTTTTTTTCAAATTTGAGCCCACCATTTGATAGAGCATCAAAAACTTGAGAAAGAGAGGGAATTTTTCGCATCATTCTTACCGTTTCCGAGATATCGGCCAAAAAATGGCCGATTTCCGGAGATTTGAAGAGCCATATCTCGGGAGCCGTAAGTCATAGAGAGACGATATTTTGCGAATTTTTTACGAGAAACAGAACAAGGTGCGGATAAAAAGATTTACTTTTACATGTAGGAACAATCCTAGTTATCCTTCCCGCTCTATCTCCCCATTCGTTTTTTTAGTTCGTTCTGGCAATGCTCCTGAAGTATTCTCAACTGCTTGTTACTGCTTTTGTTTGTTTATGATCAAAAGATTCTTACCTGAAATTTGATTGATTCGGATTTTGGCATCCCTTTTCAACACTGGCGTTAATATAAAATATTGATATACAACTTAACGTAAAATCCAAGCAACATATCGTTGCATGAGAACCAGAAGAACGTAACTCCAAAAATGCGGTTTTCGTTTCAGGCCCGTATCAGAGGGGGTCTTGGGGAACTCCCTAAATTTTGATGCCCCCCTAAAATTCTCACTGTAGGCTTGCAAATGAACTATAATATGGTGATGAACTATAATATGGTTGGATCGGCCCCCCTAACTTTAGCCGGTCCCCCATACATTTTTGGGCTGGCTACGGGCCTGTTTCGTTTTTTTCTCATGTTTGGACATAATTTTGAAAGCCCCACTTGCTGTAAATCGAACGTAACGCCATCTGTTCTCCTTGTCGATCATCTGTTGTAATGTAGCTCAATTACCATCTTATTAAAAACACATCTTTCGAAGAAAATAACATTTTTGTCCTCTTGCCTGTAAACCTACGAATATGGAGTTACGTTCCTCTGCTCCTCTGGTTCTCTATAGTAAGTTTAACACGGATTCGACCCCAAGTCTCCTAGTTGGTTGAATTGAAGTTCAATGTTCCTTTCAACATATAGGCTATATGCAGTGGCGTATTTAAGGAGGGCTTCCGGGCCTAAGCTTATCCGAAATCTTATTTACTATAGTAAAGTATATGAAATATCTTGCAGAATTTTCACATTTTCAGGCAAAGCCCCCCTAAAAAAAAGTTAACAAAGCCCCCCGAAACAAAATCGTAAATACGCCACTGGCTACATGAGACGTATTCCTAAGCATAGTGTAGAATCAAGGGTGTTACTTGTGGCTTCAGGAGACAATTGTCCACTGAGTTTGAAAGATATGTTCATTTAATTAATAATATAGTAATGTACTAATGAGAAACGTGAATCTGAACCACGTGAGTTCCCACCAGGAATAAAAAACCAAGCGTGAATGTGCCAGGCGTATACCTTAACCATATAGCCGCAAGAGAACTCCTGGGTCTCTTAGTATGAAATTTGATGTTGAGAATATTCAAAATGAAACGAAGTTAAATCTTGAAGTTTAACATGTCATGATTATGTCCTTTAGGCTAAGGGAGACGGATGATTAAGGCAAGTGAATGATGATGGAAGAATTGGTGGAATGAGAATTATTTCTCTTCTCTTATAAAATGAAATCTTTTAGTTTAACGTCCAACGATTATGTCCTTTAGGCTAAGGGAGACGGATGATTAAGGCAAGTGAATGATGATGGAAGAATTGGTGGAATGAGAATTATTTCTCTTCTCTTATAAAATGAAATCTTTGAGTTGAACGTCCAACGATTATGTCCTTTAGGCTAAGGGAGACGGATGATTAAGGCAAGTGAATGATGATGGAAGAATTGGTGGAATGACAATTATTTCTCTTCTCTTATAAAATGAAATCTTTTAGTTTAACGTTCAACGATTATGTCCTTTAGGCTAAGGGAGACGGATGATTAAGGCAAGTGAATGATGATGGAAGAATTGGTGGAATGAGAATTATTTCTCTTCTCTTATAAAATGAAATCTTTTAGTTTAACGTCCAACGATTATGTCCTTTAGGCTAAGGGAGACGGATGATTAAGGCAAGTGAATGATGATGGAAGAATTGGTGGAATGAGAATTATTTCTCTTCTCTTATAAAATGAAATCTTTTAGTTTAACGTCCAACGATTATGTCCTTTAGGCTAAGGGAGACGGATGATTAAGGCAAGTGAATGATGATGGAACAATTGGTGGGATGAGCATGTGGGAGACAACGGGAGTACCTCCAGTAAACCCACTGACACGATGTTGTCCACCTCAAATTTACTTAGGCGGGTATCGCACAAGGGACCCCACAAACTATAGATAAGCAGTCTACCACTTAGCCATCCTGTTGAGAATATTATCAATGAAAGAGAAGAAGAATATTTGCAAGAACCTTATATAAAAAGACATCATTCTTGAATTCTTCCTCTTGAGACTAGGAAACCTTGAAAATATCTCACTTAGAATCTGGCCCGAAACCAGCCACAGTGGTTTAGTAGTGGTGGGGGGCATAAATGTTAGGGGTCCAAGTCATTACAAATTCTCTTACAAATATCTAAATTGTGTTTTTTGTATTAATATTTGTATTTTGTATCGAAGTCTGGAGGGGCCACGAAAAGTTTTGGGGCGGCCTGGCACCCTCTAGCCCCCCTTTGGTTGCGGGCCTACTTAGAATATCCAAAACAGTCAAATTGCTAAGCCTTTGTTATCTCTTTAAAAGCCACTCTAACCCTTTTCCATTAGACTTGTCGGCAATCAACTCAGTCACACGCTGTTAAATGGGTACCTAGGGAAACTTACAGGATAAAGGCGGATAGGGCAGGGAACTGAAATATCACCTCTTGTATCCAAGAGCGCCGATTTCTCTGTAAATTTGGGAGGGCCCATTCAGACAAAGAAGGTATATGTATGAGTATGTTAAGACAAATTGCATTCAAGTTATACCAAATATTGTATATTCATAAATACACTAGGGGGGCCCGCATAAGTTTTGGGGGCGGCCGGGCGCCCTTTGTGAAGTTAATAAAATGTGGAAACTGAACTGCAAGTAATCCTGAGCCACTTTAGGTGTTAAAAATGGAGGCATACTTTACCGTTATTATTATTATTGTACGTATATTATATTATTATTATAGTGATTGTACGAACACAAAGAAGAGCATTTATAACTAATGACTGACATGACAGTCTTTATGGGTCTAAGCTGCTTCAATGCCATCTGTTAGCGATTGACTAAACTAAGTCTAGCCTACCGATGCACATGTAGTCACCGCGCTGCCTCGTCCAGTCTCTCACTGGCGAATCAGGAGATTCATAGATCTACTACTCACATGACTCACCAGTTTGCCTCACGACGCTCGGTGAACGCCGAAAATTAGGAAGCACCGGCCAGAGCCACGCGAACGTGATTTCAATGATGTTACCACTGGATTACGGTGCTCCCCTGGAAGAGTATTATAAAGGTTTAATAATACGCAATCATTGCACAGCGTACTTCAATAATAAACAGATGTAAATGTTACGTCAGATCTTTGATGGACCTCTTGTGACGCGAAATGATTATAACTTGGATAAAACTCAGGACATCGATTTTGTACACAAATTAAAAAAAAAAATAGACGAGAAAAAATTCGAGACGAGACACGAAAAAATTCTTCGAGAATCGAGACGACAAAATCATATTTTTTATCTCCTCTCATCTCATGGGCAGCACTAGTAGATGATGTGTCTAGCTATCAACCTTCAACTGGGTTCGATTTCCAGCGGGCCAAGATTTCTTTCTCGCTCTATCATGTTTTCAAAGCATCTTCTGGGGCCACCTACATTTTAAAGTAGTCACCTGAGAAAGACTTAGAAGTAGGAAAGAAAGACAGCCATGTCCCGAACGTGCTTGCCAAAGACAGAAGAACGTTGAGTCTTTTCGTGAGCCAATTTAGCCAGACTAAAATTTGGTACAGACTTCACGTTTACCTGATAAACAAAATAAGCTCAAGTAAATTATATATATATATATAGTGGCGGATCCAGGATATGATCAAGGGAGGGGCTAAACCATAGTTTGCAAGTTTATTCAGTGTAAAGCAGAATTGAAGCCCATTTTATCCAGTGTATATCTGAGCGTCAAGGGAGGGCTACAACCCCTATAGTCCTCTTGGATCCGCGCCTGTATATAGATAGATAGATACACGAGGGATCGATAGAAAGTATAAAACTTTTGTTATTCACTGTAATTTAACGAAAATTTATTTGTAGATTAATAGCATGTCTGTTTTGGCAAAGGGGGAGCGGTGGCTTAGTGGTAAAGAGTTCATCTCCGGTGCTTGGGGTCCCTGGTTCGATCCCAGCTCGCGGCGTGTGGACTTTGTGGTGGACAAACACCATGCTCGTGGGTTTTCTCGGGGTTCTCCCGTTTCCTCCCACCACTCATTTCTCATAATCACCGTCTCCTTTAGCCAAACCGGCGTAACTGTGGGACGTAAAACAAAGATTTCATTTCATTTTTCTGTTTTGGTGAAAGTTTGAAGACATCGGATTCTGATTATGTATACTCGAGAAAGTGGACTTATAAATGATGAATTTTCTGGAAAGGGTAGAAATCAGGTCAGTGATGCAGTTCCTGTTGGCCAAAAACACTACAGCTACTGATATTCATAACCAGGTTGCAGAGAGTATGAAAAGGGCTAAATTTCAAAGTAATTTGTCAAGAAGTGGTGTCGTGCCTTGAAACAAAGACGGATCAATATTGTTACTGAAAATCCTGGATACACCGGTAGACCCAGTAACTTCAACCACTGGCGTTACGCTTGGAACGACTATAGCACCCGTCCTACAACCCTAATTTAACCCCAGTGACTTTCACATTTCCCTGTTCTAAAGCAAAAAAAAAAAAAAAAAAAAAACTGGCTGACCCATTTTCTGGCATGTGATTGTGTCAAAACTGCTGTCTCATGGTGGCCACGAGAATTTGACACGGATTTCTATGCAAATGGTATAGAAGACTTAATCTGCCGTTGTGATATGCGCTTGAACAAAAACTGTGATTACATCAAGAACTAGTGTTGAGCGCCCTCTATCATCAGGTGTGTTGAGCTTCCAGCTGACTCACACATAAGCCATAATAAACTTTGTATCTTCTTTCTGATCATTCCTCGTATATATCCTTTATTAATTTATTATTTGCTATTTATTAATTTATTATTTGCTATTTATTAATTTATTATTTGCTATTTATTGATTTATTATTTGCTATTTATTAATTTATTATTTGCTATTTATTAATTTATTATTTGCTATTTATACATTTATTATTATCTATTTAAGATTGTTATTGTTATTCCAAGCAAAACACTCAAATTGTCCTATGCATCCCTGTGAGGATAGAATTTTAAAAGATAATTGGGCGGCTGGCTACCTTTTTCAACGAACCTAGAAAATTTATGGTAAAAATTTGTCGTTATTAGTTGTAGATCATTTCACCATAAAAATGCTATTATGGTTAGCGTGTATTTTTTGTTTAAATAATATACTGTAACAAATTTTCAATAAAATTGTTTTATTCGCAACTATCATAGTCATCTAATTATTATACTATCCTTAGTATTGTAAACTTTGATTCTGATATGCCGTATCTCATAAGCTTAATTGAACTAAACGTAAATAAGAGAAAGGAATCATTTATACCTTCTATTTACACCAGAGCTAGTTATTTTCAACTTAAAGTTCAAGCAAACTACTCCTTTTAAAATTATATTTCAGTTGAAAAGAACCGAAAGCATCGTCAAGCAGAGATTTCAATATGTCAATATTTCTTCAGATTCCAATTGCTAGTCCTCTGTTGGGATTAATGTCAGACATAATCCAAAACTTAGATCCGGAATTTCCTCAACACAGTTTAAAGCCACAGCCGACAGAGTCTAAAACCACAAGAATATAAATTTTACCTCATATATATGCGTGCGTGGTCGCTCGATACGTAAGTGATTGTAGGGGAAGAAGGGCGGGGTGTCGATCTTCCAGGATAGTAGGGTACTGAACATGGGTCTAGGAAAGGTGGTATGAGTTTGCTAGTGGTGTGAGAGTATGGGAATGTGTAGAAAAGACAGTGGTGTATTTGGAATATAGGGGTAAAGTCGGTAGGATTTATGTGATGATATAAATATTGAGGGTGATATTTGACTGGTTATTTTTCTATACGCTACGCAAACATCAACTAGCCTTATGCGTTACACAAATGCCTCTCTCTCTTTTTTTCTATAGGGAAGGCAGAAAGGGCTGAGCACCCTCAAACTATCATTTTTTCTTAAACATAAATTCATGTTCAAGAAATCATCATCATCATAGGTATAATGCCATTATTGGCAGACAACTTTCTGTAACTGAGAACCTTCCAAGCTCCAGTTTTCAGGTAACCTCTTTAACTTCACGTACGATTTTTCTGTTTTGATATCATCCATCAACTTTAATCTCCTTCGCCTCCTCCCTCCCTTTCCTGCTACCATACCTTCTAGCTCGTCCCTCACGATACAGTTACTTCTTAGCCAATGTCCCAACCAGCTTTTCTTCCTCTTCTTAATAATATCTAAAAATGCTCTTTTCTCTCCCACCATTTCCAACGCCTTCTCATTAGTTTTCAGCTCGACCCAGCTAATTCTTTCCATTCTTCTCCACACCCACATTTCGAAAGCTTCCAGCCGGTTTTCAATGCTTTTGCGTAATGTCCATAATTTTGACCCATAAAATATACATTACTCTTCACGAAACACTTTATGAGTCTTTTTCTCAACTCTTTATTCAAGGTCCCACAAAATAGTGTTTTCGTCCTTCTAAAGGCATCTTTCGCCATTCCTATTATTGCTTTTTATTTCATGTTCACCCTTTATGTTAATAATAAGCAGCCAAAAATTATTGTAGTTGATTTCGTTACAAGCAAAAAGAAAAGAAAAAAATGATTCTAATTTATTAATTTATCTGATTTTTTTAACGTTTCAGTCTTATGCACTGAGGCTAAGTGATACAGTGATGAGGTAGATAATGAATGAAATGGTGGAAAGAAAAAAAAAGTGGGAAAGAACGGGAAAAGCCCAAGAAAACCGCTCACTCTGTGTTTGTCCACCACAAAGCCCACTTAGCTCGAGCTGGAATCGGACCAGGGGCTGTATGCACCAGAAATGAGCATTCTTCCATTAAACCACCGAGATTCCCCCCCCCCCCTAACGTCTTTGAGAGATTACTTTCTCTTGGGGTCATTCTCTAAACTTGTGCGATAACATTATAATTTTCTCTTTCAGCGTTTTACTGTGTCTTAAGATGGGCATCCCTTATCATAAACAACTGTCATATCTTCACGTATCGCTTGTCCTGATTTTCTTCAAAACTGGAGTAACCGAATCACAGATCGATATATAAGATTTCCTCCAACCTGCTGCTGCCTAGTTTACTGGCTGTAACATCAATTCAACAGCATCCATAAAGAACCAAATTAGAATACATATTAAACGAGATGCCAATCTAACATTGTTCAAATTTTTACGTTACTAGCACATTTCAATCATGGTGACGTTAAAAAAAATTTCTTGACTTCCCTAGTACTAATTGGTTGGTTTGGCTTTGGAGTTTAATATCTATATCCAGTAAATTTTAATCTGACAAAATTGTTACACTTGAAGTAGATAGTATTTATATCCCATAGTTTACGCAACAGATTTTATATACACTACACTACTATACCAACATGGAGAAAGTATATATATATATATATATATATATATATATATATATATATATATATATATATATATATATATATATATATATATATATACACCGGTATATGATTTCAAACTTTATCTACTGTACGAAGAGAATAAAAATCACGTATGCTTGAACATGATTTTAAGTTGTTGTTTTTTAATTTTTTTTATTTCATTGTATGTTCTGTGTTTTTTTTACTATTATTATTGTTACTTTTTATGTGAGATTGCTTGACGTGACTACGATGGCCCGTCCCACCCACCTGTCTGTTCGTCACGTCACGTGACGTCACGAAAATTTTGAGTTTTGGCTCGTTTCCTGTCTTTGGCCTTGAACCAAACTGGAGACAATGGACAATCGCGCTCCGCGACAAATAGGCTTCCTTGTTACGCGTTTATGCGTCTCTTCCATTTAGGAAAAAATAAAAGAGCTACTGTGAATTGTATCTCACAAAAATCAGTGATGGAAATTGTACGGTTATTAACGTTAGTTGGTAGAATTATAATTTACTGTCCCTTTCAGCAGCGAAGCTATATGGGACTTGGACCTATTGCTTAAGGTAATATTCAAACCATATGAGCTCCTCCGGGATTCGAATCTGGCTGGTTATTAGCGTGTTCATGTTATTATTTCTGTCTCTTCATTAAAGGCACGGTGGCTCACTGGTCGAGTGCTTACCTATGCTGCATGGTGTTCCTCGCTCGATTCCCGGAAAAGGAAGTTTGTAGTGGACACATCGTATGGTTTCTCGGGGTACTCCCGTTTCCTCATTTCATTCCACCAATTGTTCCATCATCATTCCCTTGCCTTAATAGGTCGTCTTCCTTAGTCTTAAGACGTAATTGTGGAACGTTAACCTTTAGACGGCTGTCAGGGATTTTAATAAAATCGTAGACTCTCACGTTGGGGGCTCTGGTGACCCCACTACTTATTACAGAATCATGATTCATACTTCGTTGGAAAGCTTATAGACCATAGATTCCAAAGAGGTACAATTCGTGCAATTCCCGCCATATTCGTAGAAGAAGAAGAAGAAGAAGAAACACAAAAATTTACTTTATAAGCTCTACTTTAACAATGTTCAGCGACAAACAATTCCTGTAGTCACTCCAAAATAATCTGAATAGAATAGAGAACAGGACATATAAGAAGAAAACTTATCGGACATTTAACGGTCCGGTTTTAAGGTCGTACCGGACATCGGACTAGGAGGTTAGAAACCGAACTGTTCGGTAAAATACAGGACGGTTGGAAACACTACACACTGTGTGGTATCAGAGCACTACATTAAGATGGAATAATAATAATAATAATAATAATAATAATAATAATAAAAGAAAACAGTGAAAAGAGGAGTACTAATACAAAACACAATGTAGATAAAAAAAAGTCAATTAAACAGAAATAATTCCTTGTCAACGCTGTAAAAATTGTCAAGCTTTCTATATATCTAAATCAACTAAAAGCTCAGAACAGTAGTCTTAAAATTACATTTTAGCTTAATGTTTCTAAACGTCATTCCTTAAAAAGTATCAGTTAGATCTCATAAAATTTTCACTTGCTTAATACAGTAAGTATAAATTTATGTACTTAAAGAATTTGTCAATCTTTTTAACATTTCACATTTCCAATTTAAAGGAACTAAAATCATGCTATTTGCTGTGATTGGGAACTTTAAAACTTATGTTTCGTAAACAGTAGTCACTGATATAAACATTATCTAAATATTTTTTGCATTCATACTTTGTCGAATTTTTTTCTTCTATTCATTAAACTCTCCAAACCCCAATAATAATAATAATAATAATAATAATAATAATAATAATAATAATAATAATAATAATAATAATAATAATAATAATAATAATAATAATAATAAATACATGGTAATTCAGCAGATAAAGATTTTTGAAGATACGATACGATTATTGAGATTCAATAAATTCCAACCCTGCATCACAATCATTCGTCACTGGTGCTTGTAATATTCTTTTCTTCCCACCTTCCCGTCAAGGGAGAAAAAAATAAGTCACGTGATTTGTGTTTGTTTTATTATATTTCGTTTCACAGTGACCAATGACAAAACGGAGTCGAACAGGCACGCAATTGCAGTAAAAATGTGGCAGTACCATTATTATTTCCTTAAAAAAAATGTAATTGTCATCGGAAGGTTTCAATATTGTCTCCTTTATTTTCTGGAAATCTTTTTATTACACCATCTCCATGAGAGAATGGCGAAAATTAATTAAAAAGAAAACAATACAATTTTCGTATGTAGTTTTTATAATTAAATTTAAAATGCCACGCGCCATTGTTTCCAAAGAACTACAGCACCAACATGGTAGTATTGTTAAATTTATACAAGGGAATGAACATTTTTTGTGCAAAAATGTACAATTCTTTGTTTTTTTCTTTATTGTTTATTATTTTAACAAGAAATTTCTTTGAACACCATCTTTAATTCTCTCTTTTGGGTCATTTATTGCATCAAAAAAATACAAGTAGCGACAAAAATTTAATATTCTAGGTTTCACACATGCGAACCCAGAATCGTGGAGGCGGGAAAAGGAAAGTCCCCATCCCACTATTCTTGATTACATTGAAGAAGACCCTACAAGCTACCAGAATCTTCAAAGAAGACTTGTTGCTAAACATGAAAGTTCCTATAGAACCATTACGAAAGAAACATAACTTGCAATGCTTCAAATGTCAAAGATTTGGGCATTTGCAAGCAAGTTGCCAAGCTCTGCCTCGGTGCGCAGGCTCTCATTGGACGCACCAATGCGAAAAGAAGACCAGAGACACACTAGCAAAATGTGTCAATTGTAAAGACACATACAACAAATTCTAAAAGCAAAAAATGAGAACAATACCAATAAGCACAATCTTACATTAAACACCTCTTCAAGACACTGCTGCCACATCCACTTCAAGACCTGAGCCTACGATATCACACATTATCGCAGCTTCAACACTGAAGACGTCCCCTGATGATAATTCATGCTCTGAGGACATAATTCAAACTATTAAAGAATTTCTTCAAGCTCTGAAGGATTTAAACCAACATAGTACACACGCTACGCACCTAGATGCCAAAGCTGAAAGCCGTCCCAGATCTGCTCAGCAAATTCATCATCTTCACAGATTTCTTCTCTGAACTATTACCATGAAGTCAAGAAACTTTTTCAGCACTTCAGCACTTCACTGCTTGTAATAAGGTGTATTTTTCTTGTTTTTTATGTATTATTCTATATTTTTGTATTTTGTAATTTTATATTGTTCCCAGCCAAACATAACATATCAATAAATAAATAAACACTATTACCTGTCTTCAAATGAAACTACAAATAAATGAATACTCATGACTTAAAAGAAGGCGTTACCTTCTGCGGCTCTCCCATCTTCAGAAATTACACTTTGAAAAACATTTTTTAAAAACCGGAAATTTATGAAATGTCATATTTTCTTCTGGTACCGCCGAGACAATACCCATCAAATACACATAACATTACACGTTGTTGTAAATAAAAACAAAATGATAATTTTAAAGTGTATATATTTGCATATTTTGTCAATTTTCAGCGTTTAGTTATTCCTTTCCTAATTTAGGTCATTTTTGTCATTTTCCTAAGTTTCGGTTTTTTTTTTTTTTTTTTTTGTAATTTTTGGTATATTTCAGTACTTATTAAATATTTTTGTTATTCTTTTGATTTTGGCAAAATGCTTAAGATTTTCATCGAGATAAACACATTTTCTAATAAGATGACAGTTTACGAGCAAAGAAAGAAGATCTAAACGACATTAGTTTTTGCTTCTATGTTATAAAAACACTGGTGCTATACAGCAACCATATGTAATGTAAGTGGAGAAACCTGGAGTATTAATTTTCATTAAATATTTCCAAAATTATTATTATCAACATATGTAAATTCTTAGTAATACATCATGTTTAATTTAGTATTTACTGAATTGAGGATATGTTTGTAATTTTATTTTATAATTTAGTTTGTATTTATCTTGTGTACATTTTTTTATTTACTTTTTTCTCTATTTGGTTCTGATTACTTCATGTATTTTAATTTCTCTTTGCTTGTATTTTTCTTGTAACATTTTACTGTACATAATTGTATATATGACCATTATGGCTTTGGCTGTGGTCTCTATCATCCATAATAAATAAATAAATAAATAAATAAATAAATAATAATAATAATAATAATTATATTATTATTATTATTATTATTATTATTATTATTATTATTATTATTATTATTATTGGTGTATGCAATATCGAATAAAGAACTGCCTCCCAAAGTTTCTTGGTGGAGTTACCTACCACTCTATATATATATACATATATATATATACAGTGGCGGATCCAAGGGGAGCTATAGCCCCTAGAAAAAATATATAGCCCCCCCTTGACGCTGAGGTATACACTGGATAAAATGGGCTTCAATCCTGCTTTACACTAGATAAAATGGCAAAATATGGTTTAGCCCCTCCCTTGATCATATCCTGGATCCGCCCTTATATATATATATATATATATATATATATATATATATATATATATATATATAGGGTTTTCTTTTCTAAAAATAAAGATGCCGGTACGCTGGACCTTTATTTCATAATGGTTAAAGAGTTGCATACCTTTTAGAGTAATAATAATAATAATAATAATAATAATAATAATAATAATAATAATAATAATAATAATAATAATAATAATAATATCATATCACTGTCGTCTTGTAACAGAACTCTTACGTACATATATATCAAGATGCTTTAAAAATGTCTGATTCCTACATCTTAATTTTATAATACAATAAAAGTAATAATCAATATTTCTTAGTGATTTTTTTTTTTTTTTTAGTCTTTCTGTAAACGAGCGAAAGTAAGCTGCTATGTTTGTTTTGAAAATTCAGAAAAAATTCTAAAATGTAATAAGAACACACATAGAGTACATTGTTCACATAACATTCTTTAGACTACTAGTCATGCTACCAAAATATTCTACAAACCTCTACCAAATTAATGGATGTACTTCGCGAAAAAAAATCTAAGGCATGTTTTCACTTCATTATTTTCCTAATAATGAACAAAAAGACAGAAATGCTCAAATATTTTTAGTCTCTGAATACAATTAACTGACTTCAAGAAGGAACAAAGATGCGCAACTCTTTCTCTAGAATGAAAGGGGGCAGGGAAACGAAAAGGAAAACAATAAAAACTCTGATTTTCAAGAAAACTATATATTTTCGAAGCTTCTCCGTCAATCTCTTTTTAAGACAGAAGAGCAAGTATCCCATTCTAATTACAAAAGTAACGGTACGTCGTACCGTTGCGAACCTCCAGGAAAAAAAAACACGATATGCATTAAAATTTATTTATACAGTGTTCATTATTCATGAAACAGTGTGGATTTTCTTGAATGCTTAAAAATTCATCCTAGTCGTAATGGTTGGAAATAAAGTCTGCGTAGAGTAAAGTGATGAAAACTTTTTATTTTAATCGCTCGCTTCTACTTTGCAATACACCACTAGTAATTCAAATCTTGACTCCTGAATAACACTGAGATGAATCGTAATGAATCGCATATATATATATATATATATATATATATATATATATATATATATATATATATATGCTTTAGCTATACAAGCAGTAATCATAACAAATTCCAATATACAAGAAACAGACATGCGTGCGTCTATAGGATATATTCTAACTTTACATAAACGATACACACAATATAGAATATACATCTACACCTATTGTTTGATTCAAATGTGGTAAAAGGAAAAGCACATACATCGTAATAGCGGATCTTTAAAAAAAAAAAAAAAAAAAAAAAACATAAGGAATGTAGTCAATAGATTAGTTTACAAGCTAAGTGCTTAATGTCACGTGCCCAGCATTGTTCACAGTATGTCAGAGGTACAACAATAAGATATAACTATCCTACAATCAACCACATTTTTGAATACCACAGATTTTATTTTGCGAAAAACCTGTTTCCTCACAAAAGAGGACACTGATGTCATTTAGAATTATTTAACAGAAAAAAAAGAAAAACGAAATTGAAAAAAAAAGGCGACATATTTTCGGCAGACGGCGAGACAGATTTAATGAGAAAAAGAAGAAAAATAAATAAAATTAATGCTCTTTTTTTCTTTTTTACCTTACCTTGTACAATTTCTCTTATAAAAATATGGTACTGCCATCTGTTGTCGTGAAAGGCCAACACTTCATTGCTTTTCCTCGTCATCTGCAAAAATTAAACGAACCATACTTTTTTAACATCCAATTATTATTAAATTGTGAGACCACAAAATAAATTAAATTGTCTGGCTCTCTGTTCAATTTTTTTTTTCCTTTCTTGTCCAAACTAATAATGCAAATCGAACGTATGGTCATACATGTATATATAATTCCACATATGTAACACTATTACAACTAGTTTTTCGGGTACAGGAATATCAAGGAAAATATATTTAAAAATATAAAACCTATGTGTTGCTGTTGTAATGAGGCATCTATAAAGTTATATATTTCTTTCTTGATTCTATTGTTGTTTCTTTAAGATTGATTGTCGTTATACTATTTTCTATTTATCATATTAAATAAATGCTTAATTTATTTCTACAAGGATTCAACACAAATAGAGCTAGATGCAGGACAAGAAAGTACATTAAAAAGCAGTGATGAAAGAAGATAAGAAATTTTTCGTCTCGTCTCGTCTCGGAAACGAGATGACAAGTATCTTAAGTTCAAGATGGGACGATGACAATTCTCGAGTCGTATTCGAGACGAGAAGCGAGAATGGAGGGAAAATTGGTCTAATCTTGAAAAAGAAATGAAATGAAATTTTTGAATTTTACGTCTAGGCTAGAGGAGACGGTGATGATTAGAAATGAAAAAAAATGGTAGAATGAAGAAAGTGGGAGGAAAGGGAGGAAACCCACGGACACGGTGTTTCTCCACCACAAAGTTCACTTGGCGGGAACAGGGTTTGAACTAGTGGTGGGCACAAAAACCGGTTTTTCGGTTTTCGTTTTTTTAGAAAAACCGGTTCGGTTTTCTCCGAAACCGGTTATCGGTTTTCTCCAAAACCGGTTCGTTTATTCACCAGATCCGGTGTCGATTTTCTTCAAAACCGGTTCCGGTTTTTTTTTCAAAACTTGTTCTATTTCTGACCAGAATGGTGTTTCGTTGTTCTCCGGAAACCGAATCCATTTCCACAGAAATAGTCTTATGTGTTTTCGAAAAGTTTTCACCGAAACCGGTTTCGGTGAAAAACCGAACCAGTTTTGGAGAAAACCGAACCGGTTTTGAAGAAAACCGAAACCGGTTTCGGTGGAAAACCGAACCGGTTTTGGAGAAAACCGAAATGTCGGTTTTTCGGATTTCGGTTTTTATAGAAAACGGTTTTCGGTTTTTATAAAAACCGGTTTTGCCCATCCCTAGTTTGAACCCGGGACCCCATGAACCATAGGTGAACGCTCTATCACTGAGCCACCGCCGCGTGGATAACACTAGTTCACGCATGTTTTAGTATTACATGAGTCATAGTATAATTGTTCGAAGACAATAAAGAGTATTTATCAACGTTTACAGATACATGGGTCATTACACAACATACTGCAATAATGCTCATATTGTAATATCAGGAACTTGGAAGAGAAAGGCTGAACCGGAAAAATCGATTTTTTTACTCGCATCGTCAGGTCTGGACAATACACAGGTACCGCATTTTGCCCTGGTTCGCCCTCAATTTTCTCACAGTTTCAAGATAAACAAAGATTCGCCCTTGCTATCTTAATGTACCTGCAAAACTTTCAGATTGATTTCCCATCACTCCGATTTCAGGATTCGCCCTTTCTCTTCCAAGGTCCTGATATGACAAAAATTATTTGATAAGAGTAAAAAAATATTCTAGTAACTAATGATCTTAATAGTTTGTAAATTGATTATATTTTAAATGAAAATAAAATTCAATTTCCAGTCTGGTGTTGTTATGTCAATTACATTTTTAAAGCAATCAAAATACTCTCGTAGCAACTTAAAACTACATCCAAATAAAACCATTCCTTTTAATACAAAATATAACTTGTGTTATTTACCAATGTGTCGACTCAATAACAAACATTCCCCACTTTGAGTCATAACAAACTTCTTGTAGTGTGAAGATAAGCAAGAGAAAATGTCGTCACCAAAAATTAAAAAGAGAAAGTAAGTAGACAAAAAAAGTAGTAAACTCGAAAAAATATTCGAGTGATCAACACACACACACACACACACACACACACACACACACACACACACACACACACACACACACACACACAAAAGAAGTTCGATCCAGGCCCGTATCCACGGGGGTCTAGAGGGGCCGGGCCCCCCACTAAATTTTTGCGGGCCCCCCAAAATTTTCACGGTAGGCTTGCAAATGAACTATAATATGGTGATGAACTATAATATTTTTGGGTCTGGCCCCCCTAACTTTAGCCGGCCCCCCCCTACATTTTTGGGCTGGCTACCGGCCTGGTTCGATCTCATTGTTACGATTAAAATAATTTATTCTTATTTTATAGCCCACAGTTCGTGTAATTTTAAGATATATCAACACGTTCAAATTACATTAAATCAGGCACGTTTTCTTGTATCACTATTACCTTTATTCTCTTTCACATCTCCATTAATAATAATAATTTTTCCTTTTGGTTGTCTTAGCGACTTTTAAATAATCAACTATCTGCTGTTACGGTAACTAGGAGTATAGTTTATACATATAAAATCAACATATATTTTCAGCTACTAAGATTAATCTTATTTCTTTATATTTAGAATCAACAACATTATCTTCTTTTCTTCTTCTTCTTCTACACAACAGATTGTGTACTTTAAAGAACCGTTGCCCAAAATAACTACAAGAAAATGGAAGTAATTTATCGCATAGATATACAATATCGTTGTATCATCATCCTTTCCGATTAACCTGCTAAGTACAAGCTGGTTATAAATTGCTAAACACATTGCTAATATTTCAATTGAATTGTTAATCTTAACTTCCATTGGAAGTCCTATTCCTGCATAAACATGCTTGTTATTATCAAAATATTCATAAAGCCACAGCACACAGACATGAGATTTAGATTTAGATATTTAGATAGTTTTGGGTAAATATCTAAATCTAATGTCTCTTTTAATAAATTTTGTCGTTTCAAACAAACTCAATTGCCTGTAGTAATCTTAACTATAAGTTAAAGTTGTTACAAGCATATACATTAACCCCCACCCCAAAAAACTACCATTTTCATTATTTCCTGAGCTACTTGTAAATATATACAAATATGTCAGCATCTGGATTTTGATCCAAATAGTTGCATACGTTATGGTGGTTTAGAAATCGTGGCTAACGCCCTTATGGTTAATATGGTTTCTGTGAGATTATGTTGTTTATGTGTTTATATGGTTTAAATTTTGTTATATCACACCCTTCGTGGCCCCATCTCGTGACTCTGATTCTGATAGCTGATAACTAATAACTTTTTTTTTTTTAAAAAATAGAGCATACATTTTGTGCATAAATTTGCTAAATGACAAGATATGAGAAAAGCATTTTTCGAGAGTAGAGGTAAGATTCTTCATTAACCGAAACGAGACGAGATGAGAAAACCTTATCTCTTGTCTTGTGTCTCGTCTCCTTTAGCCTAACCGGCATAACCGTAGGACGTAAAACTCAAAGATTTCATTTTTTTGTCTTGTCTCATCTGCTGGGGAACAATATATTAAAGATTCACCATCTTAGGCTGACATTAAAGGTCCGATGCCATATATAACCCAGATAAAGCAGGCTTTAAACAGTTTACAAAAGTGAAGCGTCTCACTGAATAACGACACATGGTACATTTTAGTGTGTTCGAGAGAAACAAAAAACCTGTAATATGTTCCTGAACTATGCAGCATTGTTCCATTCAGAGATCTGTTTGCCAGCATTTAGTGTTATCACTTGGGCAACAGAAAAACGAACCTTCCAGTATTTGTCAGTCATGTTCCGTATAGCACTTGATTCTACTCGTAGTTCATCACATTCCGAAATGTTCCATACGGCGACATTCATTTTGATGCCTCAATTCTTAAACACCATATGAAACTTAATTTAAGTAAAATAAAATATACAGCGTGGACCATAAGCTGACTGAAATTAGCAGTTAATCAGTTTCTAATCGACTGTAGTAGTAGTTATTCAATTCTCAATTGATAAGAGTAGCAATTATCCAATTCTTAATTGACTAGAGTAGCAATTATTCAGTTCTCAAATGTTACGAGTAGCAGTAATTCAATTTTAATTGACTAGAGTAGCACTGTTTAGTTCCTAATTGACTAAAGTAGCACTAATTCAATTTTCAATTGAATAGAATAGTAGTTATTCAGATCTCAATTGATACGAGTAGCAATAATTCAATTCTCAATTGACTAGAGTAGCACTTATTAAGTTCCTAATTGATAAGAGTAGCAGTTATTCAGCTCTAAATTGATAAGAACAGCAGTTATTAATCCTTAATTGATAAAAGTAGCAGTTATTAAATTCTTAATTGACCAGAGTAGCAGTTATTTAGTTCCAATTGATAAGAGTAGCAGTTATTCAGCTCTCAATTCATAGAACAAAGGTTATTCTGTTCTCAATTGACTATAGCAACAGTTATTCAATTCTCAGTTGATAAGAGTAGCGGTTATTCGATTTTCAATTGACTAGAGTAGCAGTTATTCAATTCTCAATTGGTCAGAGTACAAGTTATTCAGTTCTCAATTGGTCAGAATAGCAATTATTCAGTTCTCAATTGCTCTGGTGCTTGGGGTCCCGGGTTCGATCCCAGACCCCGTCAAGTGAACATTGTGGTGGACAAACACCGTGTGCGTGGGTTTTCTCGGGGTTCTCCCGTTTCCTCCCGCCTTCTTCATTCCACCATTTCACCACCTTCCTCATCATCACCGTCTCCTGTAGCCTAACCGGCATAACCGCGGGACGTAAAACTTAAAGATTTCATTTCATTTCAGTTCTCAATTGACTAGTGTAGCAGTTATTCGATTCTCAATTGGTCAGAGTAGCAGTTATTCAGTTCTCACTTGACTAGTATAGCAGTTATTCGATTCTCAATTGATAAGAGTAGCAGTTATTCAGTTCTCAATTGACTAGTGTAGCAGTACCTGATTGAAATTAAAATATTGTGCGATTTCGCAACGTGTTGCGCTATTTCCGACCAAATCAACCCGTAGAGCATCAAATAACTGGTGTAATCGACAGACAGAGTTCGTCTTTCATTGAATTAAGAATATCTTAATTAACTCGCCTAGATATTTCTGTAACTCACAAATCTTGAATATTTTGAAGTTTGCATATTAGCGATACTCTCAGACAAAGATATTTTTGAATTATAAAAAAGATAAACAGGAATGTCATACATTATTGCAAAAATATTACCTTGAAAAGACGAGTATTTGTTTATCTCCGGACAGGATCATAATTGTGCAGAAATATTAAGACCTGGTTCTTAGGATAGACGGTATTTTGATACAAATACTTTTTCTGATGTGACACTAAAGAAAAAATTCGTATTTTGCTGTCATGAATTCTATGTAGGCCTATGTAATTCTGGGAAGTAAAAATCGAGATTTCGTGCCATAAATCTCAAACCATGGTGCAAGAATATTTCTCAATGAAGTACATTAGATCTTTTTTTTTTTTTTTTTTTTACTTTTTTGTACTACCATTCGATTTTTTCTTCACTTCTTAGGCTGTCCCTGCCAGCATAACCAAAGTCCCTTGTTTTTCCCCTTCCCCAATATTGTGGTGACGAAACCTGCTCGTGAATATGTATGGAGATTCTCCCTTATCTGTCTTACCCAAGGGCTTTCTGCATTCTCCCTATCAGCTCCCCTTCTGTCTTTGGGTGTTAGGGAGAAGAGGGGGAGGGTTTGGATCTGTTGTCATCGGAAGAAACAGACTCGCATCCTTCTTTGATATTGAAACTGAACAGACTCTATCACAGATGTATATATATGCTAGGGAGATACTCCCTTTGTATATCAACTGCCGATACTATCTATCTTGATATTCAAGTAACGGTGGTGATCTTAAACTGAAACAAGTAACTGCATGCATTGTACCGAGAAGAAAATTTATTACACGAATTTTTACACTTATTGCCTGACACGAGTAATTAATTTCAATTCAACACTATTGTTAGGGACCAATGAAAATACGAGGTGCGTACCAAAAATTGTGTGTCGTTGCTGTCATGTTCAATACTTTGGTGAAACCCTTCGGTCAGTCTTCAATATAATTTCCGTCCTACCTTCACCAGTGTCACAATCTATGTATCCACTTTCGAAAGCATGTACAAAGTCATTTTGGATGTTTGATACATTGGGATTACAGTATTTCCGAGGGAACTTCTGGATGAAAATTGTCTGTCCCGCAAGAAATCTTTGAGCTTGGAAAATACCCAGAAGTCACGGGGAGCAAGATCTGGGGAATAAGAGGCTTGGAGAAAAATCGATGTGCATGTGTTGCGTAAATTAAACAACAAGACCAGCCCTGTATGACAGTGCATTGTCCTAGTGTAGGAAAATTCCTGAATTTACGAGATGCGGTCGATTTTCTTACAATGTGGGAAGAAATCTCTTCCCGAAAAATTGCACATAATACTGCCCAGTGATCGTACGCCCTTTTAAAGCAGGAATTATTTTAGTTGCCTACAGTTGTTGCAAGGTGGTGTAGGAATCATTTTAGTTGCCTACAGTTGTTACAAGGTGGTGTAGGAATTATTTTAGTCGCCTACAGTTGTCACAAGATGGTGTAGGAATTATTTTAGTTGCCTACAGTTGTTACAAGGTGGTGTAGGAATTATTTTAGTCGCCTATAGTTGTCACAAGATGGTGTAGGAATTATTTTAGTTGCCTACAGTTGTTACAAGGTGGTGTAGGAATTATTTTAGTCGCCTATAGTTGTCACAAGATGGTGTAGGACGTTAGGGTCGAGTTGACGAGTTGGAAAATTTTTTTATGAAATATATAAATACCCAAAACATAATAAGGTATATTTACAAAAGTGTCTCCTTGAATAACCATGCCGGGAATTGAGAATTTTAAAAACGGAAATCAACAGGTACAATGGGGCTTAGCCAGATATAGTTCTCTCTATGTGGCTAAGGCTCAGCTTACCGTACAATACACACTAAAAACCTGAAAATAAGCTATTATAAGTAATTCTAGCCCTCGACAAAAAAGGACTTTTGAACCAATAGTTTTCTGGCATAAGACTACGGTAATCCTTAATTGTATATATTATAGAAACAACATACGTACAGTTATAGTTAGTCGTGAACTATGACTGGACAGAAGTCTTTTCATTAGATAATGACCGATTGCCTCATCGTCCATTCTTTAAACTTTCTAAACCTAATTTGATTGTGATGGCAGTAAATGCTGAAAACAACATCCGACCCGCTACTCTAAAACTGCATCTGGAAACAAGTATTCCCAAACGAGATCGAACCAGGGACCACGCGCGCAGAAACAACAGGGACGTTACTCAGTTGACCACGAAGGGGTACATCTTTTTAAACTTGAATTTCCCATCTGTCCCGTTAAGAAACGCGCTGATTTCCTTTTAATGCTAGATGGAAAAAAAATCGTGCCTTCAAGGAAATTGAACCCACGACAATGCGCACTAATAGCATGACTAGTAACATATCAACTTTATTTGGGGTAATTTTTGGAAAAGAAAAAAGATAACAATAGGAAGGAAACGAATAGAAAGGAAAGAGAAAGAAGAGAATAAATAAAAGGAAAAATGCAAAAAGAAATAAATTGAAAAGAAAAAGAAATGAAAGTAAAGAAAATAAATCTAAGAAAATTAAAGAAATAAAAGAAAAGAGAAAAAATGAAATGATGAAAGAGAAAAGGAAAGAAAAAGAGACGTAATGAAAAGGAAATAGAAGAAAGGAAAGAAAATGAAGGAGAACAAAATAAATTAAAGGAGATGAAAAGAAAGGAAATGAAATGATAGAAGAAAAGGAAAGAAAAAGAGACGAAATGTAAAGGAAAGAATAAATGAAAGGAAGGAGAGGAAAATATATCAAAGAAGATGAAAAGAAAGGAAAATAAAGGAAATGAAAAAGAGAAGAAATGAAATGATAGAAGAAAAATGAAAGAAAATAAACGAAATGAAAAGAAAAGAGAAGAAAGAAAAAGAAAGAAAAATAAATGAAAGGAAAGGGAAGAAAATATATCAAAGGAGATAAAAAGAAAGGAAAATAAAGGAAATGAAATAGAGAAAAAATGAAATGATAGAAGAAAACTGAAAGAAGAGAGACGAAATAAAAAGGAAAGAGAAGAAATAAAAGAAAAGGAAATGAAAGGAAGGAAAATAAAATAAATCAAAGGAGATGAAAAAGGAAAATAAAGGGAATGAAGGAATAGAGAAGAAATGAAGTGATAAAAGAAAAATTGATAGAAAAAGAGACGAAAGGAAGAGAATAAATGAAAGAAAGTGAAAAGAGAAGGAATGAAATGAAGGAAGAAATGAACTGAAAGAAAAGAAAAGCAGAAGAAAGAAATGAAAAAGAGAAAAAGAAAGTAAATTAAAACAAGAAAATGAAATGAAGAAGAAAATGCAAAACAAATATTGACAGTGTGCAAGTAATGATGACCCTCGACTAAGATACCTATGCTTTTATTTGCTTATTGCTAGGTCTATTGTTCCTATAAACGGCAGATATTCTGCATGTTCCTTGTTCTCTCCGTGTGATTTTCATAGAATAGGAGCAGCAAATGGTGACCTGACAAAAGTCCAGTTGGAAATGGTTGTTGTATAGACTAACGGAGACAGAAATTAAATATATAAGTGACTGATCGTGGCAGAATTGGCGTAGTGAGAATGTGAAAATAAGATGAAATCTTTCAGTTTTACGTCCCACGTTTATACCAGCTAGGGTAAAGGAGACGGTGATTATGAGAAATGAATGCAATAGTGGAATGAAGAAAGTGGGAGGAAAGGGAGAACCCCGAGAAAACCCACGCACACAACATTTGTCCACGAAAAAGGTCACTTGGCGGGGGCTGAGATCGAACCACGGACTACACGCACCAGAGGTGAACGCTCTGTCACTGAACCAGCACGGTCCCTGAAAATGAAATGAAATCTTTGAGTCTAACGTCCCACGTTATGTTCTTTAGGCTAAGGAAGACGACGATTAAAACAAATGAAGCCTTGTCAATATAGAACATGGAAAAATTTACGAAATGAGAAAATGGGAGGAAACGGGAGTATTTCGAGAAAACCCACGGGCACGATGTTGTCCAGTGCAAATTTACTTGTCTCGGAATCGAATCGGGGACACCGCGCACAGGAGGTAATCGGTCTACCACTGAGCCACCGTGCCCCTTACAATGATTTTATGATAGGTAAATGGAAAATCCTGAAAAAAATCACAGAAACGATGCCATCCTTCATGAACTTACCTATCCTGACATCGAACCAAGGACTTTTTCACGAAAGATTAGTTCCGTGAGCTATCATGTCCAAATAGCTGATTTGGGAGTATACAAACTATATTTTAACTTAACTCACTCTATTAAATAAATGTATTCAGAGAGAGAGAGAGAGAGAGAGAGAGAGAGAGAGAGAGAGAAAAGATAATGAGGCCAAATATGCGTCACGTGTGTGTTTAAACATATGTAAAATGCTGTTGTAATTTGTCGTATTGCTTACTTAATCCTCGCACATTTAACCGGGCTTTACATATTAAGTCGCTCAGGAGAAGGCCATCTCACCTCCATGTCAGGTTTCCACGAGGAACGCTTGCTACGGCGAATACGAAGTGACAACAAAGCAGAAGGGGAAAGGGGCGTTCTTTCCTTTGAATGCAGAAAAGCGCATTTTCACACCTGAAGCCTTGTCAACATGCAACATGGAATGAAATTGCAAGCCGACTAGAAGAGTTTGGAGATTTTTTTGCTTTCTTTCTTTCATCAAAGAATCGATACAAAACTTGTTTACAATATCTGCTTCAATAAAGTGTTACGAAATGCTTCATGTAGAGTGTTGTACTCTATATTACAGAAATATGGATATTACGCAAAAACTATGGAAAAAAGATAATTTATCAGAATGTGAGTGTAGAGAAGATGGAGAGAATAAGGTGGAACAAATAGTAACCAAGTCACGAAGTATTAGAAATAGTAGGGGAGAAAATAACGATTTTGTATGTATGTAAGGAGTGCGATTTAAGTTAAGGTTACTGGCAAAAAGCATGCATAAAACAAAAACAACTCATTCGATCTCAATGAAAGTTTCACCCCAGAGTATCTCACGAGTGTTCGCGAAGTACAAGCACGTAACCATGAACGGGAAGCAAATGACAGCCGAACAGACCAAGGCTGTCCGCGAACGGCTTATCCAGTTCTACGAGAACCACTGCTGTCTTGACTTTAGTGTGTGAATATCCTTATAGTACACTGTATAGAATATTGAACAATTATGTGGAGACTGGTGGAGCATCAAGAAAGAAGATATCTGGTTGCCTAATTTCAAAATGTACACAAAAAGTGAAAATTGCGATTAGACGAGAACTCTTGAAGAACCCTAACTTGTCAAACCATATTTTAAGACAAAAATATAAAATTTCTGAATTCAGTGTAAGGAAAATCAAAAAAGAACACGGATTCAAGGTTGAAACAAGTTAAAGTGCATTTATACAGACGAACAGAAGAAGCGTGCTAAGATCTATTGCCGCAAACCCTCTGATAAGAAGTTCATGAACAAGATTGTGATCATGGATAATGAAACTTAGTGTTACCAAAACTTAGCGTTCGCATCTGTTTCCAAGTATGTACACATTGATAAACGTCAGGTTAATCCTAGTAAGTTCGTAAAACCTGAAGACAGGTATGAGAAAAAGTTTTTGAACTGGCTAGCGGCAAAGTTTCGCGTGTTATTGTTCGAAGTGGGACAATGAATGGTGACCGCTATTTAGAGTACATTGAAAACGTTCTGAGTCCATGGATACATAAATAATTCACCAGACATACCATTGTGTTTTGGCCCGATAAGCCATCCTTTCATTATGTGAAAAAAGTGCGCGACGCGATTACTGACGCTGTTATAGAGTTTGGCGGCAAAAACGAGAACGCGCTAAAAGTTCCTCTGGCTAGACCCATTGAACATTTTTTTGGGCTCTAGTTAAACGCAAAATGGCTAAAAAGCATATTTCCATCAATAATGTGAAAGATATGCAAATAAAAGTGGTCGGAAATATCAAAAGAAGTGCCAAAAAGTAGTGGACAAGCGCTTTTCCGGAAGTTTCGGTTCTAGCTTCAAGGAATCGGCCGTAAGGGTGTCTACAGCATCAAATAGTAAACTACTTCTTTTTTCAGAAGCTAACATTTGTTTATTATATCATTTGTTTAGAAGTTGTCATTTGTTTATTATATTAAGATGTGTTGTGATTTCTCAAGAAATACAAAAGTTATTACAAAAATTCAAAGTTCTCTTAACTTAAATCGCACTCCTTAGTTGGAAAAAGGAAGAGAAATTGGTTGGGACATTCACTGAAAAAGAACTGTACCGGGTAAAGGTCGTCTGAGTGGGACGCATTATTATCGCTATAATCTTCAAATACACTCTGAATTATTAGTCAGATTTCTCATTCAGAAACCCACTATCGCGCTTCTAATCTCTACATAACTTTTAGTTCATATTTGAATGAAATTTCTGAACCAGAAATCTGACTAATTATTCAGAGTGTATTTGAAGATTATAGACATAATAATGCGTCCCACTCAGACGGTCTTTACCTCAAATGATCATAAAAGACTTGCTAGAAGGTAAAAGAAGGGAAAGCGAAAGAAGTCACAATTGATGAATGGAATTGAAGCGCTTATTTTTAGCGTTACATCAAGTACGCATGATGCTGAAAGGATGTTGTAAGCATTATTCTAAGTGAGGGTTATGTTGAAGCGATTTGTGAGCGTAAGGCTGACAAATTTTCTACCTAAACATGTAGATGTTAACTGAAGACCATGGTAATATATATACCGTATATATAGCAATTGGAAAGAATAACTTTCACCTTTGTCCTTATCGATATCATGAAAAGACAAGAGGTAGAAATTCTACCACTTCCGGTTTCAGAATTAGGTAAGTAGACTTGTTATACAGTAGATCTGATTGTGTGAGACCCTCATGTATTTACATTAAGTTGGTCATGTCCAAAGGTGGCCGAACTTAGGGCTTTAAAACTCACTCTTATTCAACCTCAAACTCACGAGATGAGCGTGAGGTCAGACTGCTGATATGAGCATGATGTTGAAATGATGTGTCAGGCCAACTGAGTTGAGTTGAGTTAATTTTGAGTTTAACGTCCTTTTCAGCAGCGAGGCTATATGAGACGGGACTACTGATTAACTTGTAATCCGAACCACATGAGCTCCCGCCGGGAATCGAACCCGGGTCTCCCACGCCAAAGGCGAGTACGCTAACCGCTTAGCCACGTAGGAGCTTTCAGGCCAAGTGAATATGATGTCGAAAAGATATTGGGATAATGAAATTGACTATGTGATAATAAGGTTAAGTGAACGTGATATCGAAACAATGTTCTGAGCGTAAGGTTGATCGAGCTTGATGTTGAAAAGATGTGAGCGTGAGATTAAATAAGTGTGATGTCAGACAAGTAACAAGAGCGTGAGATTGGGTGAATGTGATATCGAAATGGTGTTGTGAGCGTGAGGATGAGTAATCATGAGGTCGTAGTAACGTGAACATGAAGCAGAATGAGCTTGGTATCGAAATGATATTTTTAGCGTGACATCGAGTACGCATAATGCTAAAAGAATGTTGTAAGAGTGAGGTTAATTGAGGATGATGTCGAAGTGATGTTGTGAGCGTGAGGTTGAAAGAGTGTGATGTCAGACTGGAGCGTGAGGTTGAGTGACCATGATGTCGAACGAATGTTGTGAGCGTGAGTTTGAAAGAGTGTGATGTCAGACTGGAGCGTGAGGTTGAGTGACCATGATGTCGAACGAATGTTGTGAGCGTGAGTTTGAAAGAGTGTGATGTCAGACTGGAGCGTGAGGTTGAGTGAACATGATGTCGAAGGAATGTTGTGAGCGTGAAGTTGAAAGAGTGTGATGTCAGACTGGAGCGTGAGGTTGAAAGAGTTTGATATCAGCCTGGAGGGTGAGGTTGAGTGAACATGATGTTGAAAGGATGCTGTAAGTGTGAGGTTGAATAAGCATGGTGTCAAAATAGTAATGTGAATGTGAAATTGAGTGAATGTGTTATGAAAATGATGTTTTAAGCATGAGGTCGAGTGATCGTGATGTCAGATTGATACTGTGAGCATAAGGTTAGGTTAACTTTGGCCACAAGTTTTAACCTCCACTTGCAAGATGCACAGAAGGTTGCCTGACTTTTTTTTTAACACACTAGAAATAAAAACCCTGAGTCTGTTCTGCGCACTTCTCGTTTGATATGCCTATATTATTCGAATATTAAACTGTTATGAACACTAAGAGGAATCCTATACAAAACTCTGACACACAGACGTCTTACTGGTTATGTAACAAGTAAAAATCTATTGTCTCATGGTTGTTTATTTATAACTTTACAAATGCACGAGTAAATAGTATTATTAAATAAGACCTTCCTAAAGGCCAAATATAGTTTGCAGCATTGGAAGTGGGGGAGGGGGATTTCGGTGGGAATGAGTGGACGCAGGAAGGGGTCAAGCAAAGCTGTGGGAATCGCCTTACTTCGTTGCTCTTTTATCAGCTCCGTCACGTGATCTCTATGTGACACAATTAATGAAGTTCTTCCTTTCGGCGTGATCCATCATCTGCACTCAGATTGAACCGTGTCTCATATTCATTCGCATATTTGTGTGTATGTATAGTTATAAATGTTATCTGTCATAAGCCATTTGAGTTCCATGCGTTTAAGTGCGAATTGGAGTACCACAAGGTTCAGTCTTAAGTCCTCTATTTTAATGAATGTAAGAAATTTAATATTATCGGGCATAACTAAAATAAAATAAAGTATTGATGATGTTCATTTAAAATGTAAGTGTTTTCCTTTGTTTGTTTATTATTGTTTTAGTTATTATTATTATTATTATTATTATTATTATTATTATTATTATTATTATTATTATTATTATTGTTGTTGTTGTTATTATTATTATCAGAGATTTTGTTAAGGAAATTTTCGCGGAACAATTTTTAAGTCGGGAAAGGAGGGGAATACACTTCATCATTATTGACTGATTTCAAGTGCAAGGCATGAAAATTGTGGATAATAAATTCTGTCAAAACCGAACAATTTTTTACATATTACCTAAATCTCAAGGAGGTGGAGTTAAATGCACGTGTTTATTCTCCACTGACTTTGAATCCAAATAGCGGGAGTCATTGGGAAGCCTCAAATAAATATATGGCATGCGGATCGATTATTTTTTGTTTGTTCGTTTGTTTTGTTTTGTTTTGTTTACGAAAGTTATCGTGAGAGAAGTCCAGCTTCTGTTCTGCATTGATTTTAACGTAAGAAAATATGTGATATAGCTTGAAATTTTAGTTTCTATTATCGTAGAACATACTTTTAAATGGTGAGAAGCTAGAACTTAAATTTTTCATTCTTGACAGACAATAACCTAATCAGTAGGGATGGTCGTAAAATCTAGAAGAAAATATACGCCCACATTGGATCAAAATTCGAAGATTTTGTTGAAATTATCGAGGAAAATTACTTTTTATTATATTACTTAAATAAAAAAGAAAGAAAAAAAAACTTTCAAAGAACGGGACTAAGTTCTTTTCACCCACTTTACAGTTGAGCAATTTCAATACGAACCAAAGGAGATGTTCGAGGCGTAATGAGAATATGCAATACACTTTTTTTTAAATCAATTTCGAATCACATTTGTATAGTTTATAGTATACTGGAAAATTGTTTTACATGTGGAAATAAGTGCGTACTTGCACAAACATGAGGTGAGTTTTACCCCCTTTAACTCCCTTATTTTTGATGGATTGCAGCCCCAAACAATTGAATAATTTCGAAAGGATAAGAGATTATCTTGAAACAGACCTATATACACCCAAACACCGATTAAGTCGAATGATAGTATCTCGCTGCTCTCGGTTCAATTTTGTTTACGGCATGGTGGATTCTACGAGGGAGCAAACGGGGCAATTTCCCCTTACAGATTTAGTTTTTACATATATATGCAGAATCTCCATCTAAAGTTTTATAAATCACTTTGCACCCAAACAATAAAACTCAGCGCACTCTAGTTTAGGACGTATTCTTTGAACCCATAAAATTCACTTAATCCTGAAGATGAGGCTTCAAAGTGTAATGTAAAATGAAGGTATTTGCATAAGATTGACTGAGTTTTGGAGAATTTATCTTTGTCTCTCAGTCAGTGACGTACGCAGAATTTCATCAAAGGGGACGGTTCAAGCACACAATATATCCTTTGAGGATAAGCGTGATTTTTGTATACCTTATATTGTTGAAGCACTTAGAGGATAAAGGTGTTATGTTACAGTAGGCGGATCATGCACGTGTTATATATTAATCATGCTATGTAACACATTATTTAGTGAGTCCTCGTCTGAATGCATATATTTAGAGATGAAGACGGTATGTTATCAGACAAAATTGTGAAAGTCAATCCTGTCGTCATATTCAAATTGTTATATAACAACCTTATCCTCTAAGTGCTTCAATTTATCTAAATAATGTAAATATTCATTTGTATAATACTGCATATTGCTGAAAGTTGGGTTAAAATCCAGAACAATCCCCCTTACTTTAACCATTGCTTTTACTTATAGGGTTACCCACAAGACTATACGAGACAGTGGCAAGATAGGAGAAGAGACAGAACTGTTCCAATCGAATGATACACTTTTCAACAGATGAGACATCACTTCCATGACGCCTTTTTTGAGACGAGACAGCCTGGCCTCTTAGTCTTGTAAGCAATCATAGGGCGAAAGTAACTAAGTAGAGTTACCCACAAACATAAACGAGACAAAATTTTATTAACGAGATGTGAGACGAGACAGAGCTCTTCCAATCTTAACAGATACATTTTCCGAGACGAGACATCTTTCGGAGACGAAGAAGAATCAACTTTCGTCTTGTAGACAACTCTAGTGACAAGATACAACTCTTCTTATGGAGACATACATTTTCCGAGACGAGGCAGCTCAACTCGTGTCTTTATCTTTTAAGTTTAACGTCTCACGATTTATGTCCATTAAGCTAAGGGAGACGATGATTAAAGCAAGTGAACGATAATGGAAGAATTGCTAGAATGAGAATGTGGGAGGAGACGGGAGTACCACGAGAAAATCCAAGGATACGATGTAGTGCACTTACTTGGTCCGCGATCGAACCAAGGATCCTACACACCAAAGGTAAGTAATCTACCACTGAACCACCGTGCCCCCAACTCTTGTCTTATAGGCAACTCTGTTACATAAATAGAGAAAGATAATAACACTAACTAAAACACTATTGGTTTATCCTTTTATATGGAATAGTATTGAATTGAAATTAGTTCTTGTTAATTGAAATTGAAATAATGAATTCAAATTAATATTTGTAGTGCATTTCTAATATATGTACAAGTTGCAGGGAAAAAATGATATCTTTTATTTTTACGTCCCACGGTTATGCCGATTAGGCTAAAGGAGACGGTGATGATGAGTAATGAATGAAATGGTGGAATGAAGAAAGTGGGAGGAAACGGGAGTATCCCGAGAAAACCCACGCACACGGTGTTTGTCCACCACAAAGTTCACTTGGCGGAGGCTGGGATCGAACCCGGAACCCCAAGTACCAGAGGTGAACGCTCTACTACTGAGCCACCGCGGCCCAAGTTGCAGGAAAGTGTTTATACTTACATTTATTTTTTGTTTGTTGTATCTTTATTTGTATTTTGTGTTTTTCTTAAAATCTTTTTTTTTATCTTGTCTCGTTTTCTCTGTAGCTTGCTTATTTTATATTACTTTCTTGTTTATTTTATTTTAGAATAATGGTATCGTATTAAAATATTATGTTTATAAGGCTATTGTAGGATTGTAATCCTGTATGCCTTTTACAAATAAATAAATAATGTTTTTAAAGAAGACTAGCTGAAATGCTCGTTCTTCGTGAGGGGAGAGTAAGTTTACGGAAAATATTTAAATTCCTCCCCCTCCCCCTGATGATACGCATTTCAATGAAAGTAACAGCGTAAGACACTCTATTTTTGGTATAAATTTTGAGCTTATATATCTCCCTTACAATACGTCCTTTAATCACAGTGACACTATAAAAACTAGGGATGGCCAGTTCCGGAATTTTTACTTTCCGGAATCCGGAAAGTAAAATCGGAAAAATTCCGGATTTTTTCTAAATTCCGGATTTTTCCGAATGTCGGAATTTTTCTGAATTCCGGAATTTTTCTGGAATTCCGTATTTTTCCCAATTTCGGATTTTTTCCGAATTCCGGAAAGTAAATTTTCTGATTCCGGAAAACAAAATTTCCAGAATCCGGATTCCGAAAAATTTTGGCCATCCCAAAAACCCACAATGACATAGTGACTAACCCTGTTCCAAAATTTATTGTGAACTAGTCATCTGTTTTCCTGTTATGCGATCAGAAAAAAACGGCATTACTGGTGTATTGCCGGACCATACGAAAAATAGGGGGGGGTAAGGAAATATTATTTAGTTTCTTCCCCAAATTACTAGGTTGTGCTCCTGGCTCACTTGGTAGCGATTATTTTTCGAAATACACTGCGGCATAAAAGTGTGAACGTTTGGCGTAAAAACTAGCACATAGAACTCGAACCAACTTGTGCTAGGTGGCCACTAAAAAGCACGAATGCTATTTAACCGAGTCAGGGCAGGACCACAGTAGGGGCCCCTCGAGCGGTAGTGAGGGTGTGCGTCCATAGGGAGCAGGGGCGTCAGCGGCGGTGGGTATAGGTATAAATGACGATAGTGCAAAAACACCAACCTGGGTGCACCCCTGGTGATAACCATATTTCAAAATTCATTTCAAAAGATTGAGCCTTTTTCCTCGAGATTCGTTCACACATAACTACACTTTCTTTCAATTATATATACTAGATGAATGTGAACATTTTTTTTTGTCCCTACTGTTGTCAACCCTTATGTTTCGTTTAAACATCTCGCATTTTCGGGCTGTTGTGAATTTGCTGGAAATACGCAAGCACCTTCCTAAGCTAAAGTGCTATAAAACTTAAGCTAACGACTCGTGCAACGAAAAAAAAAAAAAAAAAAAGAAAGAAAGAAAAAGAACTTTTGGGAATGGAAGGGTATTTACAATTTCGTCTTCTTTACATCAAGACATATTAAGTCCAACCATCACAGTATCTCTTGTCTGTTTTTCTTCTCTCCCGTTTCCCCTCTTCTGTCGTACGTTCCTTTTCCTTTATCCTTTCTCCATTGTCTGTCAGTGTTGCCATTCTACAAACATTAAGAGGAAATCTGTAGATTTATTTACTACTAACTCTATGGCCTATGGAACCCGAGGTTCACTGCCACGTTTCCCAAAGCTCTTCATTGATTTCTGTCCTTAGCCAACTGAATCCAGTTACTACTTTGTATTCCTATTTTTGCGAGATCTATCTTAATATGTTCTCCCATGTGCGCCTAGCTCTTCCTAATGGTCGCTTTCCGATTGGTCTTCCAGCTAAGACTTTAAAAGCGTTCCTACTTTCTTCCATTCCGGCTACATGACCTGCCCACCTGAGCCTCCTACACTAAATGACCCTAACAATGTTTGATAAACCGTATACATTATGCAGTTCCTCGTTATGAAGTGTCCGCCATTCCTCATTCCCGTTCCTCTTAGGTACGATTATTCGTCTCGAGATTTTATTCTCAAATAGCTACTTTCAGTGTGCGTTCTTCCGTCAGAGTAAGCGACTGGGGGCCTCCTAGGCGCCGGGGACTGGCGGCCTATTAAAGTTATACGGGGCCTCCTAGGCCCCCGGTTGCCCAGCTACATCAGGAAAAGGTTTTCAATTTTTAAAAAATCCATTAGCTTTACCTACTCGATATGTTCATGATTTTAACTTTGACTAAGGACAGAAGAATTAAGAATTTTATGTCATCGAAATGTATATGGTTATTGAGAAATTCAAATAAAATAAAGCTACTGAACCTGGGAGGCCCCGGTTGCCCTATAAGGATTAATAAGAACTCTGCATTTTTCTTTCTGTTGTTCTCCTATCATACCCTATTTACATCATCAGCATACGCCATAACCTGATGCATACCATTCAACTCTAGGGTCTGGTTGTTGTCTTTGATTTTCCTTATAGCGTATCCGAGAACAAAGTTGAATAATAATGACGATAACGCATCTCCTTGTTTCAGGCCATTCTCGACGTGTCATCTTTAACTTTATCTCTATTTTGAAAAGGAAAGTGCTAGGAATATAGTATTTCTGGTTTCAATACTGATCACCAACCTTAACAGATAACGAAAAGCGGCTTTTTAACCGACTTCAAGGAGGATTAGGATTAGAATTTAGGATCCTCGTCATCTATGGCCATTTAGCCCGTCACGTTTTGAGGAATGACGTCCGTCAGTGAGCACACTATCCGGGGAAATGAAAGGAAGAAAGGATTGGGGAATAAAGGAAGCGGCCTGGGACTTATAAGTTAAGTACCACCCCGGCATTTGCCTGGTGTGAATGAGGAAAATCCAGGAAAACCTCATTCAGGGTGGCTGGCCTGAAAGAGCGTTTTACCCCTTTCCGATCGAGTAAAACTTCAAGAAAGAAAACAAGTAGAGGTTCTCATGGGTATATTTTGACGTAGGTGCCCTAATTTTAAGGATTCATTTTTATTTATTTATTTATTTATTTATTTGAAAAACTATATTTTTTTCCAGTGGCCCCACATACATTTCTTCAGGATCTGATGGGAATCTTTGAAGCTAGACTATGAAACATTCTAATAGATGCTGGGTTAATTACGACAAAATAATCTGATTATAGGCAACCATATATTCTTTAGTGTGATTCTGGTTGTATAATGGCACAAGAGTTGTACGGCAAAGTTTTGGAACACTTTCAAACAACATTATTCAGCATCTGTTTGTAAAATTTTAAACAAGTAGATTACGTGTGTGTAGTCCGTTATTTTTTTTAAAAAAATGGAAGTTTTATAATTATTAAATTTTGATTCAACGTTCCAAAAATAGATTATACAGCCTTCTTAGCTCTGTACTAAAACTACAATTGTTAGAACTTTATACTACAATTTTCATGCTCAATATTGACCTATCAATACCATAGAACGAAAAAAGGTAATAGATAGTGGTGAATGGTTTTTTATCAGTCCAAGACTGAATTCGGGAATCTAGAAATAGATCCTGAGTATTTATTCGTTTATTGGAACCGAAAGTGGTAGAAACCTACCTCAATTTCCAGACTCAATATGAATTCCCATTGAAAAAGAATTGTAAAAAAAAAGAAAAAAGAAAAAGAAAAAGAAAAAAAGAAATAAAGAAATAAAAAAGGATAGGAATCTGTTTCTGTACAGATTCAGAGCCCCATGAAAAGATTTTATCTCCAAGCTTGTCCATGTATCGAAGCAGAGGGTGGTAGCTGAACACTTCCGGTTTCAATATTCAAGTTTCATTTGTTTTCAGGGAGTTTGATTATAACTATTATTTTCGTTTTAGTCCTGATTCTAACATTATATTCTCTTATTGAGCCACAATGAGTAAACTAAATTGACATAATGCAAAATGTCGTTTATTGTATACCTTCGTTTTATAAACTTTATGATCCTTAAAAGGTAGTTGTCATCAAGTCTAACCTTGCTTCTGTTCCCATAGTAACATATAAACACATCGTCTTGGTAAAATATAAGCAACAAAACATACATTGATTTATATCAAGATATGTGTCCTTTTCTTCTTCTTTTTCACCTAGCTGGCTAGTGCATATTTATAGGAAAGATCACACATTTTGCCCAAAGAATACAATTAAAAATACAACATATCGTTGTATGATTTAAAAACCAAAACTCCTTTATGTATTTACCCTGTCTGTGTGTCCCTCAGTCCGTGAGACAAAAATATCAAGAACTTATATTTGATGAATCACAATCAATTTTGGCCAGAATGTAAAGGTCAAAAGATAGCATTCGAGTTTGCTGGTTGGGGTGATGCATTCAGTTGATTCGAGAACATGTTTTCCCCATATATTATCACAGAGGATTATTATAGATAAATTAGGGCTTTGTAGTATATAAACCAACTATACCTAAACGTCCGGGTGGTTGCATACCATTCAGTTACTTTCAATATTCTGACCAAACTCATTCATGTGGTGTTTACGTGTCACTCCAACTTTATTTTCCATATCTCGAATCATTTCCCGCGCGGTTGAATTATACTATCCCGGACACGGTATTATTTCCTGCAGTTGGCAACACTGTGAGCGTTGCACGGTGGATAAAAGAGACATGAGACAAAAGGGAGAAATGAAAGTAGTTGAAGAAGGAAATGACACGATGAAAAGGGGTTGAGAGATGAAGTTAAAAAGGGATGTGCAGAGAATGTTCGGAATGTGTTTCGCACCGACACATTCCGTCTAAATTAAGAGATGAACCCTTAAAGACTCGAGCTAGCTGTCTAACCTTTTTGTTTTTACCCCTTCCCTTCAAGTGTGTATGAATGTGTTTCGTAATAAAGGAATCCTCCTACAAAATGCTACCAGCTGAGTGGAACATGGTTATATGAGAAACGGGAGCGAATGCCTTGTTATGAATACACTTCCACGTTCATTATCTTATTTAATTGATTTTCACCCGCTTTTGCCTGGAATCTTATTTCGTGTTTTCTTTCAAGGTCCATTAAGTGTACATGTAGTAGTGTTACTGCAAGACGAGACGACACGAGGCTTCAGGTTATCTCGTCTCATCTCGTGCAAAGGATGTCTCGTCTCAAAAATATGTGCTCGTCTCGTTAGACACGAGAAGTGTCATGGCAACACTAGAGCGACTGAGGCCCACCAAAAAGAGATGTTATGCCAAGTGGTTAAAATTACAACTTTTAACCAAGTTTGGATTGGTTAACAAAGCGCAACACACAGCACGTCTACATCTTCCAACAACGACTGCTTAGTTTCGACTAAACCAGTAAATGAATTACTATGACAGGAATATTTGTCAATACCGTCGGTACAGTCGAAAGGCAAGCCTTCCCAAATTATTCTGCAATCCTCTTTTCAGAACCTTTAGGGCCACTTCAACAAATAAGAAGGCCTATGTGACTTTGCGATTTCAAAACTGGCTTAGGTTCGAATAACATCATAAAAGAATAATAATAAAAAAAATATTGTCAAACCAGCATCCTTTCAAAACACAGTACCGAAAATGGCTGACACGTTTTAGTCTTTGTTCGGAACGAGAAAGACCATGAAACAATGGTTAGTTACTGATAAAACTGCTATTAAGAGAACTTGTACTTTTATAACAGAATTTTTATACATAGATATCCTCACCAGACCCCGGAATGAAATCTTCTGAAACACTGATCTCGAATGCTTTAACATTGTACTTGAATCTGGAGCACTATCACAATTAAACTTGAATCGATTGAAAAATGGAAATGAAGCTGTTAGTGTCATAAAAAAATAAAAATAAAAAAAATAGGTATTCCCTGTTCTTTGTAGGATAGTCCTCATTTGAAATAATATACTCTGGTATACATTTCGAAGGGAACTAATTTATTCCGAGCTAATAAATCTTTAAACAAATTCAGAAACAGTATTTGCATTTTCGAGAGTCGAGACGAGACGAGACATTTCACGAGACGTCTCATCTGGTCTCATATTTCGCCTCAAAAGGTTCTCTCTCGTCTCGTGTCAACACTAATATATAGTAGGCACTACTTTCAATTACAATCTGAGAACTACGTTGGTCTCTATCCAGGGCCGCAATTAAGGTGGTTGATAGAGCACTATCATTGCACAGTAATGGGTTAGGACACTGACAACCGAAAGTAATACAAAAAAAAATATACGTATTTTAAACTTATTAATCACTGAACAGCACGACGCTTTGTTACCTATACTCGGATCAAAATTAAGGGCCGCGTTGGCTCAGTGGTAGAGCGTTCATCTCTGGCGCATGGGGTCCCTGGTTCGATTCCAGCTCTCGCCAAGTGAGCTTTGTGTACACAAATACCGTGTACGTGGGTTTTCTTGGGGTTTTCCCACTTCCTTCCACTTTCTTTATTTCGCCATTTCATTCATTTCTCATCTTTACCGTCTCCTTTAGCTTAGCCGGCGTAAGCATGGGACGTAAACCTGACCTGACCGGATCAAAATTAGAAACGAATTTACAGTTCAAAACCACGTAGAAATTTGTGTAGAAGCTACATCACAGGGTTATTAAGGTCAGCGATAGAGGGGACAATTATAGAGGTCGTGGTGGTAGTAACAAGTGGAGGGTTTCATATATGAACCTATGATGAAGCCGGAAGTTATAATTTCCAGTACTTCCGGTTTCAATACATAAAATAATATGAGCTCAGATGGAATCTCCCATCACATCAAGAGACCATTTCTGGGCATCTAGTACCGCGCTTGCCCTTACGGGATAATTAGTATTTAAAACGGAAGTCTTAGCAGATTTCTACCACTTTCGCCTTTAGCAGAGAAATGAGGGCGGAAATTCAAACTATAGACCTACTTACAACGCTGAATTCGTATGGAAAATCCTTTTACGCAATCTATTAAGTCTTATCACATTTTGTTCCATGAAATCCGGAAATTATAATTTCTACCACTACAGTTTTGAGTACAGTTTTGAGTTGAGTTGATTTTGAGTTGAACATCCCTTTCAGCAGCGACGATATATGAGACGGGACCTACTGATTAACGTGGAATCCGAACCACATGAGCTCCAGTCAGGAATCGAATCCGGGTCAACTATAGTTTTATTAAGAAAGTGTGAGTTAGGAATTTTGGGGGGTTCGGACCCGGTGAACCCCCATGGGGTGCGTCCCTGAAAACGAAATGACGTCGATGATAATTAATCAAATAAATGCCATTCACAAATAAAAAGGTCAAATAAAATTCATAAGTACACAACTGAAAACAAAAGTAAAATCGTAAAAAACGAACATGAGTTCAAATGTATAATTTTATTTATTTATTTTAATTTTAAAAATCTTAATTACATTTACTTTTGACCATCTCATTTCGAAATTCAAGAAACTATAGCACATTGCTGTATTTACGTACCTTATCAATTATCAACATAAAATATTTATTAAGAAAATATGAAAGCAGATGGGGAAAGGGTCTGAGCGAGAGGAAGAGAAAAGAGCTGATGTTAAAAATAACTTCAACAGCATCATCTGTTAATTACAGATACAGATTACGTTCTTAGACAATTGGTCAATGTCACAAGGAAACTAGGAACACAATTCTACAAAATGAAATTAAAATGTGGGACAGTGAAAGATAGAAGGGAGCGGAAGGCTTAAAGATTGTAAACTAACAATAAATAGTTGACATTTGCAGACAAATACAGGGTGTTTCAAAACAACACGACAACGTTTGGGAGGTGATTCCTGACACCAAGATAAGACAAAAAGTATAGACCAACCTGGGTGCACAAATGCTTCCTTTTGGAGATATAGGCTGCCGAAAATATAAAAAAAAAATGAACTTTAAAGGTCCATAGCTCCAAGAATATGGGACCTACCATAGTCGGCTCAAGACTTCACTTAGGAACTAGTAAGTGCCCTATCCAAATATCCAAATTTCAGAATCCTGTTGTACTACTGCAACAATTTTTATAGAGGTAGTTGTTGAGCACTTCAGATTATATGCCCGTAGCCAAACTCCCTCTAAAAAAATTCTTGCGTGAGTATCTTAGGATTCTCAAACATGGACTTTTAGATAGGGCACATACTAGTTCCTAAGTGAAGTCTTGACCCGACTACAGTAGGTCCCATAGTTTTGGAGCTATGGGCCTTCAAAGTCAATTTTTTCATGTTTTCGGCAGCCTATAGCTCCAAAAGGAAGCATTTGTGCACCCAGGTTGGTCTATACTTTTTGTCTTATGTTGGTGTCAAGAATCACTTCCCAAATGTTGTTGGTGTTGTCTTGAAACACCCTGTATATATGTTAACGAGCTATTTATTCATTTTCTGATTATTTTTAAAAACATAGATTTTAAAACAAATTGTAGTCAATCACATAGGAAGCAACTGTTCAGACTAATTAGCTGAGATTCATGATTAAGACGTCATTATATTTTGAATGAATCAGGCTTTCAATTCCAAATATCATACGCATGTGTCACGGATCAATATATATATATTCTTTCAGAGAGCACAAATACATTTAATCTTAAATGTTCATTTTTATTTTCGTGTGATGCATTTGCAATTTAGCGATTTGCAGCTACCTGTTTGACCACGTTACATTTCGATTGTGCTAAAACTTGACGTCCCAGGAAGAAACGGGGGTCATTTTCGATTTCAATGCACCCAGAAGCGTAAAAATTAGCTAAACTTATGCAAACAGCTCTTTGGTTGCAGACCTGTGTAATAAAAATAGTCCTATGTGCCAGATGCATATTGGCTAATTTAGTTTTCTTTGTCACTTATCTCAAATTAGCTTCGATGGCGATAACCGGTTTTCGAACTCAACTCAACTCATTTCTCCTGTGAATTTTCTATTTTTTTAAATACATATTTTTGACCCCCTTCATCTAAACAAGTACCGAGCACTACCACTTTGCCATCCGTGACCCCTCAATTCGACGAATGAGGTGTTTATTTATTTATGTATGTATTGTATATTGAACACAACAGGTGTAGATCCATTGACAGTGTTTAGCAGTATACGTAAATGATTACATTACGTTTGTTACATGCTAAAGTATGTAGTCAAAGTATTTTTATAGGTACATCAAATATATCTATTGTAGGGCATTTTATTTGAACACTATTATATATTGTTCACATTCTCCTAATAGGCGATATACTTAATGCATTAGTACGTTGTGGGGCTTCCTGAAATGTTTGTAGCAGTCATTGCATTTTCCTGTTCGGAACATGAAGGGATATTTCGGACAATAATATTGGCTAATCTATCTCATTATGTGTAAGCTTACGTAAAAAATACAGAAGGAAATTAGTTCTTCTTGCTTCAAGAGAATGCATTGAACAGTTTTGTAAGAGTTTAAGATATTTTTCATATCAAGGATAGACCCCCCCCCCTCGTGTCTTTATATATTAAATAACGAACAAAGTTTGATTGAATAGCTTCTAATAGTTTGATCGAATGGTGTGTATACATTCTTGTGCATTAGGATTCCGTATAATGGACGCGTATTGAAGTTTGGCAAGTACATATGTACCATGTAGAATTTTAAGGATATTAGTGTTCTTGAATTCACTTCCAAGTCTCATTACAAAGCCGAAAAGGTCAGTTGAAACATTTCGTGTAGGTTAAGAGAATTTCAAGAAATCTTATAGCAATTTCAAATATAGTCAATGTTAGGAATATGTACTGTATATCATTGTTAGAAATATGTGTATCCCTGTCAGGAGTATTTCTGTCGCTTTAGGGGTATGTGTCACTGATAGGAGTGTTGTGTCACTGTTAGAAATATGTGTCAATGATAAAAGTATGTGTCGCTGTTAGGAATATTATGTCACTGTTGGGAGTGTTGTGTCACTGTTAGAAATATGTGTCAATGATAAAAGTATGTGTCGCTGTTAGGAATATTATGTCACTGTTGGGAGTGTTGTGTCACTGTTAGGAGTATTGTGTCACTGTTGGGAGTGTTGTGTCACTGTTAGAAATATGTGTCAATGATAAAAGTATGTGTCGCTGTTAGGAATATTATGTCACTGTTGGGAGTGTTGTGTCACTGTTAGGAGTATTGTGTCACTGTTGGGACTGTTGTGTCACTGTTAGAAATATGTGTCAATGATAAAAGTATGTGTCACTGTTAGGAGTATTGTGTCACTGTTGGGAGTGTTGTGTCACTTTTAGGAGTATTGTGTCACTGTTACCAGTGTTGTGTCACTGTTAGAAATATGTGCCAATGATAAAAGTATGTGTTGCTGTTAGGAGTATTGTGTCACTGTTGGAAGTGTTGTGTCACTGTTAGGAGTATTGTGTCACTGTTAAGAGAGTTGTGTTACTGTTAGGAGTATTGTGTCACTGTTAGAAGTGTTGTGTCACTGTTCCGAGTATTGTGTCACTGTTAATAATTGTATCACTGGTAGTAAGACATAATCGCTCCCCTAAATCAAACAATTTCTGCATCTGTAAGGATATCATTTTGCCATAGCCGTCTTTTTGTCGGAGTCTAATAGCATTTCTTGATAGAAAAGAAAGGTAAGAGGAAAATTAGTATTTTCTCGACAACTGCACATGAGGATTTACTACCAAATATGTCAGTCTGTTCAGCTCAATGTCATCTTTGTACAATATTTTATAATTAAACAAAAATTAAAGTGTTATTCAAATATTCAGCTATATGTGATTAACCATACTGTGTATTGTCATTTTGTTAGCATATGTGTAATAATGAAAAAATGCAAGACAAGTACCGTCAAATGGGGTGAATAGAAACATGGGGGTGAATAGAAACAAAACTCCCAGATTAGTTTTGGATTTATCTGGACGATAAATTAATCAAGAAAACTGAAATTTCTTAACATAGTCTTATACGGCTAAAGTGTCCAGGGCAGAGACAAAATGTTTTACTGAGTTGGGAACACTGAGGTAGACGGCAGTAGCATTAATGTGTTACTGAAATCTTACACGGTATTTTAGCGCTCCTGAAACTTTCTTGGTAAGTATGACATTTTTATATTTGTTGCATTTCAACATATGCCTATTTTGTAGTTTGTTGTTTCATTTACTGACGTTCATAGTAAAAGTTTTCCTTTTGTAAATTATTTTTAATCAAAATTTAAATTTACTGGGTTATTGTTATGATTTTTAATTAGTGGGGTGAATAGAAACACTTTTTGGGAAATTCTTGAAATTCCTCAAGGAGTGGAAAATTCTTAAGGAGCAGAAAAAAGGACCTGATAGGAATGTATCAACCATCTCTAAAAACAAATTTCCAAGTCTTCTGAAAAAAAAAAAGTGTGAAACTGAAGGAGGAAAATATCAGGGCTGGATTTGAAAAGTGTGGAATTTTTCCCCTTTGTCGGGACCAAATACTGAGGATGTTGCCAAAAAAAAAGACAATGAACGAGAAGAAACAGAACAGCAAAAGTCATCTTAGACTGTAAACCGTTCCCTTATGGATCTTCTGAGGAGCATGAGAGAAGATGAAAAAATTAAATAAGGGAAGAAGAGAGTACGAATAGATGTTTCTGGTAAGAGTTTTGGTTTGTTTTCTGAAAATGATACATTTTCATCAAATCACAACGAAACTCAACCTACCTTTGTATTGTCGGAAGAGGAGAAAGACAACACTCCAGAAGACAACATTCCAGACGATCACGAACTAGATGGTTTTCTAAAGCTGGTGATTTTGCTGTGGTAAAATGAGAAGCTAAAACTCGATGAGACTATTCAGCACCCAAGTGCGAAAATGGGAACATGATGCATATGTGGGAGTGTTTTATAAGAGAGCACATAAACAATGAAATTTTCAGAACGAAACTGTTGGGTTTTATTAGGAGTTCGTCAGCACGTTTTAAGTATATGATAACTTTCGGGCCCCTTCGTGGCTAAGCGGTTAGCGTACGCGCCTTTGGCGTGGGAGACCCGGGTTCGATTCCCGGCGGGAGCTCATGTAGTTCTGATTCTACGTTAATCAGTAGGTCCACGTCTCATATAGCCTCGCTGCTGAACGGGACGTAAACCTCAAAATCAACTCAACTCATGATAAGTTTCCCTGATGATTTCAGTGGTTTAAATCTTATTCAACTATCATCAAAACTATATGGTCGTTTATACCTATATTGTGCATTGTATTGTTTTATAAGTTTGTAACTTATGTAATACTGGTCTTATTGAACTAATATCTTGCATGTATCAAATAAATCGTTCGTTTCAACAAATACGCTGTTTCTTTTTTACCTTTCCAATAGTATAAAAGAAACAACAATGAAAATAAAGTAATTGTTTCTATTCACCCCATGGGTAGGGGTGAATAGAAACATTAAGAAAAATCAAGGTGAAGAAAAGTGGAGTTGATAAATTAATATGACGTTTACTGAAATTCATTAGCATATTAAGACCTTTCTTTTGGAATAATCTGATACGCGAAATCTTTAACATTACCAGACTTATATTCTCATATAGCCAAAAATGTGTTTCTATTCACCCCATTTGACGGTATCAGCTTCATCTCAACAGATTATCGTACACTATAACTTTTTTTTTTTTTTTTTGGTTTACAACAAATTAGTTTTTCTCTAAGTTCTCAGAAATTACGCATGATAATTTGCAGGTACCCTTATTATTTTCCATGTGGTGTATAGAAGCTTCTTAGTTGCGGCAAGTGACATGTTAATAAAAGCAGAATACATATTACGTATTCAGCCCAATGGGATCTGTTAATTGGTATAGGACTTATTCCAAGATATTTTTCTTTACGTTAATAGAATTGTATTAATGTTATTATTATTATTATTATTATTATTATTATTATTATTATTATTATTATTATTATTGTTATTATTTTCCAGAGTAAACATACGGAAGCTTATAGTTTCATTTCAGGTGTAAGTGTGTAATCAGGTGTAATCAGGACCGGCCGTAGGCAATTTGCCGCCCAGTGCAATGGCATTATTTGCAGCCCATCCTTTCTTCATACAGAACAAATTTTAAAAGCCATGATTTTAAGTATGCCACCCCATCACGAACAACGAAGGGGAAAAACACTCGCACTCAGAAAGGCCTAAATACTACAAATACAATCTTCTTATATTTTTCCTTTCTTTAAGTAAAAACCTACTATGTAAGTGAAAGCAAACACATCTGCAGAGGAAAGATGGTAATCCTTTGTATACAATTCAATATCGAGGTTCAATCTCAATATATCAGTTTGCAATTTCTAGTGCAACTAGACTTTTTTTAATCTTTATTTCTTGATTTTCCTTTTACATTTCTTAATTAAAAAAAGAAAAAAAACACTTCTTTCCACCTTCAATGATAAGGAACTTGTTTATGACAAAGACAAGACTAGTTTTCATATCAAAACTGTGATAAATAACTAAATGGAACAGGTGTTCACTACTGTTCGAGAATTGACTTCTTGTATTTGACAACAGTCAAGCAATTCATGCTGGGATTTGTTTGACCATTTGCTTTAGCACTGTCCATGTGACCTTAAACTAATGCGCCCTTAACATGATATATGAATGTAGTATTCAAATAGAAGGTCAGCTTAGTAAACTCTAAACTTAACTACCATCATCATGAAGTCTGTTTCCAATAAGAAATATTTATTTTAAACAATATAGTTATGGTAGATTTTTTGCCAGCCCTCAAACCTTGCCACCTCGTACAAATGCATGTGTTGTATATATGGTAGAGCCGGCCCTGTTTGTAGTACTTTATTTATCAGTAACTACTGGATAGATCTGAAACAAATTTATGGGGCAAATAGCCCATTGTCCACAGAATAAAGGCCTTTATATTTGATAGCCGAGCTTGGTCAGGGACAGATTTGGCTCGCCTTGTGATTAATAGTTTATTTCTCGATAACTATCGGCCGGATCTGAACGAAATTTTGTGGGCGAGTAGCCCATCATCCAAAGATCGTTATGTTTGGTGGTCGAGCTGTGCTCAACATCTTTGTACGCTGAGAGCATCAGAGTTCGGTTCGTCTCGGCTTGTTATTATTCTTATCACTACTATATCTCGGTTTAAATCTGTTTTATCTTAATAATCTGATGGCCATCTGTGGCAAATGCAGATTATTGGCAGACTTCTTTTCCAAAGAAGTTTCTGACCATATGACCGGTACCCCAAATTATACTGATTTTCGCAGGTTTGTTAAAAGATGGTTTGTGGTTACCTGTTTCAATAGCGTCAAATTGCTTTCAGGGACAATTGCTTTAGCGTAGCTGATATTGGGTCTTACTGCATTTTATTATTATTATTATTATTATTATTATTATTATTATTATTATTATTATTATTATTATTATTATTATTATTATTATTATTATTATTATACTAACCTATGGCCTATGGAACCCGAAAATTCAATGCCGCGTTCAGAGAAGCTCTCCAATGACTTCTGTCCTTAGCCAACTGAATCCAGATTCTACTTTGTATTTCTATTTCTGTGAGATCTATCTTAGTATTGTCCTTGCATGTGCACCTAGGTCCACCTAGGTCGTTTTTCCTATTTGCATTTCCAGTTAAAACTTTAAAAGCGTTCCTAGAGTCTCGCATTCTGTTTATATGACCTGCCCACCTGAGCCTCATAGATTTGATGACCCTAACAATATTCGATAAGCGGTATAAATTATGTAGTTCCACGTTATGAAGTTTCCGTAATTCCCCATCCCGCTTCTCTTGGATCAGAATATTTGTCTCAGAAATGTATTCTCAAATATTTACTGTCTGCGTTCCTCCCTCGGAGTAAGCGAGCACGCTTCGCAACCATACAGCACAACAGGCATGATTATTGTTTTATATATTTTAAGTTTCAAATTTCTGGACAGAATTCGCGATGACAAAAAATTTTGAACTGAAAAATAACGCGAATTATTATTATTATTATTAATATTATTAGTGATTGTGGTTATTCATAAGTGAATCGTTTAAAGCTTGGCTCTTCCACCAACTTTGAATGTTCTCCCCCCCCCCCTCCTTTCCAGTCTGTTGCAAGCAATACACTTCAATAACAATCTCCACTCTCTGTACGCTACGTATGTAGGAGGTTCGCCAGCCAACCGGGGTTGGACTGGACGTGTGAATCCTAGGGGAAGAGATCCAGTCACTGTTACCACAACGTGAGTTGCGTTCTAATTATGTGAAATGTTGAAGCACACACATACACACACAGAGAGAGAGGACAGGACTGATTCCCTCCCTTTCATGCGTCAGGGGGGTTGGTTGGTTGAATTCTGCGAGCAGTGGCGGCTGCGGAGGAGGGAAGTAGAAGGAAATGTTGAGAGACAATCGATCTTACAGCTTTGCTTTATATACACACAACAGAGAAACTGTGGTTTCGCTGCGTTAAAGCTGTTTTTGTTGTTCCTATTATGGAGAAGAAGAAGAAGAAGAAGAAGAAGAGTGATTTTGAAGGATGTATTATCTCTCGCAAAATGTGTTTTGTTTTTCCTTCTAAAGCTTTAAAAAGGTTCCCGTTAACACTGGTTTAGGACTAAAGCGTTAAAATGGTTGCTAATATTTCATTCACACTGATGCAGAGAAAGTTTCAGAGAACTTCATTCATTTATTGTATATTTGTGTTTTAATGAACATTGTGCAGTATAAACACATTAGAGAACAAAGTTTTTTAAAAAAAATTATTACTACTATTATTATCATTACTCAATAGAACAAAACCTACAAGTTTTTAAATGGGCAACTACTTTAGTTTCGCAATATGAAACCAAACTACCTTTTTTGAATATTTAGTAAAAGAGTTGGATAGGTTATAACTACGCGACGATTTACGTTTTTGGACATTAACTTGCGATTATTAGAGAGTTCGGATTTCTATGGTTTAAAAACTTTTAAAGTATACATGCATTTATGCCCTTAAAAAAAAAAAAAAAAAAAAATATGTGATTTTAAATGTAACCTAGAAACAAAGATATGTTTGGCGCTTCAAAGTGTACAAATAAATAATGATTTCAGAAGGTGGCCCGCGGTCAAATTCTCCAGGGTCATATCTCCAATTATACTCAATGTAAGTTATATTACTAGTATTTTTTTTTTTCAGTGCTGCTTTTATTTCCCGTGTATTTAAAGTATCTTCCCCAAGTATATGGATGAAAACAGAGATAGAGTCAGTCAGTGGCTCAGTGGGTTGTGAGTCAACAGGACTTGACCCAGGGGCGGATCCAGGACGGACTTCTGGGGGCTCGGTGGGTTGTAATACTGCTACTTAGAGCTACTTTTAAGAGCTCCAAACTCTAGGATGGGTTTTATTTATATATAAAAAATAAGAAAGTTTCCTCTTCTGGGATGGGGGGGGGGAATTCGCCCCTGAATTCGCCACTGACTTGACCCACTGCGACCCACCACCCACCGTGACTCACTCTGACCCACCGACCCACCATGACTCACTCTGACCCACAGACTCACTCTGCTCAGTGTATTTGCAGACAGTATACTCTGAACACTGGTGAATTTGTCTTCGTTTTACTTTCAAGGCCTTCATTTCTCTTACTTTCTCATTTGTTTCTATTTACTTACCTGAGATCAGTTTATCAAGTGAAAAAAGAACTTTAGGCACTTTTGGATATTGATATATATTTCTAATTGTAATAATAGCAATAGAACTGACTACTTGGCTTTCGAAACATTTGAATTTTATACTTTTTTCCCCCTTTACGTTTGTCTACTTTACCTTGATTTGAGACTTTCAAATTTCATCCTATTTTCCACTGAAAAGTATCTGTAATTCAACAATGAAATAATTATATATGATAATTAAATTGAAATTCATCGTAATATGGCCCATCACAAACACTTTACCATTTTATATGGTAAAGGTCAGACCCACGATTATTGTAACAGAGCGGTGCTTGAGCGATTGATCGTAGAAATTCAAACTCCGAGTATTGATAATTTCACAGCCTTGTTTTATTACACGTTTAAGTCTTTAATCAATGGAAAGAAGGGCGTAGATCATGGATCAGAGTTGATGACAATGGGTTCTGGTAGGCGGTGGGTCAGAATGGGCCATAGTGGGTCAGAGGGTCTGCGGTGGGTGGTGGGTGGTGGGTCGTGGTTCCAGTGTGGGTCGTGGGCCATGGTGTGTGGTGGGTCAGTGGTTCATTGGTCAAGTTTCCATTTACACATGCCATCTCTGGATGGAAATACTTTTGACAAACATGCCATAAACAGGACACAGGTATCTTTGCAGGGGAGGAAAAGGAGAGACAAAGGGGTGAGGCGGATGTTGTTCTTCCCAAAGTGATTAATGCTACATTCGGTCAACCACTTTAAGCCCCATATATTGTACAGTGTTCATCCAAATTACAACGAGATACTTTGTATCGTTTAATAATTACCTGTACCTTGGGCAGAAAGTGCTCATACACAAGCACTATACCTGATATAGTGTTAATTTAAAAATAACAAAAGAAGAATGTTTTTAATATATGTAAGAACATAAGTAATGTAATACCATTATTGTAAACGGACCAGTGGTTCTTAAATATAAAAGCCAAGCTCGCTTGTAACTTTTATATTCAGTCCCATCGTCGGGCGACATTTTTATACAAGGAGATACTTTGTATCGTTTAATAATTACCTGTACCTTGGGCAGAAAGTGCTCATACACAAGCACTATACCTGATATAGTGTTAATTTAAAAATAACAAAAGAAGAATGTTTTTAATATATGTAAGAAATATACATTATTGTATAATTAGTTGCTATGTAGTTGTTTATAGTTACCTAACAAACGTGTACGATTGGAAGGCAGTCTATGTGCATATTCGTTCATAGAGAATCAACGAATAAAACTGTTTAATACGTATCACCGTTTTGTAATTTCAGTATAAAAGGTGAGAATACAAGTAAATGTACTCACAGAAGATATTTTGAGGTGTGAATAATTACTACCACACAAAACTTGACTTAAATTATTAGCCGAACCAGGTTAACGATTACCTTGAGTGAATCGTTGTAAAAATTTTAGACTGCCTTCCAATCGTACACGTTTGTTAGGTAACTATAAACAACTACATAGCAACTAATTATACAATAATGTATATTTCTTACATATATTAAAAACATTCTTCTTTTGTTATTTTTAAATTAACACTATATCAGGTATAGTGCTTGTGTATGAGCACTTTCTGCCCAAGGTACAGGTAATTATTAAACGATACAAAGTATCTCGTTGTAAAATCTCGTTACATAAGTCCAAATATTTGTAAGACAAAAGTTCCAAATAACCTCTATCAAATTGGTATATATAGTTTGAAGCTCTGAGTGAAATTATGACCAAAAAGACTTTTTTTTTTTTTTTTTTTACATATATCTGAAAAAAATGAAATGAAATCTTTGAGTTTTACGTCCCACGGTTATGCCGGTTAGGCTAAAGGAGACGGTGATAATGAGAGATGAGTGAAATGGTGGAATGAAGAAAGTGGGAGGAAACGGGAGTACCCCGAGAAAACCCACGAGCACGGTGTTTGTCCACCACAAAGTTCACTTGGCGGGGGCTGGGATCGAACCCGGGACCCCAAGCACCAGAGGTGAACGCTCTACCACTGAGCCACCGTGCCCCCCTACATATATCTGCACTTATATGACCGATAAAAACGTATTTCCATATTCACAACAGTCAGAAATAAGTTTATGCTTAGTTAGACATAAAAAAGATAAGAAATAAATAAATAATAAATAAATAAATAAAAAGATGCCAGAACAAGTGGCATATTATCATCTGAGCCTTAGTAATCATGAGCTCAGGCGGGAACTTTTTTGTTTGTTTGTTTGTTAATACAAACCGTTCTTGAAAATCATTCCAATTCGCAATTAAACGAAACGACTTTCTTCTGGCAGGGGAAAAAGTATAAAATAACGAATTAATCCCTTTTGGAAATTGGATTTAATTCGGTCTACTTCAGAAGTAGAATGTATGTAACTGATATGAGTATTGTTCTCCTGTTAGGTATGTGTATATGTATATGACTTTTTACTTTACAGTGTACAATTGAACAATTGAATTGTATAAAATTCCAAATCCACTCTTTTTCTTGTGTTTTTTTTTAATTTTTTATGTTAGCATCTATGCTTTAAGGGCTATTCACTTGCAATAATACGTAAATCCAAATCAAAACCTTTTTTAAACAAAATACAAAATAATTTCAGCTAAACAAAATAGCATTGTAAGCAGTGTTGAATTCAGACATTGTCACCCGGGCGGGGAATATGAACTCCTCGGGGGGAGGGGAGTTTGGATGAAGTAATCTCTACATTTTGTGATTGAAATTTTGAGAGTTTCTCCGGGAGGAATGAATTTTCTTCGGGGGAGAGATTCCCCCCGGACTACCCCCTGAATTCATCCCTGATTGTAAGTACAATCTTCTTGTCTTTCTTCTAAAATCACAAAAGTACTCCGGTGGACTTTGGATGTTCTGCAATTCAGGTCTTCAAGTTTTCATGTGAAACATGGGCTATCCAAGGGTTAATCTTGGGAGGGGGGGGGGCAAGGCACGGTGACTTAATGGTAGAGCGCTTACGTGGGGTCCGCTGGTTCAATGCCCGGACAAATAAGTTTGTGGTGGACAACATCATGTCCGCGAGTTTTCTCGGGATACTTCCGTTTCTTCCCTCATTTTCATTCTACCACCATTCACTTGCCTTAATCATTGTCTCCCTTGGTCTAGGCGGGCATAATCGTGGAATGTTAAACCGGAAGATTTCATTTTATTTCAAGAGTTGCTCTCAAACGAGTAGAAGAAATTCATAAGACTTTCTACAAACAAACAGTGATAAATCATAAACCTTAAAATAGTACACATTACACATTTTCCAGGGGCGCCCAAAGAAAATTTTCTAGGGGGATATCTCCATGGTTCCTATATTGCGTCTGGCATTTCTGGTATTTAATGTATGTGGTTTGCTACACACTATTACATATACACACATTTTCGTGAGACAGGGGGACCCGGGCCCCACCCTGTCCCCTCTTCGGGCGCCCACGACATTTACTGGTACTTTAATAGGATCTAGAACTGAATTGAGTCGTCAGATATTTTTGTCCAACCTTGAAAGACATTTTTATTCTCAAACTATGGCTGTCATTTTTATCGCACTGACAAATTTTCGGCAAGCTATAGTGCTCCAAAATGACGCATTTTTAGATCCATTTTGCTCTATATATGTATAAATTGTAAGAAGTTTTCGTCAGAGAGATCATTTTTCAACGTTTGTCGGTGTTGTTCCTGAACGCCCTGTATTTTATGTAGGCATTACTTTTTTTTTTTTTTTTTGCAGAGTACTAAATTACTAAAGTCTAATTACTTCTTAGTAAATGTTCTGGCAGAGTTTCTACATACCTCAGTACATTTGCGGCATACATTCCCGCTGTTAACTTCCCCCCTCCTCATTTGTGACATGTACGCACAAGCATTTAAGATCTCCGATTCCGCTAATTGTTATGTCCGCAATTCATACTCAGATGTGAACACCCGTTTCCTACGAGCTAAACTTGCGGAGTTTGTGTTCTACCGACTGAGAATATAATGCACGCGAATGGCTGGAAGTGTCTGCCAACTGACGTGAGGATTGTTCAAATGGCGTAGACGCAGTCACAGGTCTGTGGCTTTTTCACTCATTGCCCCCGCGGCTTTTAATGCGAACGTTGTGGAACTTCAAATGTTGCTTGGTTGGTTAGTTTTTTAAGGGTTTTCTACCATTTCTCTCCCCTTTGTATGTTTCTTGAAGGTTCCAAATATCTAATCTCAAGCATCATAGTTGCAACCTTGATTTAAGTAGATAACCTGCACAGCAAATGTTGTATCCTTGCCTTATATGCAGTTCGTTGTCATACTTGTATATAGTGTTGCATATGCCGCAGGAAAGTTGTACTTTTTGTCATAAGAGGAAGATACAAACTTTACTTATATATTTTTTTGACTTTCAAACTACGTTATGCGTAAGAAACTGAAATTTTGTAGAACAATTATGTTTGTTCCAGAGGTGGAGTGGGTCAAGTGGGTCAAGATTTGTGAGCGGGATAGTGGGTCGTGGTTCAGCATGACGTGACCCACTGCGACCCACTGACCCATTCTGCTTAGTGCATTGTAGACATTCTCTTCTGAGCACTGGTTAACTTGTTTACGTTTTACTTCAAGTCCCCCATTTTGGTGAGAAAAGAACACTTTTAGATATTATTAGGAAGAGGAAGAGAAACTATTTGGGACATTGCCTAAGAAGAGATTGTATCATGAGGGACGTCCTAGAGGGAATGGTGGCGGGAAAGAGAGGGAGGGGGCGAAGGAGACTACAATTAATGGATGTTATAAAAACAGAAAGATCATACGCGAAGACGAAGAAGTCAGCGGAGGACCGTGGAGCATGGAAGCTTCTCAGCTGCGGCAAGTGACCTGCCAATAAAGGCAGAATACCTGTGATGGTGATTATGATGATTCATTTGTTTCTATTTACTTACCTGAGATGAATATATTTAACTGAAAAAAAAAGAACTTCAGGCACTTTTGGATATTGATATTTGTAATTGTAATAATAGCAATATCACTTACTAATTAGCTTTCGAGACAGAGTCGAATTTTGCACTTTTTTCCTTTTACGTTGGCTTACTTTACCTTAATTTGAAACTCAAATTTCATCTTATTTTCCACTGAAAAGTATCTGTAATTCAACAGGGATTCAATTATATATGATAATTAAATAGAAATTCATCGTAATATGACCCATGGCAAACACTTTACCATTTGATATTGTAAAGGTCAGATCCACCGGTATTGTAACAGAGCGGTGCTTGAACGATTGACCGTAGAAATTCAAACTCCGATTGGTGATAATTTCACAGCCTTGTTTTATTACAAGTGTAAACTCTTCAGTCAGTGGAGAGGAGGTCGTAGATCATGGGTCAGAGTTGATGACGATGGATTTTGGTACGTAGTGATTCGGAGTGGGTCACAATGTGTTGTGAGTCATAGTTGGTCGTGGGTCAGAGTGAGTCAACGATGTGTGGTGGATCATGCTGAGTCATGGAACAGTGGGTCACGATGGGTCATGGGTCAAGTTTTCACTGACCCACCCATCTCTGGTTTGTTCATCTGTCTGTCGACGTTTATGACAGCGAAAGTAGGTAGTAAGACAGTGAGAAACGGTTTTCTGATATAGATTTAGTAATTCATGAATAGGTTTCTACCCGGAAGTAGTGGAAACTACCACGGTTTCCGGTTTCGAAGTTAATCACAAGAAAGCAAATGTGGCAACAGAAAGCGACAAACCTTCTTTTGATCGTGGAGTGCACCTAGCGCCCGTAGATTTAGCGCCCACATATAATATCGTATACTTAGCGCCCAGAAAATATTTGATGCTTATCAGTGTGCTAGGGTTGACCAAAGAGATAACTAGTTTATATGTATAAATGTAGTTTCGTACTCAAATCATCTATCCCATCCCCTCTCTTTTGACGACTAAAGAACAAACATTTATCACTTGAAAGATCCTGCTATACTTCCTGCACAATTGTCATGTCACTTTTAAAACCCCTTAGGCAAGTTGAAAGAAATGTGTTCTTTTCTTCCTCTTCTGTTCATCACCGTCAGCTCTAACACTCTGACTTTTCATGTACATCTGTAATTACGTACAATTTAATTACGACTTAAGAGCATTACCATATCACCTATGAGATTTTCATATATGGATGTGAATTCATGTGCCAGCGTTATTTTAAAATTTATATAGTTTCAAATAATAATAATTACACGCACCTTAATGCAAATACTACTGCATGGAAAACAGCAATTATTTATGCACATTGCATAACTTCATTTCCTATCGTAAATACGGGGTGTCAAAAAATTCAAATCCCAAAATTTGCTGGGTAATTCTTTATATTAAATGAAAATAAAACGTTCTAATGAACATGTGTCAAGTGTTATAAGCCGCCCTAAACGCAATCAATCACATTGTAAACCCTAGTTTAAAAATAATGGAACCTATCGTAAGTAGTTAAAGAAATTCGGCAAGAACTAGTATTTCCTCTATCTAAATATCCATACAAGGATACACTTTTAACCCTAGGACCACGGGCGGCGATTAGGGGGAGGAAAGGGTGGCAGTTGCCCCTCCACTTTTTGAAATGACCCATTAATGTATATAGTTTCATTTGGAAATATAAAGTTTTGTATTTATTATTGGTTCATAGAATACAAATGGTGCCATAAAATATTTGCCGTTCCATGAGTACGTATTGGTTATCTTTCCGTGAAGTTAAGAAAGCTACAGAAATAGCGTTTTAAAAATGCCACTAAAAATGGCCCAAAAATTAAGCTGTTGGAGCGAGACAATTCGAGCGTACTTTCATTTCATCTTACAAGGGCTCGATATGTTAGTAAGCCGCTCTGGATTTAATTGAGATATCATTTCGCAAGAAAAGAAGTCCTTCTCAAGTTATTCTTTAATTACACAAAAATTGACAGTTCCTAAAACAGTTCTTTTCTTGAAAAATTGACAGTTCTTTCTTCTTTCTTATAGTAAGGAATATTTTGATTTGATTTTTTTCAGTTTAACATCCTGTTCAGCAGCGAAGCTATATGAGACGTGAACTTAATGATTAACGTAGAGTCGGAACCACGTGAGCTCCCTCCTGGAATTGAACCCAGGTCTCCCACGTCAAAGGTGCGTACATTAACCGCTTAGCCACGAAGGAGCTCAGTAAGGAATATATAATTTTGCAGTGTAATATACGAGTTTAGGGGTGTACATATACAGTTTTGTTTACAATTAAATTTAGTAAATTCAACATAATTCTAGGTTTTAGGATTATTTTGTATAACTGGAATGTGGAGTGACTAAGTATTGTTGAGTTTTGATGTATTCCAAGAAAATGAAAACTGTATCTAATGGCAACGAACATGTTTCCGGAAGCTGCAAAAGTATTTCTTTGAATGTCGTAGCATATGCTTGTAGTATTCACTGTCTTTCTAAGAGTAATAACACATATAATAACATGTGTGGAATTAAAAATATAAGTTGTTCATTAATTTCCAGTTTCAATATAACTTTTGCAGAACAAGCCTTATTATCCATTACTATGATTATTTGATTAATAACCTTTCTATTTATTTGTTTTGCAAATTTGTTATTAAATAGGTCCCTAATCTGATCACACAATTTTCCAGACAGAATTTTAAGATGCATGATTTTATGATTTTTTGATTTCATGAGCAAGGAATCAGATCTCTTCTTACAACTTCGTTGTATAAGAGTACAAAGAGTTAGTATCTTGTGTTGCTCTTGTCAATTTACGTAACAAAATATGAAACAAGATATACGGTATTTTAACTGAAAAAGATAGTTATACAGTTATACAGCCTTTAGTCTATATAACAGCCTCCTAATAGTTATATAGCCTTTAGTCTAACAAAGTGTTACAAGCAACCAGGAAACGTAATTGACATACAAATACTGTATTCAGATCATGTCTTGCCTCCCCACTTTTAACGTCCAACCGCCGCCACTGCCTAGAACTACCAGGTGGGTCCATTGCACTCGTACGTATACTTTCTTTAATAATTACTAAGGCTTAGTAAGTATTGAGATTCTATGACATTTCCCTGGTTGTGTTCTTGTATTATGTTATTTAAGTTGTTTTTTTTTTTTCATTTCCGTGAGTTAAGTGATAGTTTTTAAAATTTATAGTATTGGGTACCGAGTGGGTCCATTAAACTCGAGCCTTAATGAAGAAATATGAGGATAGATTCAGAATAGATTGAGATTGTGGCTCGTAGCTGAGTGAACGTTCTGATAATCTTCTAACTGTCCCAATGAAGTCAGATATAACATATTGCAACTTTATGTGTTATTATTTACTTTGATTGATTTAATTATTTGCAATTTTGCTTATTTTAGTAGCAGCTTTTCTTTATTTATTCACTTATATAAGTCCATTGTCAGAAGCATAATAGTTGCTTTTGTCTGTCAAACTGTATTAATTTTTCCATTGTATGCAGTTGCGTATCCAGGGGGAGTTTCCCGGGATATGAACTCCCAAGAACCAAAATTTTAAAAAGTTGCTAGAATAAAATCTAAATTTGTGCTTTCAGTCTCCACATTAACAAAAAAGTTTTCCGGAGTAGGACACTGCCCCCCCCCCCCCCCGAATAGAAATCCTGACTTTGCCACTGATTGTATGTAAAGTTTTGTTTATTGTTAGTGTGTTTTGATCATTGCACGTGGTAGACAAACAGATCACTAACAATACACGTCACTATTGATGGTAGAGGAGGAATATTTTTGGTAAATCAATAAACAATGAAGAAATTGATTCCCGACAGACGATAAGATATTAGCAGACTTATATATATAAATGCAACTGAAGTTTCTTGTTCAGGTACCGATATTGAAATGAGACGTTGAGTAGTTTTCTTATCCAGAGGATTGGTTAGAAGTTTGAAGCGTAGCACCTATAGCTAATGCAAAAGCACGTGCTAATGCAAAAAGCAAAACTCCGGAGAAAGGCGATCCTACATGGGCTGCCTTATGTTTTGATGACAACATCGGCGCTATTAGAATACCTGATGATGAACTGTTCCTAATTTGTGAAGTTGCAGATTCTTCACACACTCTGCAATATAATTTTATTCTTACATATAATATGACTGTAGACGAACAATTTCTCATTTTTTGGGTGCGCTGTCTCTTTTGACAATATATACCCAGTAAGATCACCCATTGCAAAACACAATGCACAACTATCCTGAAGTGGTCACTTCTAGAGCGGAGGAAAAACTCAAAGTTATCATATATTACAACACAACAAAATCACACGTTCACACTAACAATCATATGGCTCGCTGTTAGATTACAAAACAATGAACAAAATGGCCTATGACAGTATTTTACATAACTGATGTAAGTGGACTCAACACTTATGGTATTGTGTCATCAAAGCGTAATTTCAAACGAGAAACAGACAAATTAAAAAAGTTTGAAATGCCGTAAATTCTTCATTTCGTCTGGTTAGCAGTTCGCCAACGTTGAGAAAAAATCACGGAGAATGGAAGCTTCCCTGAAAACTGAAGAGGAATAGTCTAAGAAATTCTCTCCAGCAAAGAGGGAGCACAAAACAAGAACTTTCTGCCGCAAATGCAAGCTACATGAATGTACTGACATGTAACATTTTCGAAGTGTAACACTCCGATTTTGATAAAATTTGGCAGGTAGATATTACACATGAAATAAACGAATACGTGTTTTTTCTTTTCTGGGGAAAACTTTTAAGGGGTAAAAACCTCCACCCAAAATTTGGAGAAATTTGAGGTCCGAAAGACAAGAAGAAGTTAGCCGGAGTGAATGAAATTGTGCACAGATATTATAAACGTTAAATGATGGAATATGTGTTTCGTATTTTCCTGGGAAAAATGGTTGGGTGGGGCACAGACCCCTTCAAACCTTTGATCTCGAAATATCAAAAGCGCTAATAACAGTACGTCAAAAATGCCTACTGGACATAGAGAATTGCAACGAAACTGTTTACATTTCATCACGACTTATCAAAGTGCTAATTAGTGTAGTGAAAAGTACCTAAAAAGACATGGAGAATTGTAAAACAATTACCTGTGACTAATTAATTTTTAAATTTTGTTACGCAGAAATAAGTTTTCTTCTTGCAAATTTCAATATTATACTTCTGAATAGTGTTTTACTTCATAATAAAACCTTCCTTTTGCAAAAAATAAAAAATAAATAAATAAAAATAAAAATAATAATAAATAAATAAAAATAATAAATAAATAAATAGGTTTGTATTTAGTTTTATGTCCCATGGTTTTGCCAGGTAGGCTAAAGAAGACTTGAATTTACTGATTATAGTGGAATCCGAACCACTTTGGTCATTCAATGCTCTCCCACCAGGAATCGAATCTTGAACCTCATACGCCAAAGGCGTGCGTTCTTGCCACTAGACCAGCGTGAAGGGATAAAACAAACATATATAGGAATATGTAAATTAAACTCACAACCAGACGTGGCTAGTGAGGGAAGTCGTAAGCCAAAGCGTTCCAGACAAGTCACACGAACACGAAGTACATACTGCATGCAGCACTTGGGATTGGCGAATTTTTACAGGGAGAATGAGAAAGTCCGATTTCTATGGAATGGTGGACGGATTTGTTTTCCTTCTCTCTGACAAGGGTCAGAAGTGATGGATTACTTACAGCAAATCGTACCAGAAGAAACTGAAGAATTCCTAATTTATTTTGATCAACATTACGCATCAGGTAGTATCTGGAGTATGCGACTTTCATCTTACGGTGATCTTACGATTCAATTTCTTTGCTAGCCTCTTTTGTTTCCTCGCAACATACCCGTTCATATAGCAAAATTACAGAAAGAGACACGAACGAGTAAATTGACAGAAGCTTCGAATTTGAAATTCCAAAAGGTTGAACCTGTCCATCTTTCCTTGTGGATGGACATTACAAAAGGATGAGGCCATGGTTTCAACTGCATCGAACAAGAGCAGCGAGATGAATTACCGAAGAAGATGGTAAAATGGAAGACAACTAGCCTTCAAAGGCGCTTGTTCAACTTAGTGATGGATTATTCTCAAAGAAACACCATACTCGTTCAATATCTGATTGGAATTGATTACTGCGTAAGGCTGTAACTTTAGGGTATAATGTGTACAATAAGGTTCGTAGAGCGATTAACTTATTGGTTCGTAAAGCAACGTTCTTTTTATTATAGAACGTTACGTTGTTTTTCAGTGCTTGTAGTGGATGATATCAATTGCTTAACTATATAGATTTATATTACGCATAAAGCTGTGAAATATGTATCAGACTTAATACGGATAGCTTGTTAGATTTTTTTTCTGAAACTGTGTAATACCATATGATAACATGACTTTTTTTCTTTTTTAGTATCAAACCCGATGTTGTTATATAGTCAGAGTTACCATATGACAGGTTTTTACCGGGACAGTCACGGTTTGGAAGCTCTTGAAATGAAATGAAATCTTTGGATTTTACATCCCACGATTAAGGAGATAGGAGTAGGATAGAGGAGACGGTGATTGTGAGAATGAATGAAATGGTGTAATGAAGAAAGTGAGAGGAAACGAGAGAACCCCGAGTTTATCCATGCATGCAGCGTCTGACTACCACAAAGCCCATTTGACGCAAGATGGGATCAAACTAGGGACCCCATGAACCAGATGTGAGTGTTTCTACCACTGAACTACCGTGGCCTCCATGAAGACTCTTATCCCGGTGTTTCGCCAGTTTACATATTGTCCCGGTTTTCAGTCGTGAGAATATGTTCACCGTTATTTGTATGCCTTATCCTCATTGCATTACGTCTGTTTTACATAGTTTTCAGATTAAAAGCTACATATGTAATCTTAGTTTATAGTACATTTAAATATTGTAGAGCATTGCATACCACGGATTACAGTTACATACATGCATACACACACACACACACATATATATATATATATATATATATATAACTACGTTTCTGCGTTTCACCCTTTCCCCCGGAGGTTATGATTCATTGAAGCGTCATAATCAGTGCTATTGGCTGGTCTCTCTGTCTCTCTCTCTCTCTCTCGCTCTCTCTCTCTCCCTCTTCATAACAGTTTTACTTAGTGGACGCTAAGTACACGGAACATGGATGTAAGAAAATAACAGGAATTAACAACCTGTGGAAAGAGTAGTAAAATGAACTGGACATCCCTGATTGTGAGATAAAATCAATATAAAATTCCTTCTGTGAGCCAGAAACACTGGGCGCTAAGTCTACGGGCGCTACATGCACGGAACCCTTTTGATATGTAGTCGTATTCAGCATCTGCCATTATCACTACACTGAAACCGGAAGTGGTTGAAATCTACTTAACTTTCGGTTTCAATGTTGATTCTCAAAAAGCAAAAGACTGTAACTTCCATTTGACCCTTTCCTTATCCATTTACTGAAACCAAAACTTATTAATCTATCATTCCTACTTCGAGTATTGGATTTGTGTACCGAAATTCTACATTGTAAAACAAACCTCATTTGTTCTTTTATTTCAAGGTTTCGTATAGTAACGTCAACTTAAGTAAATAGTTAATGAATCTTTTGGTCTGCATTTATATTTTATGTCAGTTCCTACTTCAGATCTATTGGCTAGGCACTATCGCGTATAAGCAAGCTTTAAATTGACACTTGACTGTATAACTGTCGCCTATATGAAAAGCTCTAACTTAAAAAAAAAAAAAAAAAAAAAAGTATGACCGAGTGAGTGATGACAAACGTTGAGGAGTGGGGGGTAGAGAACCAAAAAGATAAGCCTGGGAGGGGAGGTAGCCTGTTGTTTTGTTTGCTTTATGTAAATAGGCCACATGGTCAACTCCTGAGGGATCAGCGTCCCCAACACTCCGCCCTCCCCCTATGACAACCTCCATTTCGCACCACAGTTGAGTTGAAAGAGTGATGGGGGAGGAACATGTATGAAGGTTCCGCATGCTAGCTTCTGTAACAGTTAATTCACACTAATGTAGACCCCATAGCCCGAGGCTACAGCGCGGGATGCACCATGCAACAACGGAAAAAAGTAACCCCCTCCCCACCTAACCCCCCATCAGCCAATCTAACTCTCCCTGTTTCAAATTAGCCCTATATTAGTCTCAATGCCTGAATGAGTAGAATGCAGAATGGTGTTGTATTGATATTCACAGGATATAAAATACTTGTGTCATTTGTCGCCATGGCGGGCGGTCTTTTGAGCAGGACTTTGTTCTTTTATCACCGCACCACCCCTCTCTTGGTGATGTAAGGGGCCCTTGGGCGGATCCGCTCACACATCCTCCCTGCAGAAGATCCCCAGCTATTGAAGTTCACACCCTGCTACCTCCGTAATAGCGTAAGGGTGTTACAATCAAAATTTATGCGTATGTCCTGGGGAGTTACATTTGAGTCGAGGTGTCGAAATAGAAAATCCTCTTTACTGAAGTACTGCCGCTATGACTCTCCAGAAGAAAGAAAAAAAAAGTACTTTACTCCCAAGGGGGAGATGTAGCCCCCGAGGCACCCAGATACAACTAAAAATCGTACAACATACAAGCATCTGGACCTACTTTCCGTATGACAGTAATTGTTCTCCGGAAACTTATAGTTTCGTTCATTCTTTCTGCATTTACGAGCTCTTGCAACAGTCAAAGTGAAAATTCTTTTTTTAAAACTCCAATTGGACAGATTGCTGATGATGAGGCCCCGAGGACATCCGAAACTAAACGAGGCGCAACCTTTGTGCTCATATCATCAAGCAAAAAGAATGGCTTAATAATGGTTATTGAACGAAAAACCAGGTGGCAGCATTTTTAACTATATTTTCTATTATGATAAAGGAACAATAGTCCTACAGAAAATAAGTGACATTTACTTCGAGAATCTTGTCAATCATTTATGGATTGAAGTTCAATCGATCTTCTTTTGCTTAATCTAATGCTCACTCGGTTGAATATTGTTGAAACTGTCCATCACTTTTGAGGGTTTTTTTTTTCATGCATTTATATATTTTAAAGATTTTGAATTATTCTATGCAGGAGCAAGGAAAGACTTCTAGAATGAGGGCCATGGGTGGGTCAGTGGTAGATCAATCACCTCTGATGCATGGGATCTTTGGTTCGATCCCAGCTCGCTTGCCGCGAGCTTTTTAGTGATCTGTAAATTCCCGGAAAAATAATTTTTGGGAATGTTCCTGGGAAGATTCCCAAAAATGGGAATATTCCGGGAATGTATGTACAAACACAAAGAAAATTTCATTCTATTACTATATTATGCATTTAAAATAAAATTAGTTTTTATCACAGTATATTTATTACCATTGCCTCCAGAGGATTCTTTAAAATCTGAACGGTATTATGTTATTTTTATTATTACGAGTATTTTATGGTATTTAGAGAGTACGCATAAAAGTATGTTACTTACAATATGTTTTATGCGAGTAAATATGTAGGAAAAAAATATTTGGTATATAAAGTCCACATACCTTTACACCGCTGAAACAGTTTAAATTTATATGTAAATGGATTTTCTAAACTTGACCTCAGGGACGGATCCAGGACCGACTTCTGGCGGGGGGGCGGGGGGTTGTCATACTGCTACTTTTAAGCGCTCCAAACTTTGGGATGGTTTTTATTTATATATATAAAATAAGAAAGTTTTTCTTCTGGGGGAGCCATCGCCCCCCACTGGATCCGCCCCTGCGACCCTATTACTAAATGTTATAAACAAATTAGGTTGGTAACTGCCAGAAAACATACGTAATCTCTCGAAAAATTCGTAAGGTTGCCAATGTATGAGATGGTATATATACAGAATGTTGATTTGAGGTACACTGTGTTTTGTTACTGTGTATCATTAAATCTCTAATTTAAGAAGATAGGCTATTCCGAACAATATAAAAGGTGTTACAAAAATTCGCCAACAAAGCTTGGTATATGAAAACACACTTAAAAGGAAGCAAACAAATCCTAATTAACACAGGTCCGGAAACACCGGTACTAATGAAACATCCTGAGAACCACCCCTAATTATGATATAAGTATATGTATTTAGGATTACAGAGATTTCTTTATTCAATATCTTATTCTTTCTCAGAGAGCGAAATTCGAATCAGAGACAGCAGACAGAACGATATCTGTTACTGACGGTGGTTTGGGGTGTATTGATAGTACTTCACCTCTATCTCTACAGAATTTCTAGATTACTTTACAAACTGACTCCTTTTTGATAATTTATAAATTAGTACTTTGCTACTTTCTAGTGCAAATGGAAATGGGAATTTAAAAAAATCATGTTATTAATTAGCTACACATAGTACAGTCAACGAATTAAAAGTTTTTTAGCCTTCAAATTATTTAAAACCTAGAAGTAAATGATAATAAATGAAAATAAAGTAATTAGTTATAGAGGAAGGTTACCAAAGAGCACGCACTTAATATTCATTTTCAAATAGCTCCGAAAGTAATGAAGCAAAAATCATATAAATTGTTCAAAATTTTAATTGAAGTTTAGGCTACATTGTAAGAAATAGAAAAGTTTACTACTAGATGTAGAAATGGAGATATACGTTAAAAAGTTAAAAAACTCAAATGTGTACTCTTAAGGACCAGTGTCCCAAAGAGTGCGTTTTGCGGTCCCTAAGAGGGCGCACTCAACATCTACCATACTTAAAACCTAAACCCCTTCGTAAACTTTAATTTACCCTAAGGTTTGCTTCCAATTGTTCGTATACAGGCAATTCTAAACTATTTTGCTTCCAACAATTTCTTCATTACACGTCCAAAGAATTTATTATGAACGTACACGAAATTTAAAACATTAGAGAAAACCTTCGTTTAGTTTCACCCACAAATTATGATTTTTATGAGTAAAATTAATGATGATTTTTTAAAATTCTTAGTTCGTGGTTTCATTACATTATTCCACCAACTGGAAAAAAATCCTGAACAACACCTTTAGTGTATGTCTTTTTTAATTCTTAGTTTGTGGTTTCATTACAATCGTAATCGAAGCCATATTTCACTCAGCATCTTCCTCCAGAACACTTCCAGAATCTTTATTTTGATCATTTCCTCACTACTTAGGACGATATCATCATAACATGAAATGCAATGGCAAACTACCATGGACCAAAGGCCTACCTTCAGCAGAACACCACATCAACATTGTAATTTAAGAAATTTTGTGAATTTAAAATACTTCTTATATATGATTTACAGTTGGTGCTTGAATCGGAGACAAACAATTACAAATAATTCTACAATCCATTCAAACATCATATTACACTCCGAGAGTAACTGATGAGAATAACCATAGTCTGTAATATGAATGCCGCTACCCACACACGCTATCAAAGAAATTCTCCCAAAGAGTACGTGCACGTTCTTTGGTAACTCACTAACGCGCACTCTTTGGGAAACAGCAGTCAACTCGAGTAAAATTCATCCATGTGGTTGCATATGCAAGACCCCCGAAACAAAGCCATGGTAAACAATCCTATCTGCATTCATGTTTCCTACCATGCAACAAGAGTACTGTAGTTAGCTGCTATATCAGAATAATTTCTTAACTAAGAGTATTAAAATATTACATCAAGAATTCAAAATAGTTATTTTTAGCTGTATTTTCTGTTTGCAGCGATCCGTTAACTTCCCTTTTCTCCGTATCAACTCTCACACAAAGACGCATCAAACAGCGTAGCAATAACAATTCTATGTGTTACCACTTCAGCGTAATTGACACTGCGCGCTCTTAGGGCGTGCGTACTCTTTGGTAACCCTCCTCTATGTTTTTTTTTTTTTATAATTTGGAGAATAAAGTAAAGAAATGGAAATAAATTCCTTCCCGGGAATTTAAATGCCAGGGAAAATAAACGGAAATATTCCCATTTTTTATTTTCGTTCCCACCGGGAATATTCCCACTGCCCACCACTAGAGCTGTGTAGTGGACAAATACCGAATGCGTGGGTTTTTCTCGGGGTTCTCTCGTTTTCTTCCACTTTTTTCATTCTCCTTTTCATTCATTCTCATCACCATCACCTATAGATTATACAGCATTGATGGTAAAGGCCGTGGGACGTAAAACTGAAAAATTACTCAGATACTCCATTTCTTCCACATTCTCATTCCACCAATTCTTGCATCATCATTCACTTGCCTTAATAATCCGTCTCCCTTAGCCTAAAGGATATAATCAGTGGCGTATTTATGATTTTGTTTCGGGAGGGCCTTTGCTAACTTCATTGTTGGAAATGTGAAAATTCTCCAAGACACTTCATTTACTTTAAAATAGTAAATATTTCGGGGGACTTAAGCCCGAAAGCTCTCCCTTAAATACGCCACTGGGCATAATCAAGGGAAAACTGAAATATTTCATTTCATTTCATTGTTGAATGATGAAATTAACTTCTTTTCGTTTCAAAAGCTGGGGTACATTCTTGGCCGAGTAGTAGAGCGCTAACCTTTGGTACGTAGAGTTCCTGGATCGATACCAGGTCTCTCTAAATGGAGTTTGTGGTAAACAAACAATTTATGCGTGGGTTTCTCGCGAATTTTCTTCCATTTTCTTCATTTCACTACCATATTGTGCATTATCATCATCACTAGTGATAACATCCCTCCTGCTCATATGTAGATTCCTAGTATCTTCGTAATACTACTTTCCACCCCCTAGTGTATAAAATTTTCCTTGCCCCTCTCAAAAAAATCTGAAATCATCACTACCTCCCTTAGCCTCGAAGCATAATTTTGGAACGTTAAGCTAAAAAAAAAAATAATAATAATAAATAAATTAAAATAAAAAATCAAATGCTAACTAACTAATTAAATCTATGGCCTATGAAATCCGGAGGTTCAATGCCATGTTCACAGAAGCTCTCCACTGACTTCTGTCCTTAGCCAACTGGATCCAGTTTCTACTTTGTATTCCTATTTCTGCGACATCCATCTTAATATTGTCCTCCCATCTGCGTCTAGGTCTTCCTAATGGACGATTTCCGATTGGACTTCCAGTTAAAACTTTGAAAGCGTTCCTACTTTCTTCCATTCTAGCTACATGACCTCCCACCTGAGCCTTCTAGATTTGGTGACCCTAACAATGTTTAGTAAACGATAATACGGTATAAATTAAACAGCTCTTCGTTATGAAGTTTTCGCCATCCCCCCACTCCCGTTTCTCTTGGGTCCGAATATTCGTCTCAGGATTTACTTCTCAAATACTTTCAGTCTACATTCTTCTCTCAGAGTAAGGACCATGTTTCGCAACCATACAGCATAACAGCTATGATTATCGTTTTATACATGTTTCAAGCTTCAAATTGTCCAATAAATTCGAGACGAAAAAAGATTTTGAACTGAATAATAACACGAATTCCCTGCTTTTAGTCGACATTTAATTTCTTCTTGAATATGGTTTTGGTCTGTTAATATAGAGCTGCATAATGTTGATCATAGAAAATTTGAAAGTATCCATTTTATCGAAAGCAGGGGCGGATCCAGGGGGAGGGGCGATCAGGGTGAAGAGGAAACTTCCTTATTTTTTATATAAATAAAATCAATCTCAGAGTTCGGAGTAGTAGCAGTAATATAACAAAGTAGCTCTAAGTAGCAGTATTACAACCCACCGCCACCCTCATTAGTCTGCCCTGTATCCGCCCCTGATCGAAAGTATTATTTGATATTTTAACACATCCAAAATTTGCTTTTTGGAGGCACAAGGACTCAATAGTAGAGCTCTTATTTTTTGGTGCTTGGGGGTCGCTGATTCGATCCCCGACCAAGTAAGTTTATGGTGGGGAACTTTGTGTCCGTGAGCTTTTTCAAGGTACTCCCGTTTCCTTCCACTTTTTCATTCTACCAATTCTTCCATCATCATTCACTTGCCTTAATCATCGTCTTTCTTAGCGTAAAGGGCATAATCGTGGGACGTTAAACTGAAAGCTGACCAAATGCTGACCGAGCTAAAGTAAAGTGGGTCAATGTTCCGTTAAGGGGGTCCAGTGCCTTTGACACCAGTTCTTTCTATTGATTTTCGTTTGTACATAATATAACGTTATATTAGGTTATATTAGGTTAGGTTAGGTTAAATTAGGTTAGGTTAGCTTAGCTTAGCTTAAGGGGGTCCAGTGTACTTTTGGACCTCCTTAACGGAACATGGACCGTAAAGTGTACCATTTTTTTTTAAAAAAAAAAGGTTTAACGTTAAAACTCACAGATAATAAACTTAAATGAGCTCATGTTTACTGCCATCTATTGGTTGTGCTGTTATTGACTTGTACTTGAATATTATGATTTTCTAAAATTAAAAAAAAATAAAAAATAAAAAAGTGGTGTTTATAAAGTTAGTCAACTATTGACCAGCGACAGCTCAATCCCTCACACAGCCTATTGACATCTTTGGTAGGTTTTCTAAGTACAAAGCATTCAGTCAGTGTGTCTTTTTTTTTTTTCCTCCTCGTTCCTCCTAAACACATAACGAAATCTTCTAACGAGAGCACAAAGAGAACGGTACGGTGCATTGAAGTAAGCTGTGTATTTACACTCTTGTAACATAGAGGGTTCTCTACCGAAAGAGAAAGAGCTGTGAGCTAAATGCTGTACTTGAATGTCTTAAGGAACGTCCATCATACACACTTTTTTTTTTTCTTTTTTAAATGTTCAAAAGTATTTACGACTAGCTTTTATGCGCGTGTTGTCTTCATAACAAGGTCGCAGTAGAACTATCTTGCTCGTTAACACACATGAAAGACATGTGTATTCGTACAAAGGGAGGAATATTGTTCATCAGAGCCGTGTAGGGAGGGTAAGAGGGATGCTCGTAAAAACTTTTACAAAGTTAATTAGGTATGTTTCACGTTTAAAGACTGTTTAAGCGAGGCAAGGACTTTTGTTATTTTCTTTATACAATTAATGTGTATTTGACATATTAAAGTGTTAATTACGTTGAATCGCCAGCAAAAGCAAGTATTTACTTATACAGATTCATTTTATCAGAAACTTAAGAACGAGGACAATTCTTTTGTGTTCATATTGTACTTCTGTAACTTAAGATATTGTATCTTTCAAGCGAACGTAAACTGTACCGACCTCGGCACAGATAAATAGAAAGAAATTATGCAGTTTTTCTTGCGACTATATTTAGCAGGGGTTCTAAAACTTTTCTACCGATGAGCTACTAAAAGCATATTAATTACTAATACCACAATAAATTGTACGTACCAACAACCGTTCGCGTACCGCAGGTTGAGAAACTCTGGTCTACTGATATTTCTAGCAGAGCTCCAGAAATTTTTGTTGTGGCTATCATGATAAATCGAATCTTGATTACTCGAAAAACTCGATAGCTCGATTTTTTATCTATTCCCTTCAGCTTCGAGTTATCGATGTATCACTGTATTATTATTATTATTATTATTATTATTATTATTATTATTATTATTATTATTATTATTATTTCAGATGTTCTCCACTAGCTTAACCTAAAGCTATAAAAAACAAATTCACCTGTTCTACTTTATTACCTGACTTTACCTCCTTTTAAGATATAATGTAAATATACGTATATTTTTCAGGCATATTACATACAACACGAGCTCCGGCCATATATTTCTGTGTTCGCAGATTTTTAGTACAATAATTTCTGATCTCTCGGTATGGCAGTATTTTGGGCAATTGAAACATTGTGTCAAATAGAAAGTTTTTTTTTTTTTTTTTTCTCCCTAGAATTTTCCTCTATGTTGGTTGTATATATTTATCAGCAGAGAAGTTTGAGCTGTGAAGCAAGTTGATGGTGACCACAACACAGCTTTAAAACTTCGTTTTCCCGTCTGTCTCGCTGCCAGAGAGTTTCCCGTTGGCTCTCCCATCATTGGAGACCCGCAGAGCTCTCCTCTGGGGCACGCCAGCGACAATGTTGGCTGATTGCTGTAATGATGTTTGTAGCAGGGACTCCGTTGGGGATTCACAGTGGCAGCAACATGCCTTCACACAAAAGTCTATAGTCCATCTCTCTCTATCTCTCTCTCTCTGTCTGCTTAAGGGGTCGTTAGTCGAGAAAAAGTCAACTAAATTTTAAGAGTGACAGTAAAGAAAAAATAATAAAATAGGAGGCGTGCGAAAATTCCGTTTTCGAACATACTACATACATTTTGCTACACTTGAAAAAAAATAATGTGCAAGAAGGTAGACATATTTACATAGCACAACATGGTCTATTCAAGAAAAGGATATTAGACCTTTTTTTTTTTTTTTTTTTTTTTTTTGGTCGAAAACAAATGTGACCCGTGATAAAGATGTATAGGATTTCTTCATGTGCACGCATTATTTTTTTCCTTGCCAGCAGAGAGCGTTAGTTGCTGAGAAGTCAACCCATAACTGAATGAGGGTAGTAAACGCTCCTCTGATTTTCATTTTTTTTTTCTCGAAAGCATGGAACAATTTGAGCAGGTAACGTTACTACATCAAATTTTGTCAAATGTTTGATCCGGGTTCTATCCTCGGGTTCTAAAATTACGCTACTGATTTTGCATCTAGGATCGTTATGGTTTACACTCATTGAATTGAGTATGTGAGTGTGTGAAATACGTCATGAATACGCGCCCTCTCATCAGCATTTTTTAAATAAACTTACAATCCTTTGGAAATGCTCTACAGTTGTCAATGTCTCTGATAATGATATTAAGTAACTATATTTTCATTATCCTCATTATCTTCATCTGACTCTGTTTCCTGAGAGCAAGGCTGAAAGTTAGAAATAATGTAGACCTATTGTATTCTCATGATTCAGTTATAGCATAGGGGGGCGCGGTGGTTGCCTGCCCCGTGTAGACATCTATGTATATATACATTGTTTTTGTCCATTATGTCATGTTTTTTGTTTTTTGTTCTTTTTTTCTCCGTTTTGTTATGTTTAATTTTACCATATTTTTTTAAAAAATATATTGCTTATATATATATATATATATTTTTAATTCTTAATATGTTCATGTATTTTGTTTGTTGCTTCTCAATAAAGAAGATTTAAAAAAAAAGGTGGCTCAGTGGTAGAGCGTTCACCTCCGGTGCTAGGGGTCCCTGGTTCGATCCCAGACTTCGCCGTATGGACTTTGTGGTGAACAAACACCGTACTCGTGGGTATTCTCGGGATTCTCCCACTTTACACAATTTCCACAATTTCACTCATTTCTCATTATCACCGTCTCCTTTAACCTAACCGGCATAACCGTGGGACGTTAAACTTAAAGATTTCATTTCATTTTTTAATTATAGCATAGACCTAACTTTTAGCTGGTATAGGCACTCTATATAATAAAGATATCTGAGTTCGGTTTGTTTCAGTTCAACTTACAAAGGGTATTAATATTTGAATCCAAGAATATCTTTCAACTCTCCTCTTACCACTTCGTTGAAACCGGAAGTTATTAATCTCCCTGTTTGAAACCTTAAGTTATTAATCTCCCTGTTTGAAACCGGAAATTACTAATCTCCCTTTTTGAAACCGGTAGTTATTAATCTTCCTGTTTGAAACCGGAATTTATAAATCTCCCAGTTTGAAACCGGAAGTTATTAATCTCCCTGTTTGAAACCGGAAGTGAATGTATCAGAAGAAAAATGGTAAGATATAGCAAGAATGGATAAGATAATGACTCAACGTCGGTTGGCACCGTAGCTCAGTGAAGCCAGTGGCGGTAGCCAAGTGGTCTAGGATGTTCGGCTTCGGATCATGAAACGCAATCCATTGAGGGTTCGAATCCCTCTTAAGAGCATGGTCAGTATTTTTAATTGTTCTCGATATTTCTGTGTTCGTGTCCCTGTCGTGTTTGGATTAAGTAGAATATATGTGAGATGACCATGGAGACCAATATTCCGGTTGGGACGAACTTTTTTTTTTAAAAAAAGTGGTAGAGCGCTTACCTTTGATGGGCACGGTCCTTGGTTCGATTCTCGGCCACGTAAGTTAGTAGTGGACAACATTGCTCGTGGGTTTCTCTCGGGGATCCTCCACTCCCCCCACATTATCATTCCACCGATTATTCCATCATCATTCACTTGCCTTAATCATCCGTCTCCCTTAGCCTAGAGGGCATAATGGTGGGACGTTAAACTGTAAGAAAATATTCAAAGTTAAAATTATAGAGGCCGCGGCGATTCAGTTGTAAAACGTTCACGTCTGGTGCATGAGGTCCCTGATTCGATCCAGTGGACTTCGTGGTGGACAAACCATGCATTTATTTCTCATCACCGTCTCTTTTAGTCTAGTCAGCATAAGAATGGGACGTAAAACCGAAAGATTTCATTTCATTAAAAGAATAGGTTTCATTAAAACCAAATTTATAGATAACAGAGCTTTATTATTATTATTATTATTATTATTATTATTATTATTATTATTATTATTATTATTATTATTATTATTATTATTATTATTATAACCCTCATCTCTGTATTGAAACCGGAAGTAGTGTATTTTCCTGTTGATCTTCCGGTTTGAACATTGGATTCCTATAGTTTGAAATTCTATCATAAGGAGTTTATTTATAGTTTTATTGCCAAGAGCCCCAGAAGGTAAACGTTGACTAATAGGTGTCATAGAAAGTACTTGTCAAGCCCTATCTAGAGGTACTATTATTTTGGCTCTAAAACCTCAGGAAGTTGGTCAAAAAGGACAGTAAAGGTCAGAGGGTCATTAGTGATTTAGAGAAACTGAAAAGTTTTAGGAACTAAATCAATATTAGGATTGAGATTAGTATGCAACCGCATTTACCATATGTGAGAAACATCCATAGAGGATCGCTAAGCTGAGATATGGATGATCTCGACATAGGTGATGGGTCGAAGATTTGTTCAAAACTAGATATCTCGAAAGAAAACAAAGGTAGACGAAAGAAAAAGTATGTCTAGTATAGAACCTTTCAAGAGATTGCATATGACATGCAATTTATTTCAAGAAAGCTTCAGCAACAGGGTGAAACTACTGAGAGATCATTCTTCATCATGTGAAAACTATTGCCAAATCATTTCAAAAATCTATTCATATTTCCACCTTTGTTGATTGATTGATGATCGTTTAAGAGCCTGACTTTTTAAATAATACTTGTATTTAGTTTGTAAGAAACAAAATAGTTTCAACATACAGTTATTAAAATTAAGTAACAATGTTATTTAAAAAAAATAGTAGTTCACAGGTTACCAAAACAACATGATACGTAATCAAATGCAGTTGAGTTCGTTCCTCTAGTCGCAGCCGTAACTTAGATTTTGGGGAAATTGTTTTCTGGCAACACTGTAATTTCTATGGATGGCAACACTGAAAAATTCTTCAGGTTCATATTTTCTGTTGTAGAATATCTTTATCTATGATTGTGGTAAGTTGCATTTCATTATCTCCTTTCACTTATGAAAAACAAGCAAAAGAAAAAATAGTAAATTTTGTATTATTTTTAGTATGTCAGACTCTTCTTAACGTCCCTTTTAAGCAATGAGGCTATGTGCGATTGCACACTGATCTTATTCCAATATTGACTTAATTCCTAAAACCTATCAGTTTCTCTACATCATCAATGACTCCCTTACATTTGCTGCCAATTTTTACCAACTTCCTGAGGTTTAAGGACCAAAATAATAGTACCTCTAGATAGGACTTGACGAGTACCTCCTATACACCTATTGGTCAACGTCTACCTTCTGGGATCTTTGGCAATGGAATTATGAATAAACCTCTCACAACCTGGAAAAAGAAATTCTCTTATTTATTTATTTATTTATTTATTTATTTATTTATTATTATTATTATTATTATTATTATTATTATTATTATTATTATTATTATTATTATTATTATTAATTTTATTATTACTGAAAGTATTTGAGAACAGGATCCTGAGAAGAATATTCGGACCCAAGAGGAACGAGAATGGGGAATGGCGGAAGCTTCATAACGAGGAGCTACATAGTTTATACGGTTTACCCAACATTGTTAGAGTCGTCAAGTCTAGGAGGCTTAGGTGGGCAGGTCATGTAGCTAGAATGGAAGAAAGTAGAAACGCTTTCAAAGTCTTGACTGGTAGACCCATAGGAAAACGACCATTAGGAAGACCTAGGCGCAGATGGGAGGATAATATTAAGATGGATCTCGCAGAGATAGGAATACAAAGTAGAAACTGGATCCAATTAGCTAAGGATAGAAGTCAGTGGAGAGTTTTTGTGAACGCGGCACTGAACCTCCGGGTTCCATAGGCCATAGAGTTAGTTATTATTATTATTATTATTATTATTATTATTATTATTATTATTATTATTATTATTATTATTATTATTATTATTATTATTATTATTATTATTAGGGCATACATGTAATGTAAAAAATGGGAGAAAAGAGTGATAGCTTAGGAGTTAGGACAGTAGAAGGCCCGTATCCAGGGGGTCTAGGGGGGACGGGCCCCCCTAAATTTTTGCTGGCCCCCTAAAAGTTTTACAGTAGGCTTGCAAAAGAACTATAATATGGTGATGAACTATCATATGGTTGGATCGGGACCCCCCTAACTTCAGCCGGGCCCTCCCTACATTTTTGGGCTGGCTACGGGCCTGGACAGTAGTTCTCAACCTATTTCCTATCACGATCCCCATTTTATCACATCCTCTTACCAGCGACCTCCTTACAATTTCTGGTTTGTAATAAGCTTGTGTGGAATTTTTAATATATCTATTGCAGAGATCTCACAATATCCATCTATTTTTATAATAGAATAGTAGAATCCATTTCTTGTATACAGTGGATACAGTAACTTCTATAAAAGCAAATGCATGGTTTTCTGTAACGAAGACTTGGACAAGTTCTGGATGAAGAAGAGAGAATATCCTGATTTGGCATATGCTGCTTTAAAAATAGACTAATAATTGCATTTGCTACATCGTACCTGTGCGAAAGTGGTTTCTCTTCCATAGTAAGCATCAAAACAAAGACAAGAAATCGCTTATCAGTTGAAAAATGACTTGATAATGTGCATCACAAAGATTGAACCGGACACTGCCGGACACTAATAGAATCACATCATGCTCAGGTATCTCATTAGCTTTCAATTTTAATTATAATTCAATATACAGATTTTGTTGCATTTGTATTTTTCGGATTTTTCAATATGCAGTTCTCATTAGTTTCATATCGTACCTCTTTCATTTAAATTGATTTTTAAACAACTCTGTACCTGTTGGAAATCTTTAGTAGACGTATTTCTTGTTAACAGTATTTATAAAAATAAAAATATGCCTATCAGATCAAAATTCAAAGTAATATTTAAAAATATTTTCCGGTATTAGGTTTTAATTATATTTATTTCTTCCGCTTATCTTCGCGAACCCCAGGTTGAGAAACCCTGTCATCTAGTTTACCTGTATTTTAACTGGTCGCTCGCCTTTAAAACAAAAAATCCAAATCCATTATCAGCAACTTTTCATATATACGTACAGCGACTAATAACGTTTCTAAATAAACCCACTGGTATTAACCCACCAAACCATAAGCAATCGCACTATCTTTCACGTCTATACAACGTAGGATTTAAATCAATCCCCCGCTTTTCCACCATCGCATTCACAACAAAATTCTGAACATTCAACGAAACCAACCTTTTTTTTTTTTTTTTCATTCACGAATGGAAATCCCTGAAAATACGTTTTGGTGGCTTGTGGTGGCTTTATCTCTCTCTCTCTCTCTCTCTTTCTGTCTCTGTGTATGTGTGTGTGTGTGTGTCTATCATTAAAGGGTGGTGATGAGGTTGAGGGGTTGTCATATATTCGGGCTGCCAGTCACTCAATCAGCAAACCCAGCGTACAATCCAATCACGGACCTGAATACAGTCAGCATGCAGTTCAGAGCACTTGTATGGAATTGGCGGCTTATAGTTTGTTAATCGAATTTAACCGGTTACTGGGTGAGGATATAAGAGACACACACACACACACACATACATACACATACACAGAGAAAGAGAGCTTTGGTTATCAGTACAGGGGAACAGTGAGGGACGTTCGAATAGATCCTGATGCGATTGACGGTTTTTGGGTTGGATCTATCATGGTTGAAATCACCCAAAGCAACTGAGTGTCAAACCAGCCATCATAACTACGTATTGTTGTTGGTTTTAAGGGGGTTGAGGCAGAGTAAGGATTTTTCATTATTACTATTACTACTATTGTTCTTAGTATTGTTGTAAAATCAGAAACGAGTGTTGGGAGTTTTCTTTTGACTTAGGTTGTCAATGACATAAGGTTTGGTTTGGTTGACGTCAGGAAGAGAACCGTATGTCGTTGCAAGAAGAGATTTTGCAGAACTTTTTTTTTTTTCACTCCTAAAGTGTCAAGTACTTTACGTTTTCGTGGTGCTTCCGTGATATGTCACGCGTAAAACACTTTTCTTCATTCGTTGTCTGTCTCTCTCATTTTCATCGTCACTCTTTTTGGACCTTCGTTCGTACAAATTTAATCCCTCGTTGGTTCTGTTCAATGTTTTCCTTTCGTTTCGGGAGTGTTTTGAGGTTTGGGGGCGGGGGAGGCGACAGGAGGAAGCGGGTAATAAGAGAAAATGAATTCCATTGTGTCAGCTGCTGTCATATTCAAACATATCCACCTCTTTCTACTGCTTCGTCCTCCTCCCCCTCTGTCTCTTCCTCCCCCCCGCCTGCTCTGGTACACAAGATGAACCTTCAATTCGAAAACTCTAACTAACCGAATACATCCAAGTGTTTTTCCACATCGCGGGATTATTAAGAATAACTTCCACAAACCTCTGGCGCTGGGGTTTTGTTCATGCGTTTGATGGATAAGAGAGCTCGTACGCTTTCACCAGGTTCACTTTCATTCTTTGCTTTTGAGAGACCGAATATTTCGAGGTGAAAATAAGCAGAATATCGTCAGAGGAAGAAAACTCATGGCACAGATGCTGAAAACGGTAATCTAAAACGATGAATTTCGCTTAGGATAAAATTACATCATAACTTTCTTTAGAGACGAAAGAGAACCAACATTTTGTTGTTGCTATTAATAGACACATCGCTTGTAGGAAAATCATGTAAAAATCAAAAGAAGCCAGAAAAAAATCTACAGCCCCCTTCCCTCCAACTTTACTACTTCTTTTCAAAATACTGCTGAAATCAAAGTAGAATGCTAACATTTCTTCGCGTAATTGAAAATGAAATGAAACCTTCCAGTTGAATGTCCCATATTTCTACCCTTTTAGGTTAAGAGAGACGATGATTAAGACAAGTTAATGATGATAGAAGAATTGATGGAATGAGAAAGTCGAAGGAAACGGGAGTACCCTGAGGAAACCCACGGACACGATGTTATTTACCACAAACTTACGTGGCCGGAGATTGAACCAAAGACCCCACGCGCCAGCAATAAGCGCTCTACCACTGAGCCCCGCTGTAATTATTTAAGTGTCTTCACCCCGGCGAAATTAAAATACCGCTAATTTTACAGTAATTATGTGATATCTTCAAATAGATAAAAGATAATCGAAATGTGGAACAAGAGCGCCCTAGACAATGTTATTTTACATGAGATACCGTTATCATGACTCACCTAACTGCTTTCGATTTCGAGCCATTTTGAAAATCGGCATTTATTTTTCGCGTTTCTAAACAGCTGAAAACGGAAAGCCACTAGGTGACTTGTGATAACGGTACCTCACGCAAAATAATATTGTCTAGGGTGCTCTTGTTCCATATTTCAATTATCTTTTTATCTACTTGAAGATATCACATAATTACTGAAAAAAATAGCGGTATTTTAATTTCGCCGGGATGAAGACTCTTAACAGTTAAAAATTACTAATCAGCAAAATAATTTGTATTATCGATACTGAGCACAATCACGTCAAGAGGTCCCCACGAGAGGGGAAATTTCTAGTGTAATCTCGATTCTCGTCTCATTTTTGAGACGAAAATCGAGGCAAAAATACATTTTTTAAATTCGAGACAAGACGAGAAATTCTTCGTATCTCTTGGCAACACTAGTTCACCCAAACAAAAGAAATGAAATGAAATCTTTCAGTTCTATATATCACGCTTATGCTGGCTATGCTAAAGGAGACGGTGATGATGAGAGATAGTGGAGTGGGTTTCGAATGAAGAAAAGTGGGAGGAAACGGAAGAACCCCGAGAAAACCCATGCACTCGGTGTTTGTCCACCAAAAAGTCCACTTTTCGCGAGCTGGGTAGTTCAACCGCGTCTTAGATCTCAAGCACTGTTTTACTGTTCCATGATTCACTGTACAGAAACTGCAACGTGATGAATAATGAAGAGCATTTATCAACGTTTAAATTGGATTGCGTTTAAGTTTAGCTCTCTCCGGGAATCGAACTTGGGTCTCCCGCACCAAGGACGCGAAGCTAATCGTAAACGCCACGAAGAAGCTCATTATCAACTTTAAAGATATGTAAATCATTACACAATAATACTCTAATAATGTTATATCACATGTTGGAGTTCTCGTGACAAAGAAGGTTCCTGTTAACTTCTCGATGAAATTTTAAGGAAAGTCAGGACAGAAATTTTGTGCACACATTACAAAATGAGACAAGAAAAATTTCGAACTGAAACGATATTTCTGTAAAAGGCTACGAAACGAAACAAGATATTTCTCGTCTCTCTTGTGGGCAACACTATTCAGTAATAGAACACTAAGTTTTCTTGCAAGGAGGTCTCTGCTTCGATCCCAAACCATGCATTTTGTGGTGGACAATATCATGTCCGCTGTACTGATGGCGTGAGTCACACCTAACCGGTTCACTTTGGTCACGACTTTTGTTGGTCACAGGTCACCAGGTCATTTTGGTCAAGACTTTTGTCCAGTCACAGCTCACCCGGTTACTTGCTCAAGACTTTTGTCCGGTCTCAGCTTACAGAGTAATTTTGGTCACGACTTTTGTCCGGTCATAGCTCATCGGATCACTTTGGTCAGGACCCGTCACAGTTCACCGAGTCACTTCAGTTATGACCTTTGTCCGGTCACAGTTCACAGGGTCAATTTGCTCACAACTTTTGTCCGGTGACAGCTCACCTGGTAATTTTGGTCACGACTTTTGTCCGGTCATAGCTCATCGGGTCACCTTGATCACGATTTTTGTCCGGTCACAACTCACCGGGTCACTTTAGTCAGGACCCGTCAGAGTTCACCGGGTCACTTCAGTTACGACTTTTGACCGATCACAGTTCATAGGGTCAAATTGCTCACAACTTTTGTCCAGTGACAGCTCACCTGGTAATTTTGGTCATGACCTTTGTCCGGTCACAGCTCATCGGGTCAGTTTAGTGACGAGTTTTGTCCAGTTACAGCTTACCAGGTCATTTTGGTCACGACTTTTGTCCGGTCAAGGTCACCGGATCACTTTGATCACGATTTTTGACTGGTCAGCCTGTACCGGTCTCCGGCTTTAATGGTGATGGCTATAGATTAGAAACGGTAATAAATAGCGAGAAGTTTTCTAGAATCAATTAAGTGTCCCAAGAATATATTCCATTTCCACTCTAATCTTTCTACTAAAACCGGAAGTGCTAGAAATCTACTACTGCTTCTGGTTTCAATATCAATTAATAACATATCAGGCGAAACAAACCAAGCTTCTCCACGTGTTGTACACGAGACAGTGCTACTTGTTTTGTCACTTGCACTATTTGAAAGAAACTTAAAATTGGAGTCAAAATTGATTAGTACAAATTGATAATTTTCACCGATGTTAAAGTATAATTATCCAAGTATTATGTTTACTAGAACAGTGCTTCCTAGAATTTTTGAATATACCGTTTATAAAGTATAGGGAACGTTCATGATATCTACTGCAACACATTTGTACTATGTTAGGTTAGAATTAAACATTTTTGCTGCCTTTATAGTCGTTGACTAATATAGCATGTCACAAATTTATTTTATCTCATAATTAAAGGCTTTATGATGAAAATAAAATACGTCATATAAAGTCCAGACTTACAGGTCTTTGGACACATAATATTTGTTTCTAAAATCCAACATTTCGTGAGATATCTCATAAGACCGTGTGACATACCAGTCTATTGCACTACACTACACCACTTTAGATAGCCTACTCTAGACCAGTGGTTCTCTACCGATGTCTCGCGATACACTGGTGTGTCACGCAGTCTCCTAAGGTGAATCGCGAAATTTCAAAATTTCATAATAATTAGTTAAAATCGAGAAAGACTGTACTAGTCAATACATTCAGCGGTAGCATTAATGCTAAGTCCTATATATAGAGTCATTATAAAAACTCAAACAAGTTGCTATTATAAAAATAAAAATATCAAACAAATGTGTCGCGATATCCTCGACGTTAGTAAAGTGTATCGCCAGTCAGAAAAGGTTGAGAACCACTGTACTAGACCAGTGATCCCAATCTTTTTCGAGAGATGACACATTTTACAGAATTATGACATCGCGACACACTTCTTTGTCATTTTATTAATAGTAACACAACTTAAAACAGTACATTTCCCTTCAGTAGCTAAGAATCCACAAATGGAATTAGCATTTTTAGTCATTCACTAATACAATCTGTACCAAAATCGATTTCAACCAAGGATGTTATAAAATAGAGGATCTGCCCATACGTATCTTCATCATATGAACTCAATGAAAGCAAAAAACAACCGAGCATCGTCTGAGCCGGCACGTCTGATTGGCTACTTTCGTTTCCGCCATGATTGTTGGCTCGAAACATTGCGATCTTAATGGCGCGGAGTGGGCAGAGTAGGTGTGGCGAAGCTGTGACGTATGGCTTCACGATTTTGTTGTATGGGCAGATCCTCTATTTTATAACATCCTTGATTTCAACTCATTTTTCAAGGCTGCGCAGCAAGGGCGCCCATGTTGTGGTTTCCAAGGGGGAGGGGGCAAGTATATACGACATTTCAAATGTAGTCTAAAATTTTACGGTAACTATTCTAAAAATCTATTGGGTTCTCGATCTTCCAGAGTACAATATCCTCTAGAGGGGGCAAGCATCCCACCTTGCCCCGTCTGATGGGCGACCTTGCTACGCAGTAAAAGTAAAATGTGTCGTGAGAAGTCAAGAGGACTTCTAGATGACGTTATATTTAATATTTTTAAATTCAAAAATTCCACGACATACTTTGTAGGACTATGTGCAGAAATGGAGTGGGTCAGTGTATCAAGTAGGTCAAGATTTGTGAATGGGTCGTGGATCAATAGAACATGACCCGCTGCATCCCACCATACATCGTGACACACTCTGATCCACCGACCCACTCTGACCCACCGATCCACTGTCCTTAGTGCATTGTTCAGAGCATCTTCTGAAGCCTGATGAGTTTGTCTACGTTTTACTTTCAAGGCCTCCATTTTTCTTCTCTTTTTCATTTGTTTCTATTTACTTTCTTGAGATGAATGTATCTAAGTGAAAAAAGAACTTCAGACACTTTTGGATATTGATATTTGTAATTGTGGTAATAGCAATATGACTTACTACTTGGTTTTCGAGACAGTCGAATTTTACACTTTTTCTTCCCCTCACACTGGCCTTCCTTACCTTGATTTTAGACTTCGAAATTTCATCCTCTTTTCCATGGCCCATTACAAACACATTATTATTTTTTGTCGTGAAATCAGATCCACTGGTATTGTAACAGAGCGGTGTTTGAGCGATTGACTGTAAAAATTTATTTCTTCTAACATCGATATGCCATCTAAGACGTACCTGGAAGATCAAGAGTAGTCCCCATCAGCATCGACGACCTTCTGCAAACGTTCTGGAAGGCCATGAATTCCATCGCGGTAGAACTTGGTGAGCCGTGACACGAAGAAGGTATCAAGTGCATTTCGTACCTCTACTAGGGATTTGAACTGGCGTCCTCTAAGGTGATTGTTCAAGGAATGGAATAGGTGATAATCGGATGGTGCAATGTCCGGGGAGTTTGGTGGATGCAATATTGTTTCCCATCCTGGGTCATATTAGCCACGTAGGGTTTAGCGTTGTCCTGTAACAGGAGGACCCCTTTGCTGGTGCTGGCTCTAAAGTTATGAGTTTTCCTTGAACACGACTCAACTGCTGACACTACACAGTTGCTTTACTGCTCTGACCAGCTGGTAGCGAGCAGACCACCAAACACACAGGAGAACCTTCTTCTTGTGCAGTGCTGGTTTCGACTGTTTTGGAACCGGTTCATGGGATGCTAACCAATGATGACGGCGGTGTGGAGCTTCGTACAGGACCCATTTTCATCACTTGTCTACACCCTATCCAGAAATTACTCCTTCCTCAGGCGAGATAGCAAAGAAACACAGGTGTCTGCTCGCGTTGCTTTTTGGTCTGGAGTCAGGTCATGTGGGAAACATCAACCCAACTTATAGTGCTTCCCAAGTTGATGGAGGTGCTGCCGAATAATTTCTCCACTCACACTGAATTGTAGTCCCAGTTCCTCACATGACTGGCCACTGTTTGCCTCATTTGCTGCCTGAAGATCTTCATTTTGTACATGTGTTGTCTCCCGGCACATGGTGCATCTTCGAGTGTTTCGTCATCGTCCTTAACCTTGTTAAATCACCGTTGCACTTTCCACGTAGTTATGACACCCTCAACAAAGGTCTGACATATCTTCCGTCACGCTGCAGCGGCGTTTCACTCCAGTTTGAACTTGTACAGCATACACGACCTTATGACGTTCTGTGGAGGTCCCATGGTCACTCTGTCCTTACGCAAGTTAACGGTGTAACTGAACTACCACAACAGGTGGTATGTTAGATATACCCACACCAACAATTGAGCTTCGCCTTATCTCCATTCGCATTCAACTAACGGTGTGAGGACCAATTGAACACAGATTTCCACAAAAAGCAACAGAACTTTCGTTGTTACCTATATAATTGCACAGCCTTGTTTTATTAGAAGTGTAACCTCTTTAGTCAGCTGAAAGGAGGGCGTGGATCATGGGTTTGAATTGTTAACAGTAGGTTTTGGTGGTCGAAGTGACTCATGATAGATAGTGGGTCGAAGTGGGTGAGAGTGGGTCCTAATGAGTGGTGGGTTTAAGTTTTCATTGACCTACGCCATCTCTGGATGTGTGACATCAGTATGTTGCGAGACATCGGTTGGGTATCACTGCTCTAACGTATAGAAATAACACGATAGTAACAGAAAGAAGTCAAGTGATAAAGGTTCTATAAGTCAGTGTTTGAAACTTTTATTACCTTAACATGTTGTAACTCACCATGAGTGACTACTGCAAGTGACGTGGTTTTCGCTGATGGCGTATGACATTTCTTTACCACACCCAATGTGTCACCGCAAGATGCGAAATGATTTTCTCCATACTTCCTTTACCACAACCGTCCTTTCTTGTTCACAGAAAAATGAAGGCAAGCTTGTTGAAGTTGGCCACTATTGGTAATAATACTGTGTCACTGTATACGTGCACATGTGTAATTCGAAAGATATGCGGAAAAATTAAAGTGAACGTAAGGAAGCGCAATGGATTTCATACTTTAGAAATGTTGATGTTCGAAGCTAAAATATCTAGAAAATGCAGTGAAATTCAGGAAATACATCTGGAGACTTTGCCCGAAGTAATGTTGCCCGCGAGACAAGAAAGTTCTCGTGTCGTCCATGTTCTTGTTCCGAAAACGAGACGAGATTCGAAACAAGAAGCACGTGTTCAAATTCGAGACAAGACTAAAAGCATGGCCATTCTCGTCTCGTTTTTCGAGACTTGAAAAGAAATTTCTCGTGTTTCGTGGATAACACTAGTTCACTCAAAGTGTTAGGTCTCAAGAAGTTTTATTTTCATATGACTCATAATGTAAAGAACATAAATTGATAAAGTAACTTTACGAACATAATGAAAAAATATTTATCAACGTTTTAAATACGCAAATCATTACACACATGCTTCAATAATAAATATAGTTCCTAGAATTCTTGTAAGGCGGAAGGATTCTGCCAACTTCTAACTAACTAACTAACTAACTCTATGGCCTATGGAATCTGAAGGTTCAATGCCACATGCACAAAAGCTCTCTATCGACTGCTTTCCTTAGCCAATTGGATCCAGTTTCTACTTTGTATACCTATTTCTGCGAAATCCATCTTAATATTGTTCTCCCATCTGCGCCGAGGTCTTCCTAATCGTCGTTTTCCGACTGGAATTCCAGTCAGAACTTTGAAAGCGTCCCTATTTTCTTTCATTCTTGGCTACATGGCCTGTCCGTCTGAGTCTCCTAGATCTGATGACCCTAACAACGTTCGGTAAACGGTGTAAATTATGTAGTTCCTCTTTATGAAGTTTTCGCTATTGCCCATTCCCGTTTCTCTTGGCTCCGAATATTCGTTTCAGGATTTTCTTCAAATTATTTCAGTCTACGTTCTTCCCTCAGAGTAAGCGACGATATTTCGCAACCATGCAGGATAATAGGCATGATTATCGTTTTATGAGTTTTAAGCTTCAAATTCCTCCACAGAATTCGCGATGACAAGAGATTTGGAATTGAATAATAACACAAATTCCCTGCTTTTAGTCGACATTTGATTGTTTCGTGGATAAGGTTTTGGTCTGTTAATATTGACCCTAGGTATTTGAAAGTATCTACTTTAACTACTACTTAAATGAAATTAACAAATATATATATATTGGAGCGGATCCAGGATATGATCAAGGCAGGGGTTAAATCATATTTTGCCGTTTTATCCAGTGTAAAGCAGGATTGAAACCCATTTTATCCAGTATATACCTGAGCGTCAAGGGGGGGGGATATAGCCCCTATAGCCCCCCCTTGGATCCGCCACTGTATAGATAGATAGATAGATAGATAGATAGATAGATAGATAGATAGATAGATAGATAGATAGATAGATAGATAGATATAGATATAGATATAGATATCAGGGCATAGATTTTGTACATAAATTCACAAAATCTTAAAAAGGCGTTTCTGAGAATCGAAAGGTATGAGAAAGAATTATTCGAGAATCAAGGTGAGACGAGATTGGTACAAAATTTTTCGAGATGAGACGAGTTGAGAACAATCTTATTTCTCATTTCATCTCACGGACAACATTAACTTAGCTGAGGTTTGCAAGAAAGTGTCCGTGTCTGCATAAGATAAGGTTTGCACTCGCTGCTAAAAATAGCGTGCCCCTATAGAATGAAAATTTTCCTGGCTCCGTCCGTAAGTAAACAGTACGTACACAGATGAGGGCAGAGAGAAATAAGAGAATATGTGTTCAAAAGCGAGAGGACTCCAGAGAAGAGAGCTAATTGCCTGTTAGAGGGCTTCGTAGTCTGTTATTATCAAATGTACGAAGAGAGTAACCTTCACATTGGTTTCTGCATCTCCCGAGTTCCTTCTTTATTGCTGAAATTAACCACATGTCGGGAGAGGGGGGGAATCCCCCTAAAGGCTTGCATGGACTATGTTGGTGTATGTATGGGCAAGAGGTAAAGAGTGAGTAACTCGAAGAGCCACAAGTTCGTATCACTATATAATTATTGTTATTTTTTCCCCTTTTTCTTTTGTTCAAGAACTAAGAAAAAACTAAAGCATCGGAGTGAAGCATGAAATTCTGCCTTTGAGGGCAAAATGCTTTTTCCAACACTCAACGACCAAAAAGAACAAGTGACTACACACACTTGAAGGCCAGAAACCGCACGATGTATCTGTGTGTAAGTAGAGAGAGAGAAACCTCTTGTGGCCTCGTTGGCGCAGGTACTGTGGTCAGACCCACGGGGCAGTAGCCTGTACCACAGAGCCAACTAAAATATCTTCCAAAATGGTAGTACATGTACCCGCTTTACGAGAATAATCTGTGAAGTAACTTCTCCTTTATTATGTGAAATTATAACTAAAGTTAAACTTCGTGACGTCACAGGATAGGAAGGATTATGACCTGCCAGACGGTTTAATTAGGTGATGTGCACTCAGCATGTGATTTTTTTATAGATCCTATTGTGTTATTTTCCGTTCTTCCTTTAATTTTTAAGGGCTTTAAGCTATCAAAACTTCTTTATACGAGTATTTTTACTTTGTCACCTCCGAGAAACAAAGTCTCAAGCGAGCCGCGATGGCTCAATGATAGAGCATTCACCTCTGGTATATGGGGTCCTTGGTTCAATCCCAGCTCGCACCAAGTGAACTTTTTGGTGTACAAACAACGTGTGCGTGGGTTTTCTCGGGTTCTCCTGTTTCGTGCCACTTTCTTCATCCCACCATTTCATTCATTTCTCATAATCACCGACTCCTTTAGCCTAAGTGGCATAACCGTGGGACGTAAAACCTAAATTTCAAGCACTATTTGATGGACCAGCATCAATTTTGGCCAGGATGTGCACAGGCCTGTAGTGATGAGCTCTACACTGATAGATGTCGCGCGCTAATAGATGTCGCTACCTGTGCTATCTTTTCCTGCATGACGAAGCTGTAATGGCTCAGTAGTAGAGCGTTCACCTATGGCACTTTGGGCCCCACCTCGCACCAAATGGACTTTGTGGTGGACAAAAACCCGTGTACGTGTGTTTTTCTCGAGGCTCTCCCATTTCCCCCACTTGCCTCATTCCACAATTTCGTTCATTGACTCATTATCGTATACTTTAGCCTACACGGAATGATCGTGGGATGTGAAACTGAAATATTTCATTTTTTCTTGCTTGTATAACGAATTTCTTGAATTATTACAAAAACATAGCATGGAGTTTGAAGTAATTGATGGCCAAACTAAAAGCTACATGTACATATTTAAATGTAAACAATTAGAATTACTTAAGCATTCTTTTAACCATGCCCCCTCCCCCTTAGAGTAGGGCAGGGTCCTGGATTTTCGAAGGGGTTCAGTTCTTGGAAGTACATGTCAAGACTAGGGATGGGCAAAACCGGCTTTTATATTTTAAAAAAACGGAAACCGGTTTCTAGAAAAACCGAAACCCAAAAAACTGACATTTCAGTTTTCTCCAAAACCGGTTTCGGTTTTCTTCAAAAACGGTTCGGTTTTCACCGAAACTGTTTTCAGTGAAAAATTTTGGAAAACACACAAAACTATTTCTGTGGAAATGGAATCGGTTTCCGGAGAACAACGAAACACTATTCTGGTCGGAAATAGAACAAATTTTGGTACTATTATGTGCACGCATACATTAAAACGTGTGTATATTTCGACTATTTGTCGGAGAGAACAACTAGTGCTAGTAAAACAATTGTTACTTCTTTTGCCAAATTCATTAAAATGTAAAATAAATAAAATCAAATAAACTTACATCTATATGAAGTCCTTAAAGCAGAATAGAAAAAAATCGTAAATAATTAGGGAGCTAAATGTGTATATTAGGGGGGATTGGTAATCGTTTACCAGAAACAGGAAGTGACATGAAAATAGTGACACATCTCTTTACCATTTAATAAATGTTATTTTTTCCTAAATTTTCAAGAACGTCACGTAATCGGAAGGGGGCAGTGACCTCCTCTGATTGATGTCATCTACTTGATAACTATCTTTGAGAAGAAAAAAATAATAAAATGAATTATATAAATCTTCCGCCTGAAGCAGGGTATGCACATGCTACGTTTAAATACAAAAAAAGCCGCACGCCACAACTCACGGAAATCAATGCTATGTGTGTGTGTATATATATAAGAACGGAAGTGAACGGGGCATAACGCAACGTCTGGACAGAAGACAAAGTAATCTTATTAAATTACTTATCAAGCTCAAATAAGAAGCCATTTAAATGTGTCTTGGGCTAGGTTGCACGCAATCACAATATTCTTGTTGATCACAAGAATACAACAAACGGAATTGCGACCAATTAGGAAGGAAAGCCGTTTTTATTTCAATGTTTTCAGAGACCATTGTTAAAGAGTTTGGTGCATCAAAACTCCTTTATATATTATCCAATTTGTTCGCGTACCAGTTCATACGCCAGACAAAGCATTTCCAGAACTACTTGGAGGATCGGCATCAATTGCTTTGTCAGGATGTCATCATTATCATCATCATAGGTATTCTGCCATTATTGGCAGGTCACTTGCCGCAACTAAGAAGCTTCCATACTCCACGGTCTTTCACTAACCTCTTCGTCTTTATGTACAATTTTTCTATTTTGATATCGTCCATTAATTGTAGTCTCCTTCGTCCCCTCAGTCTCTTCCCTGCCACCATACCTTCTAGCACGTCGCTCAAGACGCAGTTCCTTCTTAGCCAATATCAGAGCTAAAGCCTGTGACAAACATCTTGGCATTTCAGCTGAACGAATAAAACACAAGCTCTGACGCGACGTTGCCGAATGCTGAGGGGTGTGGCTGTGGCTAAGTAGCCATACTATAGCGCGATCAGGGATAGGGGATAGACGTGGATGTGTACAAAATAAACGTGGCAATACTGCTGGCCTCTCATTTGCTAGCAGCATTTAAAGGGAACTTGTAGCGCCGCCTTCAAATGCCAAGATGTTTGTCACGCCGTTTAGATCCTCTTCCTTTTCTTAATAATATATAAAATTGTCCTTTTCTTCTCCAATATTTCTAAGATCTCATTCCTTTTCCGTTCGACCTAGCTAATTTCTTACGTTCTTCTCCACACCTACATTTAGAAATCTTCCAGTCGTTTATATCATTTTTGCGTAATTTCCATGTTTCCATGTTGACCCATGCAGTACAATATTTTACACGAAGCATTTTATAAATCTTTTTCTCAGCTCTTTATTCAAGGTCTCACAAAATATTCTTTTCTTCCATTTCTATCCTTGCTTTTATTTCACGTTCACACTTCGTATCATCATTAATAATACCAGAGGCTCAAATTTAGAAATCGAGTTCGTTCATGGAGATAATACTCAAACCGGAAGTGGTAGACAACAACCCTTTTCGGTTTTGATACTGATCACAATTGAGCAAAACGAAAATAAATAGCAATTAGGGATTTTCTGTAATCGATTAAGCTCCGAGGAATACATTTTAAAAATGAAATTTTTCAGTTGAATGCAGTATCATATTTTTTGTATTGAATAAATATTTAAGAGAAAACAGATTGAAAAAAATACAATGATACTGAGACAATTAAACGTATACTTCAGTATTCTGACAGTTTTTACGCAGTTCTTCACTTGATGAAGTAATGTAATCAAATACTATATATGAACGGTATACCGGGGGCAGTATTGCAAGGATCCCCACATCACGACAGACGCACGTGTCAACTCAACACGTGCTATTATTTATAAACAACCTAGCAGACAGAAGCCAACACGGAGGACACCGAGGAACGCCTAAAGCAGACGGACCTCACGGAAAGACCCGAGGAGGACAAATAAAAGGAGGAACACCGAGGTACCCAGCATCAGTCGTCCAACTGATCAAATCACCTACACCGCCCTGAGGTCGCACTGGACTAGGGTTCCTCTTTACAACCAAGCCTTGCGAAGCTGCCTTGAGCTGAGGGGGCTATCCTTCGAAAATCACCGAACCGGCAGGTGTCTTGGAGACTGCCTTGAGAGAAGGAGCACCGTGCAAAACACCTATACTCCTCTACTTGGACATTAACGAGAAAACAGTATTGTTCTCTTTGTAATCAAAGACATTTTGTATTTATCAAATCTTATAATAAATTGGTGAAGGGATAAATCTCGGTCCATTATTGACTCTACCAAAATCATTACATGGTGTGGGGATCCTTGCAATATGAACGGTGTACGCATGAGACAGCAGGTCAAAGCGAATAAACGCAAGGTCCGTTACAGACTAGAGGAGTCCTTTGCTAGGTACTAAGATTTTATTGGCTCACAGGGCCGTACTGATATGAGCAAGGGGTTGGGGGCTGAGAAGACTTCTTTCGGAAAGACAAACTTAGGCTTCCACAACCTTTTTGGTAAGAAGATTTAAGAAAGCATTTGCGAAAAATTCGACCAAGGCCTATAGATCCTTGCCTCATGATCCCTGCGGGGCCCTTGGCGATTGCCAAGTAGCCAACATGGCCAGTCCGGCATTGGTTTAATGTCACACGATTATGCTATTTAGGCTAAGAGAGACGGATGATTGTGGCAAGTGAATGATGATGGAAAAATTGGTGGAATGAGAATGCAGAAGGAAGCGAGAGTAGTCGAGAAAACTCACGGACACGATGTTATCCACCACAAATTTTACTTGGCCGAGGACCGAACCAAGGATCCCACGCAGGAAAGGCAAGAGCTCTACCATTGAGCCACCGAGTCCCCATTAATACATTTAATGTCCATCCTTATCTGTCTGCTAAAACCGGAAGTGAGGGAAAACTACTGCAACTTCCGGTTTCAATATTAGTCTATGTAAAAGTAAAACGATAACAGAGAAGATTTTTTAAATTAGCCTTATAGTAGTGTATAAAATTTACTTTCTTAACCTTTTATTCAAACCGGAAGTGCCAGAAATCAACTACTTCCGGTTTGAACGTTGATTACTATTGGGTAAAGACGGTAATATATGAAAATAAGCGGTTTTCTGCTATCAGTTAAGTGTACCAAAAATATTGAAATTTCCTGCATGGTTGTGTTTACAAACACCTAACATGTGCTTCTATTTACAAACACCAATCATGTGCGTCTTACTATGGATTACTATGGTTGCAGACGATAGAGACAAGAACACCACTGGTCACATGACGACAAGGGAACAGTAACGCCACCTCCTTACCTGGAGCACCTCTGTAACCGACAGGATTCCAAGGAAAGATATCAGTCTACGACTGGTCATCCCTCCTTTAGCTTGCTCTGGAGCTCTAGGTGATACTTATCTTAAAGCGCCTAATTTGCTTCGGAACTCTAGGCTTCCATCCTCTCTTAGCTAGCTCGCAGGTCTGTTGGGCATCCTAACCTCAGTCGCCTAGCTTGTTTCGGAGCTCTGTGAAGATCCTACCCTAGGCTGCTCGAGCCTTGTGTCATTTCTCTATGAACACAATATTAGAGAATTTACATAATAATATTTTGTAATATACTGTTTAAAGTGGATTTTGTAATAAAAACCGGTAGTGCAGAAATGATTTCGGACTATAATTTGCTGTGCGTAAGCTTTATCAATTCCTGCACAAACACAACTTTGCAATATACTCAAGGTCTACTCTAATCTCTCTACTAAAATAGAAAGTGGTAGAAATCTACTACCACTTTCTGTTTTAAAATTAATTGACAAAAATATCAAGCCATACAAACCAAACTTCTTCACGTGTTGTACACGTGACATTGCTACTTGTTTCCCATCTTACATTCTGGGCCATGTACACTTAATCCTTAAAGCGCTGGACAAAAAACCAAAATTTATAAAACCATGGGAACAGGTAGTCGTTAAGATGGGATCCTACTACCAGATACAATCGTCTGTGAAGGAGCGGGATTTATTACGATTTCTGGGATTTTTATTTATAATTAGATTTTTCGGATTTCGACATCCATAGCTATGTTAGCCCATCACACATTTCTGAAAAATGACGTCATTCGGCGGTCACTCAGTCCGGAAAATTGAAGAAAAGAGTGGGGAAGGGAGGAAGCAATCTGGGACTATTACATTATTTCCCATTCCGGAATTTGCCTGGTGGGAATGAGGAAAACACGTGAATACCTCAATCAGGAAGGTTGGCCTGTAAAAGCTGTTACCCTTTTTCTAACCGAATGTCCTCACCGGGAATCGAACACGGCGGGATTTATTAGAATCACGTTAGTGTGGCTTATAAGATTCTAATGTTAGTACGTCCGTCCGTTACTCCACCTGATACATCTTGGATTCTAAAACATTCCCAAGCTTCTATGCAACCAGTAGAGTAGCAAAGAAATGTTGGTTGCCTATAATAAAAGGATATGTAGCTTTTCTTACTACAACTATCTCGGCTGAGTTAATTAATGGAGTCACTCTGTTAACATCTTCACGGGCAACGGTGACTTTAACAATGACTATCTACATCCCGTTTAGAATCTAAAACATTTCCTAGCTTCTATGCAACCTTCAGAGTAGCAAAGAAATGTTGGTTGCCTATAATAAAAGGATATGTAACTTTTCTTGCTACAACTCAGTCGACTGAGTTAATTAATGGAGTCAATCCGTTAACGTCTTCACGGGTAAAGCTGACTTTAACAATGGCTATACACATCCCATTTAGAATCTAAAACATTCCCTAGCTTCTATGCAACCTGTAGAGTAGCAAAGAAATGTTGGTTGCCTATATTAAAAGGATATGAAGCTTTTCTTACTACAACTCAGTCGACTGAGTTAATTAATGGAGTCAATCCGTTAACATCTTCACGAGCAGCGGTGACTTTTAACAATGGTATTCACATCCCGTTTAGAATCTAAAACATTCCCTAGCTTCTATGCAACCTGTAAAGTAGCAAAGAAATGTTGGTTGCCTACAATAAAAGGATATATAGCTTTTCTTACTACAATTGTCTTGGCTGAGTTAATAAATGGAGTCAATCAGTTAACATATTCACGGGTAACGGTGACTTTAATGGTGGATATGCATATCTCATATCCACACATGGAAATATTTGCTGAGGTTAGCTCTTTTTATATATGGAATCACTACAGCAATAATATGTTTCTTATTATTCCTTTAATTTTATTCCTCTATTGCTACTGGGAGAGATAGACATCAACCCCCACTTCTGGTGTTCATAGTAATCTCCATACAGCCAACAGAGTAAGAGACAGCGAATAATGGCTTTTTCGTTTACATTCAGCTTCTAAGGAACAGGTTTGATTTTTTTTTTATCTTATCCTTCTGTTACAACTAGGAGTTAGTTATACATGTACTACATCCAATTTCAGTTTTGAATTCCTGTAGTTTTGAGACATATCATAGTTTCACACTTGAAACGAAAATCATTTGTTCTTCAACGGTAAGAGTTAAAACAGGGAATTTTTCATTTCTATCACTTCCTGTTTGAATAGAGACTTAAGAACAGAGTTGTAATATATTATTGAAACACCCAGGCCCGGAGTGGTCCAGGTGGCTAGGCGGCCATCGCCACCCAGACAGGGGCCAAATCACAAGAGAGACCACATGAAAATTTCAATAAAGAGAGGAGGTCAGGAAGAAGAGAAAAAGACTGTGGGAAATGTGTGCAACCGACTAATATTCTTGTGAACAGTCACGGCGGCAATCTGCTTAAGGTTAGTGTAAAGGGACAAGTTTTGCCGATAGATGTCACTACAGTCTTCCTATCTCTCCCATGTATTTTTTACCTTTCACCAAAATTTACAATTTCTTTTATAAATTTCAACCTAGAGAAATTTTTAGAGAAGGAACTTCATAACCTATTAAAGGAAACAATCCGTGCCGATTTTTTATTTAGATTTTTCTTCAATGATGAAAAGTTTCATTGTTAAAGATTTGGATATCCATTTGAAGAATGAAGCCATTTCAACAATGAGGAAAATTCTAATTAAAAAATCGGCACGGATTATTGCCTTCGATAGGTTATGAAGTTTCTTTTCTAAAAGTTTGAAGTCTGTAATTTGAAATTTGTAAGAGAAATAGTGAATTTTCGTGAAAGATAAAAAATACATGGGTGAGATACGAAGACTGTAGTGTCATCTATCGGCAAAACTTGTTCCTTTAAACCAACCTTAAACAATGTCTGGTTTGTGCATTAAAACTACTACACGAGGTAAATGGCCACAGATCGTTTCACACTTCATTTTACAGGCTTATAATTATGCGTTAATTTTATCATGTACTCAGGTTTCCTGTGAGATGTTTTTTTTTTTCAGTTCTCAAAATAATAAAAAATTGTTTGCGTCCGTCCCTGAGTCAAGAACTTCTAGAAGAATTTGTTTTGTTCTAGGTAGAAAGAGATTTTCATTTCGATTATGACAAAGCAATGGATGATATTGCGAGTAGTTTCACCGAATTGTCGTGAATGCTGGTTATAATTCTCTGTTATTCTCATAAATATTAACACGTAACATACCCTGATTTTATATTATGATCTTTATAGTACTATAATGTACGGTGTGGCAATTAAACAATATGGTGTGCTTTTATTGTGGGAAAACAGTGGGCAGTTGTGGTAAGGTGAGGGGGCGGAGGGATTGAGAATTCGGGGCAAACACAATATGTCAGTCGCTGGGGCCAACTAGTAGCCAGTCCGACCCTGGGAACGCCGTTGGTCTGATACTTGTCTATAAACAGACAAACAGAAAAACAAAGTCGTTCTATAAGATGCTGATGTGGGACCACGGTAGCTCAGTGGTAGAGCGTTCACCTCTGGTGCTTGGAGTCTCTGGTTCGATCCCAGTTCACTTCAAGTGAATTTTGTGGTGGACAAACACCGTGTGCGTGGGTTTCCTCGGGGTTCTCTCGTTTTCTTCCAATTTCTTCTTTCCATCATTTCACTCATTTCTCATCAAAACCGTTTCCTTTAGCCTAACCGGCATAACCATGGGACGGCATTTTAGACTCAAAAATTTCATTTGCATTTTTAAGGTGTTTATGCAAAATGCACAGCATATTTTGGAAGTCTAATAAAGGACGTGAAAATGATAAACCTGAAATATGTTATGAATGGGGTACCCATTATGTATAAGATCACAAAGCAGTGTTGCCACAGTCCTAGCTCTGAAGTGGGCTGAAAAATAGCACCAAATTGAAAGGAAAAGGGCCGAATTCATTATTTTATAGCAGTGTAATACATGGCTCTATAACACGAAACTAAAAGAGGTAAAGTTCTAGATTCTCCCCCCCCCCCTCTTGCAAGAGTCCAAATCAATAAAGTACCCTTTTTAAATATTACTTTTTAAAATATCCAAATAAACGGACCCCGGAAACCGTGAAAGTAGATGAAACCTTTCTCGCGCGTAGGATGTATAACAGAAGCCGCAAATTGAAAGGGGAAACAGTTATCTTTGGTAAGCACACCAAACCTTGTATGTATTGTAAGGAAACTTGTCACCAAAGTGACAAGTATTTGTTACATGGTGCTGAATTGGGTAGAATTGTACCAACTATTTCACAAAAGGGTCTGAAAATGCCAGCGTGGTACCAACGGGCCGATGAATGACAAAAAGGGCTGAATTTGGTACAATTGTACCAAGTATGGCAACACTGTCACAAAGTACATTAAGGTATTGTACCCAATTAAAGTAATAATGTTAAAAGTTCTGCGGATTTCAGCTTTCTAGAGCAATTACCGATAACAGGGTAGAATATTTTTTCGATCGTACCTTTTTTTTTTTTTTTTGCTCATAAAAACACTACACGAATGTCTAGTAAATCCTAGGACTGACTATCAGTATATGAACACTACAAGTTCTTTGTTTATAAATATTAATTAAAAGTGTCTAATGTGGTAGTTTTCTGGAAGAACAATGGATAGTCTTACGAATGAGTCATGTCCTCATTGTGTCATGAAAATTCTTTGTTCAAAAATTAACAGTCTGCAATTAATGTAATGTTACGGAACATCATCCACTTAAAGCGTAGTTCAACTTAGATTGCTTGCTTTGAAAAAAGGGAAGACACGCAACACCGCCATCTATGAGGGAAAATAATAATAATAATAATAATAATAATAATAATAATAATAATAATAATAATAATAATAATAATAATAATAATAAAATGAAGAAATAGGAACTTTTTATTTGAGAAAAACATATGAACTCTGAACCACACAGAAACAAGACGGAAAAATCTTTGGATTTCGTTTCATGCACTTGACACGGGTGTGTCGGCTCCGCCCTTCTAAAATACTGTCACGTGACAAAATGTAATGTGAATAATATTTACACCAAGCCTCGTGTGAATAAATTACATTGTATTGTTCTGTGAGTCGTAAGTGGGTACATTATTTTTTATATAAAGTGACAACATTCAAGTTACGTTAGCGACAGAATGGATTTTTATTTTTAGGACATGAAAAACGTCATTGAACTGTAATTATGATGTGTGTTTATTTTAGTTCTTGAATTTACACGGATATACTAAATTTATTTAGTTTTGCTTAAAAACTTTTTTAATTCTGAGTTCCTTCGAATCCGATTTTACTTGATTTTACATAATGAAGACAGTATTTCAGTAAAATGATTAGGTGCATACGGTTTGCAAATGATATGGTGCTTGTTGCGGAATCTGAAGGGAAAATCAATAAGATGTTTGAAAACGTGAGAAAGAGCTGTGAAGAATATGGGATGAAAATAAATGTTACAAAGACAAAAGCCATGGTGATTGGAACGAAGCAGTCGATGCCAAATATAGAAGTAGGAAGGAAGAAAATAGAAAAGGTGATTAGTTTTCGATACCTGGGTAGTATTATTAGTGATGATATGAAATATGAACGGAAAATAAAAGCAAGGATAGGAATGGCGAAAGAAGCCTTTAGCAGGAAGAAAATACTATTTTGTGGGACATTGAATAAAGAGCTGAGAAAGAGACTAATAAAATGCTTCGTGTGAAGTATTTTACTACATGGGTCACAAACATGGACATTACACGAAAGTAATGAAAAACGATTGAAAGCTTTCGAAATGTGGGTGTGGAGAAGAATGAAGAAAATTACCTGGGCCGAGCAGAAAACTGATGGGAGGGTGCTAAAAATGGTGGGGGGAAAGAACAATTTTAGACATTATTAAGAAGAGGAAGAGAAATTGATTGGGATTTTGGCTAAGAATGAACTGTTTCATGAGGGATGTGCTAGAAGGTATGATGGCAGGAAATAGAGGAAGAGGGCGAAGGAGACTACAATTAATGGACAATACCAAAACAGATAAATCTCAAGTGAAGACGAAGAGGTTAGCAAAAGACCGTGGAGCAGGGAAATTTGTCAGCTGCGGCAAGTGATCTGCCAATAACAACAGAGGTGAGGTGATTTTTAGTTTAGCGTCCCGTTAAGCAGCGAGGCTATATGAGACGTGGACCTACTGATTAACGTGGAATCCGAACCACATGAGCTCCCGCCGGGAATCGAACCCGGGTCTCCCACACCAATAACAACAGAATTCTATGATGATGAAAGATACACAGATAATTTGTAGGTCCTATCGAAACCTGTGTTTCTTGAAGAAAATTATTATGAAGTTAGTATTTTTTCGAAATTAATATTAATACCCTAGAGAAACCTAAGCTAAACTTCAATACTTAAGAGTCTTTATTCCGGCGAAATTAAAATACCGCTAATTTTACAGTAATTATGTGATATCTTCAAATAGATAAAAGATAATTGAAATATGGAACAAAAGCGCCCTAGACAATATTATTTTGCGTGAGGTACCGTTATCACAAGTCATCTAGTGACTTTCCGTTTTCAGCTGTTTAGAAACGCGAAAATAAATGCCGATTTTCAAAATGGCTCGAAATCGAAAGCAGATAAGTCAGTCGTGATAACGGTATCTTATGTAAATTAATATTGTCTAGGGCGCTCTTGTTCCACATTTCGATTATCTTTTATCTATATGAAGATATCACATAATTACTGTAAAATTAGCGGTATTTTAATTTCGCCGGGATGAAGACTCTTAAAAAGCATCAATTTTTAGAACCGCTTTAAGAGGGTATAATAGAGTAGGGAGGATAGAGTAGAGTAAGGTAGGGATAAATACGGTAGGGTAGGGTCGGTTTTGCTTGGGATTAAAGAAGTTTAGATCCATTTTGTTAAAATTAATAAGTGTAAGATCGCGTCTTTGCGGAAGTATACCAAATGGAGCGTCTCTGTACATCTGCAGCCATATTCAGAATACAAATGCTCGTTACTTTCCCATAATTCAACCATACTGTAACTTCGCGAAGTAGTTCCCTCCGATTGCCAAATAGTTCCAAGTATATATTCGTTTATATATAAAAAGAATAAACACAACCTTGGCTCTCTATATACATTATCAGGCAGACAAACGAGCAAATTATCCATTTTTCTCGATAAATTTTCGAAATTTTGTCAAAAATGGAAGACCAACTTCGGAACTTAACCCCAAAATATAACCATCTTTATTACTGAGACAATGATATATATTGTGCAATGACTTTGGCTGGTAAATGTTTAAACGCTTTTCATTATGTTCATACCAGGAGCGGATCCACGGGAGGGGACGATCGCCCCCACCCCCAGAAGAAACTTTTTTATTTTATATATAAATAAAACCCATCCCAGAGTTTGGAGCTCTTAAAAGTAGCTCTAAGTAGCAATATAAGAACTTCCCCCCAGAGGTCCGTCCTGGATCCGCCCCTGGTTCATACATCACTTAGATTTGATTTGATTTTGAGTTAAGCGTTTCTTTCAGCAGCGAAGGTATATGAGACGTGGACCTTCAAGTTAGCGTAGGATTCGAGTCACATGAGCTCTTGCCGGGAATCGAACTCGCTTCGTACATGCGAATGTGTCATACGCTAACCGCTTAGCCACGAGGGAGCTTCAAATTTCACATTATCATTCATCGTCTTTATAAAGGGTGAGTCAAAATAATGTTCCCAATTTCGTTAATTTATTATTCGAATATTAATGAGCTTTTCTTGCTAATATAACTTCCTTACTAGAATATAATCTCAGAAAGTTTTATATTGCAGAAGCATAATTACGTAGACGTCCACCAGGAGGCAGCTTAGTCGAAGTGAGCAAAATGGCTTCTACAGATCACAGAGTGTTCTGTGTGCTTGATTTTCATGCGACTAAGTTTGTTGTTCAAGTTTAACGGCATTTCTGTGGAAAATTTAGGATATTTGTGCCGCCACTTGTTACAACTGTGGTTAAATTGCGTTAGCACATCACTGTAGCTGTGGCCAACATCGATCCTAACATGCTAGGGAGAATTTTGCAGGAACTTGATTATAGACTAGATGTGCGTCGTGTAACTCGTGGGTCGCATATTAAACATGTATATGTTAGAAAACTTTTTTTTTTTTTTGAGTTTATCAATCAGTGTATGTAATCTCTGTTTATTTATATGTTATACAAGCAAAAAAAAAAAAAAAAAAAAACAATAAACAAAGAACATTGAAATCGAGGACATCATTTTTACTAACCTGTATTAGGAATCTTGTAACTTCAAACAGTGTTTGAGCTCTAAAATTAGGTTGTCCGCGTGATTCGAGAAATTTCTTGTCTTACCTGGATTCTCTCGTCTCGAATTTGAAACTTCTCGTCTCTTGGACAGCACTGCAACTAATGTAAGCTATACTTACCAAATATAAGCTAGCCTAAACTACACTGATAAACGCAAAGCTAAACTTAATTAATCGGAGCTAATTTAAGTAATTGTAAGGTTGGTTAACCAATCAACCAACCCCAGTTGTGGATCTAGCCTGCGGCGTCTAGGTCCCCCCAGTTTTTGAGTGACAAAATAGTTTAAGCTATTATTTATATATTTTTGGAAGTTTATACTAATCTAATGACTTATTTACCATAATCTTAATTCTGGCTGCCTCCTACTTTTTACCTTTTAGATCCGCCACTAACCACTTATTAGCAACTTAATAGAGTTCGCGGGGCCGCGGTGGTTCAGTGGTAGAGCGTTCACCTCTGGTGCTTGGGGTCCTGGGTTCGATCCTAGTCCCCGCCAAGTGAACTTTGTGGTCGACAAACACCGTGAGCGTGGGTTTTCTCGGGGTTCTCCCGTTTCCTCCCACTTTCTTCATTCCACCATTTCATTCATCACTCATCATCACCGTCTTCTTTAGCCTAACCGGCATAACCGTGGGACGTAAAGCACAGATTTCATTTCATTTCATTTAATCGAGTCAGCTTCAAAGAGTATTCAATTTAGTATATAAAGTAAATTCTGCTATTTATAAAAAACTCCAATACCGATAACATAGGATATCCTCTTATAAGATACGAAAAGAAAAGGAATAGCCTATGTATTTCGAAATATATGAGGTATGTTAAAAAACTATCGAACCTTTGGTTGGCAAAAATACATTTATTGATTTTGAAATTCGAAACTCTAATCCCCTTCAAAGTAATCTTCTTGGTAATGCACACACTTCTCCCAGCGCTCCCGTCATTGTTGGAAACAGTTATGGAACGCAGTTTTTGGAATGGTGTGCAACAGTGTCGTCACATTCCTCATGATGTCTTCTCTTGACTCAAATTGGGTCCCTTTTGATGGCATTTTCAGCTTGGAAAATAACCAAAAGCAACACGGAGCCATGTCGGGTGAGTAAGGAGCCTGACGACACACAGGAATGTTAAGTTTGGGGATGAAAGCGTGAATCGAATTTCGCGGATACTCCTCCTTATACACACTGGTGGGGGCACTCGGTCGAAAAAGTGTAAAAATGCTTTTTCAGGCCAATCACCCTGAATGAGGTTTTCCTGGATTTTCCTCATTCACACCAGACAAATGGCGGGATGGTACCTAACTTATAGGTCGCAGGTCGCTTCCTTCCTTTCCCCATCATTTCTTCCTCCCCTTTCCCCGGATTGTGTGCTCGTCGAGGGACGTCATCCCTCAAAACGTGAAGGGCTAAATGGCCTTAGATGCCGAAAGCCCCGAAATCTAAATCCTAAATCTCCTCATGCACAAATTCTCATTCAAAATTGAATGTATCGATCTGACTGAATGGTTTCAGCTTGGTTATTGGCAAGCTTTTGGCAAAATTTGATGCAATATCCCTCCTTAAGTTTGTTCTGTCATTTTACAAAAAAAAAAAAAAAAAAAAAAAAAACTAAAATTCGACGACCGCTCACTACAAGTCTTCACTCGTTGGCCGACTGCCAGGACTGACGCTTTCTCTGCAGGTGGGGAAAAAAATCATGACTGCGCTAAGAAAGTCTCCTGCGCTTCAATCATGACTGCGCTAGGAGTCTCCTGCGCTTCAATCATGACTGCGCTAAGAAAGTCTCCTGCGCTTCAATCATGACTGCGCTAAGGGTCTCCTGCGCTTCAATCATGACTGCGTTAAGTCTCCTGCGCTTCAATCATGACTGCGCTAAGAAAGTCTCCTGCGCTTCATTGGTTTACGCGAAAAAACTTTCGATACTTTTTGAACAGACTTTGTATAAGCTGCAATCCAGGACTAAACTTGGGACCACGTGCGTATTAAATTTTGCTAGTCTTTCTATTACTAACGAACTTACATTTTTATTTTATTTCGCCAGTCTTTAGCAACAAAAGTACTTATAAGACAAAACCAACAAACAATTTAACTTATTTAAACAAAATTACCATAAGTGGCCTTGACTCTGTACACATATATATCCGCGCTCATAACGTTAACTTCCCTGAAAGACGTCCATCATTCGACGCAGGATACAAACTGTGTGATGAATGGGCCGTGCGAGAAGGAATCTGGGTTCCTCTCCATTTCATTGTAATTGACACCTTCTCCCTCAGGCCCACCTGCTCGCTCCAGTGATTGATAGGGTTTCCGCAGGGGGGCACCACATTCCAAAGGTCGAATATGTACCTGCTCGGCTTCAGGGTTATAATATAGGTAGGTGGGTGCTGGAAGACGACCAGAACAGGATAGATTTCCACAGGGAACGTTCAGAATTGTCTTACGCATTACTGCCAACTAAAGCGTTTTTTATATGATTAAAAAATTTAACTGACTCCTGTTAAGAAGATTGGGGAAAGAGACGAGCAATATATGTAAATAAAGCACTTATAAAAAATATGGTTTCTATGACACTGTAAAAAGTCAGATTGCCTTTAGATCGGAGGAATATTAAATGATGTGTTTAAGTGAATATCTGTGTAATGAAGTCATAATTACTCAGTTCTTGTTTACGTTGTACCCCTAATCCTAATTCTAAATCTACCCTTTCATTCCAGATTTAGAATTTCCAGTTTTCCATTTACTTTTTCCCTCTGTCAAGGTTCTGGCTTCTCGACATTATAAGAAGTCAAAGTGCTTTTAGATGGAAGGAATATTAATCGATGTGTTCAAGTGAATATCTGCGTAATGAAGTCATAGTTACTCAGTTTGTGTATACATTGTATCTCTAATTCCAATTCTCAATCTATTCCTTCACTTCAGATTCAGAATTTCCAGTTTTCCATTTACTTTTTCCCTCTGTCAAGAATCTGGCTTCTTTACGCTATAAGAAGTGAAAATGCTTTTAGATTGGAGGAATATTAATTGATGTGTTCACGTGAATATTTGTGTAATGAAGCCAAAATTACTTAGTTCTTTTTTATATATTACCTTGTATCTTTCAATCTAATACTCAATCTATCTACTCACTGTCCCGTTTCGTATGATGTCCTCTTTGGTGTTGAAGCCCTTAGCTCTGAGTTTCTTTTTCGTTTTCCAGGAAAAGCTGGAAGAATCCGTATCGAGATAATACGAAAATCTTGGAAATCGTTCAGTTTAACGTCCTAATGTCTATTAGGCTAATGGAGACGGATGGTTAAGGTAGGTAAATGTTGGTGGAAGAATTGGTGGAATGAGAAGGTGGGAGGAAACAGGAGCACCCGAGAAAATTCACGCACATGATATTGTCCACCACAAATTTACTTGGCCGGAGATTGAATCAGGGATCTCATACACCAGAGGTAAGCGTTTTCGTACTGACCCATCATGTCCCCAATCGAGACCACAGGAAACACACTTTGTTTTGACAAAATACGATACGAGACAGAGCTCTTCCGATAGAAACTAAATTTTCCGAGAGGCATGATTTTTTTTTGAGACGAGACTTTCTCAATTCTTGTCTCATAAGCATTAAATGGATCTAAGGTCCCCAATCATAAGAGATGAATGCTCTACCACTGAGCTATCGCGTAAACAATACTTCTCGTAAAACCGAAAGTTAGACTATATACTTGTTATTTACGTTTCAAAATAAAAAGAAAAGTATAGTTTAAGAGTCTTCATTCCGGCGAAATTAAAATACCGCTAATTTTACAGTAATTATGTGATATCTTCAAATAGATAAAAGATAATTGAAATATGGAACAAGAGCCCCCTAGACAATATTATTTTGCGTGAGGTACCGTTATCACAAGTCACCTAGCGGCTTTCCGTTTTCAACTGTTTAGAAACGCGAAAATAAATACCGATTTTCAAAATAGCTCGAAATCGAAAGCAGATAAGTGAGTCGTGATAACGGTTTCTCATGTAAAATAATATTGTCTAGGGCGCTCTTGTTCCACATTTCGATTATCTTTTATTGTTTGAAGATATCACATAATTACTGTAAAATTAGCGGTATTTTAATTTCGCCGGGATGAAGACTCTTAACGTCCCTCGTATATTCCCTGTAGGCTAGAGAACAGGGGGTGATTAATGGTGGTGAATGATTATAACAGAATCGGTGGAATGATAATGGGGGAAGAAACGGGAGTACCTTGAGGAAAGTCCACTAACAGGGTGTCGTCCGCCACCAACTCACATGGTATAGGATCAAATCAGAGAGCTCTTAAACCGCAAGTGAGTTCTCTATCACAGAGCCAGCACTTACTTTTCAACAAAGTGATAAGAGCAGAGCTAAACTCTAGTGAACTCATTTTTTTTTTTAATCTCGATGTCACATATTTGCTTCGATTCCTATCAGCAGGCAGCAGGGGTGGGTATCTTTCCAAGAGCTATTAGGGCCAACGCTCCAAATTTACCACTCTCCCCTAATTTATAATCTTACTCCCCAAATTTACCATTTTAAAAGAAATTTACCATTTTACCCTCAAATTTACAATTTAACTCCCCAAATTTGCCATTTGCCCCTCCATATTTACAATGTTGTTCCACAAATTTACGTTTTACAACGATATTTACAATTTTACTCTCTAAATTTACCATTTTACCCCAGAATTAAATATTTACCCCAAATTTACACTTTTATTCCCCAGATTCACTATTTTACCCTCAGATTCGCCATTTTACCCCCAAATTTCCCATTTTACCTTCAAATTTACCATCTCACTCTCAAATTTACCATTTTACCCCCAAATTTACAATTTTACTCCTAAATTAAAATTTTACCCTCCAAATTTAGCTTACAATTTCACTCCTCAGATTCATCATTTTACCCCTCAAATTTACCGTTCTCTAATTTACCATTTTCATTGAAAAATTATATTCACACAAATAACCTTGTGGGCACAACCTGCACTCTAAAAGTCGCCTGTGTGCTCCCGTGACAGGAAACAGATGGACGGACAGACGAGTGAACAGAAAGAATGTTCTATCTGTATGCAGAGATGGCGTGTGTCAATGAAAAATTGACCCACTGAGCCACCACTTCACCGTAACCCACGAGGCACTGAACCCACAACCCACCATGACCCACTTTGACCTACCACCCGCCATAATCCACTCTGATCCATTACCCATCATGATCCACTCTGACCCATGATCCACGCCCCTCTCTACACTAACTACAGAGCTTACACTTGTAATAAAATAAGACTGTGAAATATTCTGAATATCAGCCATGTGAAAACAGTTCGTGAGATACTAAATTCTTCGCAAAAATTCGGACCCCTCACTTGCCACTTAGGATGTGTATTATAATAAAAGCAATATGATAACATCCTAGTTGGGATTGGGGCCTAACTATATACCAAAAATCATTTCATTTGGCTTTGCTATTTGACCGTGGTGATCACGCACACATAATTAGACTATATTCATTTTTTATATAATAATTCATATATTTTATATAATAATTCATATATTCGAGGTGGTTCGGAAATATTTTTTTCCAGTAGTCAGTTCCTCTAAAAACGAGCAGGCTATGTCTCAAAAGCCAAGTAGTAAGTCCAGTTGCTATTATTACAATTACAAATATCAACATCCAAACGTAGCAGAAGTTGTTTTTTCACTTAAATACAAGCTAAGTAAATAGAAACAAATAAAAATGAAGAAAAATGGAGACTTTGAAAGTAAAACATAGAAAAATTGTCCAGTGTTCAAAAATGCTGTCTACAATGAGCACTGTGGGTCGGTAGGTAAGAATGGGTCATGGTGGATCAGAGTGGGAGTATTGACTCACGGCCTACTGACTCACTCATAAATCTTGACCTACGACCCACTGATCCACTCCATCTCTGTCCGTATGAGATTTTCCATACATACGCATAGCTTAGTTTATAATAATAATAATAATAATAATAATAATAATAATAATAATAATAATAATAATAATAATAATAATAATAATAATAATAATAATAATAAATCTGATTCTTAGGTCCGAATTTACTCCATACGGAAAAGTTTTGTCCATCCCATATTAACTCTCCCTGAGTTGTTCTGATTATTTGAAATACTTTGGAACTCTTCAAAAATTATCTTAAGGAAGGCGGCAACCCTGTAGACCCGCTAGGAAAATCTTCAATTCCTCGAGTAGATTTCTTGCCTACTAGCAACCAGTGTGTGTGTGTGTGTGTGTGTGTGTGTATTTGGAAGACCAAAACGTCTGGAGAGTGCCGAGAGCTCCAAGGTGCTACACTTGAGCCTTTTTCCAAGAAATATGCGTGTGCCACTATAACTCTTACTAGAAAAGTTCATTTCATCGCGAAAGATTTATATGACAACATGAAAAGGGAAGAAAAAGTAAACAAAAGAAAATGTGAAGAAAAAGAAAGAAGAACCAAGTTGTAAACATAATTTGGACGGAAGATATCACAATTTTCGCTGAAATTTATCCAGGCTAATAACAGAAAAAAAAGGTACAAATATAAAGAAGAACAAACTAACAAAACAGGATTCTAGCCCTTAAGCTTTTTTATATATACAATAGTATTTGTATCTGTCTGTATGTGTGCTGTATGTGTTTGAGAGAGGTTCGACTTTCGAAACGGTCCTCTTATCAGGTGAAGAAATTTCAAATAAATAAATAAATAAATAAAACAAAGTAAATAAATTTGGTAAATTCTAGAGGTGTTCTCATTCTAAATAGCAAGTTTTAGGGCAATATTAGAAACTAATATTAGGGCAATATTAGAGACCACAAAATTCGTGTATCAAAAGTTGATTTGTAACAAAAATAGTTGGTTGGTCGTTTTAGACTTTCACGTTTCTTTTCAACATTCAGCCTATATGAGACATGGGCCTACAGTTTGATGTTGAATCCAAACCGCATGAAGTATCAGAGGAATTTGAATCCAGTATGTAACACTTTCCAACTGTAACACTCCGATTTTGATCAAATTTGGCAGGTAGATACTACACATGAAATAAACGACTGCGTGTTTATTTTTTGCGGTAAAAAGGTTTTAGGGGTCAAAACCCTCCACCCAAAATTTTGAAAGTTAACGTCCGAAAGGCAAGAAGTGGACCAAAGTGAATGAAATTGTGCACAAATATTGTAGACATAAAATGAGGGAACACGTGTTTCGTATTTTCCTGCAGAAGACGGTTGGGTGGGGCACGGACCCCTTCAAACCTTTAATCACGAAATATCAAAACTACTAATAACGGTATGTCAGAAGTGCCTAAAGGATATGAAGAATTGGAACGAAACTTTGTGTAGTAACAATACGGAAAAAATAAACGAGTACAGTTTTTTTTTAATTTTCTGCGGAAAAACGGTTATACGGAGCAAAGGCCCTCACCCAAAATTGAAAGTTGACACCCGAAAGTCAAGAAGAAGTGGTCAGAATTGAATGAAATAGTGCACAGATATTGAATAGATATGTAAAATAAGGCCTTTCGTGTTTCTCAACTGTCCCCATCCGATTTAATCAAATTTGGCACATCAACAGTAAGCACAAACAGTATAGCATATTTTATAGTATTTCGGGAGGCGCCTTTAACCCTTACAATGTTTATCCGCATAAACAAAAATACGTCTCGATTTATTTAATGCATACTGTTGATGTACCAAATTTGAAACAAATAGGATGGAGACACTTGTGAAACACGAAAGCCTTATTTTACATATACAATATCTACACACAATTTCATTTACTTCGATCCACTCCTTCCTGCGCTACTACCGTAATATTTACTTTTTTTTTCGAAGGGAGCTAAGGCCCCCAATACTATTTTTTCACACAAACTAAAAACGTTTATTTTTTGCAATTGCCCCTACACAAAGTTGCGTTGCAATTCTCCATATTCTTTACGAACTTCTGACGTATACTTATTTTCACTTTTGATATTTCGCAATCGACGGTTTAAAAAAATCTGTGCCCCACCCAACTTTTTTTTTTAAAAGAAAAATACGAAACACACATTTCCCCATTTTATGTCTACAATATCTGTGCACAATTTCATTCACTTCTGACCACTTCTTCTTGCTTTTTAGTCGTCAACTTTCAAAATTTCTGAAAGATGCTTTTGCCCCCTAAAACAGTTTTTCCGCAGAAAGTAAGAAACCTGTATTCGTTTATTTTTTGGGTATTGTCACTACACAAAGTTTCGTTGCAAACCTTCATGTCCTTTAGGCACTTCTGACATACTGTTGTTAGTACTTCTGATATTTCGTGATCAAAGGTTGGTTGGGTCCGTGTCCCACCCAACCGTTTTTTCCAGGAAAGTACGAAACACGTGTTCCCCCGTTTTATGTCTACAGTATCTGTGCACGATTTCATTCACTTCGATTCACTTCTTCTTGCCTTTCGGGCGTCAACTTTCAAAATTTTAAGTTGGAGCTTTTGCCTCTTAAACCGTTTTTCCGTAGAAAGAAAAAAAAACACGTATTCGTTTATTTTATGTATAGTATCTACCTGCCAAATTGTATCAAAATCGGAGTGTTACAGTTGGAAAGTGTTTTATGTAAGCCTCTTGCACTTGAGATGGGTATGCTTTCTATATCAGCATACCCATCGGGATGAGTCATGCTGATTGTCGGTTACCATATATTTACAGTACTATTTTCAACTCTGCCTTATTTATTAAAAATTAAAATGAAATGAAATCTTTGAGTTTAACGCCCCACTATTACGCTTTTTATTGTAAAGGAGATGGATGAATAAGAGACTACCATCTAAAAATAATACCAAATTTGCCATTTTTCTTTTGCTTGTTTTTCATAAGTGAAAGGATATAATGAAGTGCAACTTACCACAATCATAGATAATGGAGATAATGAAGTGCAACTTACCACAATCATAGATAATGGAGATAATGAAGTGCAACTTACCACAATCACAGATAATGTTATTCTACAACAGAAAATATGAACCTCAAGAATTTTCAGTGTTACCATCCATAGAAATGTTAGTGTTGCCAAAATAAAATTTTGTTTGTTTGTGAACTACTTTTTAAATAACAGTTGTATTTAGTTTGTAATAAACAAAATAGTTTTAACATACAGTTATTAAAATTAAATAATAATAATGTTATTTAAAAAGTAGTTCACAGGATACCAAAACAACATGATACGTAATCAAATGCAGTTGAGTTCGATCCTCTAGTCTCTCTCTTAACTTAGATTTTTTGGAAATTATTATTCGGCAGCACTGTAAATTCTATGGATGGCAATACTAAAAATTCTTCAGGTTCGTATTTTCTATTGTTGAATAACATTATCTGCGATTGTGGTAAGTTGCATTTCATTATCTCCTTTCACTTATGAAAAACAAACAAAAGAAAAATGGTAAATTTTGTATTATTTTTAGTATGTCAGGTTCTTAAGGAAAGTGAATAATGATGGAAGAATTTGTGGAATAAGAATGTGGAAGGAAACAGAAGTACCTCAAAAAGAACCACGAAAAATCCCGTGTATTGAAAGTCCCTCCCAGGGGGAGATGTGAAATCACTATTGGCTACAAGGAAGTCATGTAGCAATCTAATAGAAATACCAACGAACTTATTCGTATTAACAAATATTTTACTTTAGTTTTTGTTGCTATTTGTATTGAATTCAACAAGAGGAGAAAGTAAAATAAGGTTACTAGTCCTTCGTACTTAAATATTGTTATATCTAAGTGAAGACACGCAGTGCGAACGGGTGAAATAAATTCCTTAGTTCATCTCGATTCTAAATTCCACGTAACTCAATCGGACGGGGATTCGAGCCAACAATTCCATTTGAAGTCCTGACTGATTTCGCCTTAAGATTGCCAGCCTAACACCGCAGTCCACGTGATTGCATCACGGCTCTTTAGAAACACCACATTACGTTAGTTCAATGAAAGAATGAGTAACGTTTGCAAACGTGATGTTTTGGAACTTGAATGATCAATTTACTTTCATAAATATATGAAATGAAATCTTTAAGTTTTACGCTCCATGCTTATACCGGTTAGGCTCAAGGAGATCGTGATGATGAGAAATGAATGAAATGGTGGAATAAGAAAAGTAGGAGGAAACGGGAGAACTCCTAAAAAAACCTAAGTACACGGTGTTTGTTCGCCACAAAGCTCACTTGGCGCGAGCTGAGATCGAACCAAGGACCTCATGCACCAGAGATGAACGCTCTACGACTGGGCCACCGCTGCCCATGAAATCTTTTAGTTTAACGTCTCACAAATGTGCTCTTTTGGGCGAAGGGAGAAGAATTATTATGACTAATGAATGATAATTCAAGCATTGGTGGAATGATAATCTGGGAGGGGAAGAAAATACTTCGAGAAACCTTACGGACACGTTGTTGTCCACCACAAACTTACTTGGCCGGTGATCAATCCAGGGACCACAGTAAGTACTCGCAAATAAGGGGTGAATTCAGTTTCAGCTTAAACAAGTAAAATTACGAGAAGGAGACTGCATTTGTATACCGTCATATTTTCTCAATTAACATTAAAACCGGAAGTGGTAATGCATATCTATTACTTCTGATTTTAGTAGAGGTTTGGATGGAAATGAAATGCATTGTTGGAACGATTAATTGATTGCATGAATTCGCTTTTCGCTATTTATTACCATTTTTATCCTTAGTGATCAACGTTAAAACCGGAAATGGTTGGTTACTACCGTTTTCGGTAGGTGAATTACCTCCATCAGCGAACTCAATTTCTGACTTTTAATCATCTATATTCTGGCCAAAATTGATGCTGATCCATCAACAGGGGCGCACCTACAGGAGGGTCAACCGGGTCCATACCCATCCAAAACTTCCCAATTCAACATATATGTGTACACTTTCTCAATAAAACTACATTTGTTTAACACGGAAATGATTGATGTAGCATAAAAAAATTGGTCTTACACTTCACCTATACTCTTTCTCTTATATGAGCTCCCTCGTGGCTAAGCGGTTAGCGTACGCGCCTTTGGCGTAAGAGATCCGGGTTCTATTCCCGGCGGGAGCTCATGTGTTTTGGATTTCACGTTAATCAGTAGGTCCACGTCTTACATAGCCTCGCTGCTGAAAGGGACGCTAAACTAAAATCAAATCAAAATCTTTCTCTTATAAAAAAACAATCTAGTTCTATCATTTTATTTTCTCAAAATATAGGTGAAAGTATTTTACAGTTACTTATCGGGTACAGAATAATACCCGTTCAATACTACATAGGCATAATGGCTTGTTGTATTGGACCCTTCCCAAGAAAAATTTCTGTATGCCCGCCCATCAAGTAGAACTAGAGTTTTTCTTTTTCTCCCGGACAGACAGACACACTGAGAAAAATTCGTTCTCCGGACAGCGGTATATTATACAAATATACGGAATCCTCTTGCTTACTACAGAAATCAGTAGGGAGCATACATTATCCGTATGCTACATAGGCACTGCCCTTAGATGTTATATCATGCCGTTGCAGGGTGTCTGACATCTAACAGTTTTCCTTATATTACATGCATACTGTATATGTATGTCACCTTCGTCATCTGTATGTTATATACGTCCATTTGTACGTGAGATCCTGACCGTCTATATTGTTTCATACGGAAAGTACGTATAGATGGAACACTTATATAGAAAGTGTTATAAAACATGCGATTCCAGTTATATGTTTGCTGTACTTTAAGTCCAAAAACTACAGGATTTATAAATGTAACATAATCTAGGTAGATTTCGTAAAAAGATTTCCAAGTTTTTATTAAAGAGGTGGGTGTGTTTTGGGCTTACATTAATATTAGTTAGGGCTGAAGCCACCCACCAGTAAAATGATAAATCCACCGAGAAAAAAAAACTTGTATAAGTTGTATAAGAAAAAACCTTAGAATTTGTAATTCGGTTCACAATGTGGCCACCAGATGGCACTGATAATATTTAATTTCATGATTACAGTATATAAAAGTTCTATTTCCTTACAGAGCACTTATATTTTGCTAAATATTGCAATCTAATTTTCTTGTCACTCATTTTATTCTTTTATATATATTTTTTCTATATCACATCATTTCCGAGTATGCCATGTTCTTAAATTGTTGTTTCTATATTAAAAGTCCCGCCCTTCCCTGGAGATAAAGAATGGAGGGAATCCCATTTTCGTCTCAACAGGTGTGGTCTTTCAACTGTCTACTTGAGCAACTCGGACCCAATCAGGGTTGGCACTTCCAAATTGCACGTTTTTACCTGGTCCGTTCCTCTGTTATAACGTCGTTAGAATCTATAAATACAAGGAGAACAGCTTTTAATCACTAAATGTACTTTTCATTTATTTACTTATTTATTTATTTATTTATTTTGGTACTCACGTCATTCCGAGAAAGATGTGAAAGGATACTGAAATAAAATGAAGTTTTAGTTTTGTTCCCAGTTGCTATACTCTGTAGGTAAACCAAATTATTGATTCCTAATCCACACATGACTGACACGATAGTGTCCACTAAAAGTCTACCTGACCTGGCCTCGAACCAGGTCCTTCCAACATAGCACTGAGTCGTCTTTTGGATATTCAACACGTCCCAAACCTGTCCTGGGATATTAAGGCTTGCAATACAAGCTTTCAGGGAAAGTATGCCACGATTTCTTTCTTGGATAACACTAATGCTGGCACCCCCGGTCTCCTTTACCCTTGCGGTATCCTTGTCAACTTAATAGCAGTCGCTTCTTCCCCTATTTTAGATTTCGTTTCTGTATTTGAAAAGCACCATTTGAGAGATTACACCCAGTATCTCAGTGTGGCTGCTACATTGTTAACATTCAGGTTTCAAAGCAGTATTATATGCAGGAAACAAAAAAAGGCGGACAGGATGAAGTAAGTTACTATTAAATATGCGAAATACAAAAGCAACACAAAATTGCTTTGGGTAAACTGCAATAAACTTAATACATTATTGTAACCAAACAAACAATTTTAGGGGGGCAGTGGTATATTACAGGAGAAGACTGACCGTTCCTGGTTCTCCTCTACGCCTATGCTGATATATATACAGGGTATAACTAAAAGATACAACCACAAACTCACATGGTCTCTAATGTAGGTACCAGAGATGGCGTGGGTCAACGAAAACTTGACCCATGGCGCATTGACCTACCTCCCATGTTCGACTAACGATCTATTGGACCCTCTGACCCGGAATGACCCACTCTGACTCACTCGGTGCTGATGAGGTAGAGGGAGTCACGATGGTGGTGGTTCGCAGTGGATCACTTCCTGTTGACCCATTACCCACTGATCTACTCACAAATCTTGACCTATTTGACAGACCCATTTGACTCATTTGATTGACTCAGTCAATCTCTGCCAGGTACCTTCCATACCATATCTTTTACAAACAACAGGATTTTATTTCTATTTTTGTCTATGGATGCCCAGATAGTAATTTCCTGGCAACGTCAGTGGCTAACAAATCATGACAATGAAAATATCCAACTAAATCGAGGCTCTTGCCCTTATACAGTTGTTTTCGTACTCGAAATAAGGACATTTACAGACAAAATAAGACCTGATTATGCTGTTTCTTCTTACACAGTTTCTAAAAGAGAGTGCAAAGATTTATCAATGTTGACAGAAGTTCTCCATTCGTAAATATCAAAAATTAAAAAAATTCAAAACATTTTGCAATTATATACTTTAACTCGTTGCATTATATTTAAAAAGAAAGAAAGAAAGAAAAAGATAATCCTTGATGGCTTGAGTATGGTATATGAAAAAGAAAATACTTTTTCTGCCTGCTGCATGGTTGAACAGGGAAGAGAAGAATTCCGCCACTGAAGAAGGTCGGTGGCAATTTCTCACTCACATGGGATTCCCGCAGTCAGCTGATAACCTTTCCAGAGCCACAAAAGTGATTCTTATCTCAAGACTCAAGGGGATTCCCCAAAGAGGAAGACAGTCTCAGGAAGAGAGAGAGAGAAAAAAATAATAATGTATGTCTCACACAGCGAGTAGCCATGTAAAACAAACTTGACTAGTACTAGAAGTCAGCGTGAAGCTTCCATACTCTTCGAGAAATTAATGTAGAATGGCAGAAGAAATAACATGCATTCAGATATGGCAGGTAACGAAAGACGGAGATTCAAGGACATAGTCACTTCATAGGTGTTTTGTCGATACTGGCTGTTAGTTCGCTTGCCACAAAATAAGAAGCTACCATACATCGCGTTCCTCAGTTTAATTCCCCGTTTGATGTAGGAATTTTCTCTTTCAACACCATCCTCAACTGCAGCTTCTTTTTTGTTTCTACGTTACTTTCTATCATGTCCCTGAGGACACAGTTTATTCTTAGCGATTGTTTCAATCAGTTTCTCTGTCCCTTTGTAATTACACTTAAAAATGTTCTTTTTCTCTTGCTATTCCTAACACTTTCTATTTAATTTTCCGTTCAACCCAGGAAAATTTTTGTATTCTTGTTCACACCCACATTTCGGAAGTATTCAGTGTTTCCTTTGCTTTCGCTTAGTGCGTTTCTGATTCATAAGATATAGTAGTCCACTTCAGAGATGGTTATGAAAATGAAAAACGAAATATTCAGTTTAACGTCCCACGGTTATACCCTTTAGGATAAGGGACGATGTTGTCCACCACATACCGGGCAAAGAACCAAGGACCCCAAAAACCACACATACGAGAAGTAAGCACTCTATCACAGAGCCACCCTGCCTTCTTACACCAGAGATGGATATTCCCACGTACTTAGTGTTGCCATGAGACGAGACTTTAGGTTGCCTCGTCTAGTCTCGTGCAAAGTATGTCTCGTCTCGAAAAATGTGTTCGTCTCGTCTCGTGGCAACATTAGAGCGGCTGAGGCCCACAAAAAAAAAGAGCTGTTATGCAAAGTGAGAGAACTGTTATGCGAAGTGAGAGAGCTGTTATGCGAACACACAATACGACTACAATGTTCCAACAACGATTGCTTAGTTTCGACTGAACCAGTAATGAATTACTACGACAGGAATATTTGTCAATAGCATCGGCTTAGTAGAAAGGCAAGCCTTCCCCACTTACTTTGAAATTCTTTTTTCAAAAGCTCTGGCGCTGTTTCAACAAATAAGGAAGCCTATGTGACTTTCCGATTTCAAAAATGTCTTATGTTCGAATAACATCATAAAAACGATTTTAAAAAAACTAAATTTTATTGTCAAACAAGTATTCTCAAACACTCAGAACCGAAAAAGGCTGACATGTTTCTGTCTTTGTTCGGAACGAGAAAAATCATGAAACAATGCTTAGTTAGTGATGAATCTGCCATTAAGAGAACTTGTACTTCTGTAACAGTATTTTTTTATACATAGATATCCCCACCAACCTACGGAATGAAATCTTCTGAAACACTGATCTCGATGAATGCTTTAAGACTGTACTTTAATCTGGAGCACAATCACAAAATAATTAAACTTGAATCAATTGGAAAATGGAATTGAAAATTGTTTGTAAAAATAATTTTAGGAGTTCACTGTTCTTTGTAGGATAGTCCTTTTGAAATAATAAACGCTGGCATGCATTTCGAAGGCAAATAATTTATTCCGAGTTAATAATTTTTTTTAACAAATTCAAAACCTGTGTTTGCATTTTTAAGACACGAGAAATATCTCGTCTCATGGCAACACTAAGGGAAACCTAGCGAAACTTCACTCAGGTTGGCTGGAGTAAAATCGCTTTTACATCTTTTCGACCAAGTGTTCCACCAGGAATCGAACCCGGATCCATTCGGACCAAAGGCGAGAACGTTGGTGAGTGTTTCTTTTAGTTCAACACGGTTTAATGTCGAAATAGTACCTTTCAATATAGGTGCTGATCAACTTACTTCCACTTTCTTTTCCATTATTATTAAAGAAATACATTTGTGTATATATAAAGGAAAAATTGTCATTTACCAAGTTATGTTGTAATTCCTGAAATAGTGGAAAAGAATGTTCAATTCTTGTAAGAATCAATACTTCGGTGGCAACTATCACGTATCAAATATGCTTTTTCCTCTGTGCAGTCGGAAATCTAATAGATTTTGGTTGTCAAACTTGCTTTGAACTGAAACAGAAAAAGAGAAAGAGTAACAAGGCCACACATACAAAGTAAAAAATGTACATACATGTATCACGTAGGAAACCACACACACAACTTGAAATAACGTTATCAACAAACTCATTTCCTTTCGACATGTTAAAGGCTTTCGACACTATCAAGTCAAGCAGTCGTAGGAAATTGTTTTCATTTCTTTAAAATAAATTCTTTTCTTTTCTTTTTTGGTATCTCAGTAACTTGCTGACCCCGTTCTGGACCATTAGCTCCAGCGATACTCAACAACCTTGTCGCTTATGTATGTCCTGGACTTGCTTCCATGTTCTCTGGACCGAAGCTGGAACATAGCATAACACTTTTTTTTTCCAAACCATAGTAAGTTAGTTAAGGAAAAGAAACACAGTTTCCGTCAAATGATTTACGATATTACTTTCTGGACATCGTAATAGCAACATTATTATTATTATTAGTGTTATTTTTATACTAATGTCTGTATTATTGAATGATGTGAGTACTCATTCTTGGTTGAGTGGTAATACACGTTCTTAATTTGCGTGTGTCCCGAGGTTGATTTGCGATGGGAAAGGATTTTCTACAAGACAAACGTTAAGGTTGATAAAGTTATGTCTCTTTTCGGAAAGGTATTTTTTCTACTGGAAGAGCTCTAGGTGGCTCAGCAGTAGCACTACCTGCTGGTCTAGTGGCTAGCGCTTGCTCCTTTGTTGTACATTGTCCCAGGTTCGATTTCCGGTAGGAGAGCCTTGGCAATTTTAACTGCCCTCGATGTTTCTATGTTCGGGTTCCTGTCGAGTCTTGTAGTCCTGACCAGAAGCTGACAAAGAAAATTAAAGTTTGTCAGTTTAAAAGAAAAGTGGTAGAGTGTGGGGCCCCTGGTTCGATTTCCAGGAAAGTAATTTATGGTGGACAACACCGTGTCCGTGGAGTTTCTCGGGGTATTCCCGTTTCCTCCCACTTTCTCATTCCTCTAGATCTTCCTTCATCATTCACTTGCTTTCATTATCCTCTCCCTTAGCCTAACAGACGTAACCGTGGGACGTTAAACTGAAAGATTTCATTTTATTTCCATTTTGGAACACCTTTGTCTCGTAAGGTAGCCTACTCTACGGGTGGGTACTTGCATCCGATACAAACACAGGTAGTGCTTTAGATCATATTTTAAATCAGAGGTTCCGTCTTGTAATATAGGCTCGGTCCTTAAAAAGAATGTTCTATTCAAATCACTTAACTAACTATTAGATGGGATGCATTAATCTCAAATTATATTTTATCATCATTTCTGTTGTACGTATAAAATGGTCAACTTCTTCGGTTCTCAGTTAGAAATTTAACAATATATTATTTCAATGATGTAAACAAACTTCTTTAACAATAAAAAAATATTGTTTCTCTAAGGATAGTTACCAGAACGTAACCATAGATAAATTGAAAAGAATACCTCAGATCGTGCTCTTAGTGTTATATGGTTCTAGAATTATTGAATACTAAAATAATATTTCGCTTGAATGATTTCCACCCTTCCCTTTCGTACATATGATCTCATTTTCTTTCATATATTTTAATATTTAAACGCAGTCGATTTGTGCATAATTCCCTGTAGAAAATGAAATGTGTTCTTCAAAATTCCATATTCAAAAGTAACTATATTTCCAAGTGTGAGATTACGTATGAAAAAAACAAAGCTCAACTGAACTTGAAAGCTCTTTTTAATAAGTTCATGATGATTTGAAAGTCTTGACTAGGTAAAACTCGTAACTTTAAAGTGTCTTATTAGTGGAATTCGTAATTTGAGAATCTGATTTGGTAAACCTTATAATTTCAAAGAGTCTGACTCAGTGAAACCCGTATTTGAAAAGTCTGACTTAGAAAAATTTGTAGTTCCGAAGAGTGAGACTTGGTAAAACTCGTAATTTGAAAATACCAGAGTTAAAAGTGTTTGACTTGATGAAACTCGTGATTTGAAAGTGTTTGACTTGGTGAAACTCGTGATTTGAAAGTATTTGACTTGGTGAAACTCGTGATTTGGAAGTATTTGACTTGGTGAAACTCGTGATTTGAAAGTGTTTTACTTGGTGAAACTCGTGATTTGAAAGTGTTTTACTTGGTGAAACTCGTGATTTGAAAGTGTTTTACTTGGTGAAACTCGTGATTTGGAAGTGTTTTACTTGGTGAAACTCGTGATTTGGAACTATCTGATTTGGAGATACTCCTAATTTCAAAGGGTCAATTGGTGGAACTCTTTAACTTGTACTTTCGAAGAGTCTGATTTCGTGAGACTTGTATTTGAAAATATGAATTGAAAATTTTGTACTTTCGAAAATTCTCATTTGATAAATACTAGTTTGAAAATATCTGACTTGCAGAAACTCTTAAATTCGAAGAGTTGAACTTGCTAAAACTCGTAATTTGAAAATATCAGATTTACTGAAACTCGTAAATTTGGAAGTGCTTGACTTGATGAAAATCCATAATTTGAAAGGGTCTTACTTAGTGAAAGTTTTAATTTAAAAGTATCTAAATTGGAGAAACTTCTAAATTCGAAGGGTCTAAAGTATCTGGCTTGGAGAAATACTAATTTCCAAGATCCTGACCTGATGGAACTCGTAATTTCGAAGTGTCTGCACTACAATATGTTTGGAAACGATTTTTAAACACAGGACATCTTACTCATTACCGGTTCTCTTTGAACACCCCCGGACTATACATATTCACCCCCTTTTAGATACTGTGTTTTCCAGGTATGTCCCAAACGCGTTTGCAGAATGTGACATAATTTTGTTTTCGAAGTGTTTCCGAAAAGAAGTGTTTAAATGTGTCACACGGGACACTGCTTTTAAGAATTAACGCTTTTTGGATATGCGAAACACACTTTATAAACATTATTTGATCAATTTTTCTTTCAAAATATATTCTAAAAGTGTTTAAATGATTTTTTGTGAAATGATAAAATTAAATCTTTGAGTTTACGTCCCACGTTTATGCCGACTAGACTAAAGGAAACGGTGATTATAAGAAATGAATGAAATGGTGGAATGAAGAAAGTGGGAGGAAACGGGAGATCCCCGAAGGAACCCACGCACACGGTGATTGTCCAGCACAAAGTTCATTGGCGTGAGCTAGAGTCGAACCAGGGACCCAATGCACCAGAGGTGAACGTTCTACTACTGAGCCACCAACTCTTTTATATTTTACAGTGTGAGTTGATGATATTTGTAAATTGCAAGTGTCTCACTTACCAGAATGTGAATGTATTACGGTAACCAAGAAAGTTCTGTCGCTTTTTGAGGAGGTCTGCGTTCAATGTCACCGTGAGTTGAATGTGAATGAAGACAAGGTGAAGGTAAGTTGTTGCTGTAGGTATATCCAACATACTACCTGGTTGTGGCAGTTCAGTTACACCATGAATTTGCGTAAGGACAGAGTGAACATGGGAACTCCACAGAACGTCATAATGACGTGTATGCTGTACGAGTTCATACTGGGGTCAACCGCCGCTGCAGTGGGGCCGAAGATACGCCAGGGTGAAAGAGTTGTTAATATGGGGACAGTGGGGCGGTGGTTTAACAAGTTTAAGGGCGATGTTGAAACACTCGAAGACGCACCACGTGCCGGAAGACCAACACATGTACAAAATGAATATCTTCAGGCAGCAATTCAGATGAACAGTGGCCAGATATGTGAGGAATAAGGACTACAATTCAGTGTGAGTGGAGAAACCATTCGGCAGCATCTCCATCAACTTGGGAAGTACTACAAGTTCGGTCGATGGGTCCCACATAATTTGAGTCCGGGCCAGAAGGCAACGCGAGCAGACACCTGTGTTTCTTTGCTGGCTTGAGTGAGGAAGAAGCCATTTCTGGACAGGGTGTTAACATGTGATGAGAAGTGGCTCCTGTACGAAGCTCAGGGCGCAGTCATCATTTCTTAGCATCCTATGAACCGGTTCTCGAAACAGCCGAAACCAGCACTGCACCAGAAGGTCCTCTTGTGTGTTTGGTGGACTACTGCATCTTGCATCGGGAACTGCTACAAGCTGGTCAGAGCATCAATGCAACTGTGTACTGTCAGCTGTTGAACCATGTTCAAGAAAAATTCAAAACTCTGAAGCCAGCACTTCTGAATCGCAATGGGTCCTCCTGTTCACGTGGCTGGAATGACCCGGAACACCATTGTACGCCTTGGATGGGAAACATTATTTCATCCACCATACTCCCCGGACATTGCACCGTCCGATTATCACCTATTCAATTCCTTAGACAATCAGCTTAGAGGACTCCAGTTCAAATCCGTAGTAGATGTGCAAAATACACTTGATACCTTTCTTGCTTCATGGTCCACCGATTTCTACCGCGGTGGAACCCAGGGCGTTGCAGAACGTTGGCAGAAGGTCGTCGATGCTGATGGGGACTATTTTTGATCTTCCAGGTACGTCTTAGGTGACATATCGATGTTCGAAGTAGGTGAATGAAAAAACGAAAGAACTTTCATGGTTACCTTTATATGTAACTTCATGAAACCAGTAATTTGAAGTATTTTATTTTGTCAACCTCTTAATTTGGAAGTTTTTTTTATCTTCTTCACACTCTTAATTGGAAAGAGTTTGATTTGTTTTTTGTTTGGATTCGTTCGAATTTTACGTTCTTTGTCATAAAAAGAGACTATTTATGTCATAGTACCTATTGTTTAAAGTGGAACTTTTCAATTACTACTCGGGTTTACATTCGAAGCAAGTGCCCTTGCCGGGAATCGCACTCGAGACCCCCACACACGTCAGCTATTTGAACACGAGGAGACAAAGATCTGTTTTCGAGAAATTGGAAAGATTTTGACTTAGTTCAATTCGTATTTTTTTTAAAGGGTCTAACTTTGCCAAACTCGTAATTTCAAAGTGTATGACTTCATGGAACTATTGATTGGAAAAGGTAGTGAAATTCGGAAATATCTGATTTGGTGAAACTAATGATTTGAAAGTATTCAACTTAAGTGAACTCGTGCCTGGGAAAGATGGAGGAATTGTGGAAACTAGTAACTTGAAAGTGACTTTGAAGACACAAATAAATATGATTTATAACCTATTAATACAGCATGATTAATTTAAAATGACAAACAGATAAATCTTAAAGTTTCAAGATCACCATAGGGACTCAGGGGCGGATCCGGGGGGGGGGGCGATCGGGGCGATCTCCCCCCCCAGAAGAGGAAACCTTCTTATTTTATATATATATAAATGAAACCCATCCCAAAGTTTGGAGCCCTTAAAAGTAGCAGTATGACAACCCACCGCCCCCCCAGAAGTCGGTCCTGGATCCGCCCCTGTAGGGACTATAAGTAATCTTGATAAAGAAAATTGCCACGAACTGTTCTAAAGTACCACTAGCTGAACCTCCGCGGTCTACTCAGAGCATCGTTCTGATATGAGCATAGGTTTCCTTCCCAATTTCTTACTAAGCTGTTCATATCACTTTATACACCCAATAAAAGGCAAGACGCTTCACAAAGGGAGTGAATTGCTATATACAAACAAATAAACGTAGCATTTTAATACATATAAGTATTTGGTTGAGTTTGTGGCGAACTTCGAGAAAGGAGAGATGATGTCCTTACAAATCCATATCCGTCCGAGGACAGCTCATTTTGACTCTTGAGGTCTTTGAAGTTGTCATCATTCAATAGGTTTTCCCTGGCATGCAATACGTTAAAGCAATGCGCCTGCAATGCCCGTCAACCCGTCATACATATCTCCTCTACTGGTTGCCTAACACAAGGATATGAACCCTAGCTTCGCTCTAGCGACAATATTAATCGTATGGGCTCTAAACGACCCACAAAATATTCAATAGAACAATAACGGCATATTTTTTTAAAAAAATGAATTAGAACTGTCAGGTGTACACACAATTCGAAATAGACTAGTGAAACCAGCACTTTTCTAGAGCTTGTGGTTTCCGAGATATCATTGTCAAAGGGACTTGGCCACAAACACACAAACGGAATTGACCACAAATATATAAGCTTTTCTTGACCACAAATATATGTGTATCTAAACCTAACATTTTAATATATAGATATTTTACAACTTGCGTAAGAAATTATAGTGTTTTGTCTTGAAGAGAAAATAATTGGGAAAGGAAATTCACATTTGTTTTATGTAACTCCACCTAGCAATAAGACTACAAGGATTTTCTCGTACGAATGAATGGTCAGGTATTTTTGAACAAAATTGTAATAGGGTTGTAAATGAGGAATATTGAATTATAAATAAGTTTATGTTAATAATGTGTTAGTCATTTATAATATTAACTTTTTAGACGTATATTTATAAGCATGATACAATATTTTTTTAAAGTTGTTTGTGTTATAATACAAATAGGTTTGTGTACAGTACAAACGAAACAGGTTAAGCCGTGCTACACTGCTAGTATATCCTGTGAATTATGCAGTACGCTCAGCTCTCTAGTATATTCTAAGATCTTTATTGTGCGATAGCAATTTCTCTGGCTGTTCCATTATTCCCCTTAAGCGCCTTACTACACCGTCTAAACATCTTTCATCCAGAGCGAGTCTACGGCTAATTAACTGACCTTAAAGACCTTTTGATACCGACTCAGTGGCTCTGAATATACAGTGTATGCAAACAGTACATGAGGAAACACGAAAATTAAGAGTGAAAACTAACAGTTCTGAGTCAAGGGAAAAGTCATCTTTCTGACTTTTATATAGCGTATGTAACTAATCATTTGAAACCATTATTATTGTGTTTTTTTGTAGAGCGAAATGGTTGGTTTATTTGTTAAACTTTAGCTTTCCTTGTTCAGCATCGAGGCTGAAACCTACAGTTTAACTTGGAATCGAACATAAAGCGTTCAAATTTTTAATGCTCTTCCACCGGAAATCGAACTCGAGACCATAGGCGTTAAAAGCGGACGCGCTAGCCACTAGACCAATGGGAAAGGTCTCAAATAGTTGCTGGATATATTTTTGGCTCATATGGTCTCGAGTTCGATTCAAGCGTGTCCTTTATACTCAATGTTGACTCAATATAATGAAGGAATTGGGGAGCAAATTGAACCTAAGATGATTTCAAACTAGAAATACAGAAAGCGGTACGATGGCACAGTGGTAGAGCGCTTACCTCTGGTGCGTAGGGTCATTGGTTCGATCTCCGACCAAGTAAATTTATGGTAGACAACATTGTATCCGTGGGTTTTTTCTCGGGGTACTTCCACTTTCTCATTCCACCAATTCTTCCATCATCATTCACTTGCTTTAATCATTCACCTCTCTTAGCAGAAAGGGCATAGGGATGCGCACGAGACAGGATTTTCCTGACAAAATTCGAGTCGAGACACGGTTCTTCCAATAGAGAAATATACATTTTTCGAGTCGAGACATCACTTTTACAGCACATTTTCGAGACGAGACAGCCACAAATCTTGTCTCGTGCGCATCCCTAAAAGGGCATAATCGTGGGACGTTAAACTGAATGACTTCCTTTCATTGCATTTTAAGACCCCAAGGGAAGTTGAAGAACTGACTACACATCACCAATTTGAATGCGCATTATCCGGCAAACCATATCTGTTAGTGCATTGGTGTTCATTTTGGCTTACTATTATTATTATTGGATTTTATTTACATTATTAATATTACATACCGTTAGAGTACACATATAAAGCAAAATATTGAACGGTAAGAAAATCTTAATTATTTAAAGGTAAGTTTTCTTTTCTAAAATGTTGGTTTTCAGTTTCTTTACTGTAAAAAGAAATATATTTCCTTTCAGTAAAAAGAAATAAGTTTCGTTTTTGCGTCTTTACCTTTAAAAACATATTTATTACTTTCAGTATGACTTATTTCCGTAAAAAAGGAAACTTTACTTTAATCTTTCGTAAACATAAATAAGTACTTTCATCCGTTCTCGATTGTTTTCCGTAAAAAAAAAAAAAAAGAAAATAATAAATGAAAAGAAAGAAAGAAATAATAATTTGTCCTTGTTTATATCCCGTAGAAAAAGATCACCCTTTCGTTTTCGATTCTTCTTTTTTTTTTTCTTATGACAGTGCACCACTACTGCTATATTCGTGATTGCTTGTCCCGAAAAGGACTTACTTCTCTTCTAGATTTTCCCGTAAAGAAAAACTTCAGAACTTGTTTCCATTTCCTTCTGCAACCTCCATCCTTTTCCTTATTTCCACCCTCAACTGCTTCTACAAATGTAACTGTATTGCAGTTCTCGTATCTTTCTCGTAAAAAAACGAGCTTGTTTCCGTTCTTCTTTTTGTCCTGTAGAAACAAATTTACATCAGTCCTGGATTATTTTCCGTAAGAAAGAATCTTCATTCAGTTCTTATTTCTTTCCGTAAAAAAAGATATTTTCATCTTTAATTCTTTTCTATAAATGAAAAAAGAAATTTATGTTCTCAAATTCTTTTCAGTAAAAAAAAAGAAGAACTTACTTTTGTTCTTGTTTTCATTTTATCTTCGTAAAAAAAAAAAAGAAACTTGATTATTTTCTTGATTCTTTGCTTAAATATGACCTTATTTCCACTTTGAACTTTTTCTACGGATGTAACGGTATTGCAGTTCTCAAATGTTTTCTCGTAAAAATGAGCTTATTTCCGTTCTTCATTTTTTTTTCTCTGTAAAAACAAATTTACATCAGCTCTGGATTATTTTCCGTAAGCAAGAAACTTGATTTTGTTCTAATTTCTTTCGGTAAAAATCATCCTTAATTCTTCATTTTGATTGTGTTCTCATATTTTCATCCTTAATTCTTTTCTGTAAATGAAAAGAGCCTTTGTTCTTATATTCTTTTCAGTAAAAAAAGAACTCACTTTTGTTCTTGTTTTTATTTTATCTTCGTAAAAAAAGAAACTTGATTATTTTCTTGTTTATTTCATTAAATATGACCTTATTTCCAACCTCAACTTTTTCTAAGTATATAACTGTATTGCAATTCCAGAATCTTTTCCGTAAAGATGAGCTATTTCCGTTCTTCATTTTTTCCGTTAAAAAATAGCATCAGCCTTGGATTACTTTCCGTAAGCAAAGAACTTGATTCTGTTCTTATTTTTTCTCCAGAAATGACATTTTCATCCTCAACTCTTTCTATGAATAAGACGTACTTTTGTTCTCGATTACTTTTTAGTAAAAAAGAATTTACTTTAGTTTCTTCTTGTTTTTTCTTCTATCGCAAACTAAACTTGATTCTCTTCTCGTTTTTCCCCCGTAAAAGTTACCTAGTTTCTAGCCTCAATTCTTTTCTTATGAATGTAAACGTAATTTAGTTCTCGATTCTGTTCCAAACTTATTTACATTCTTGATTCTTTTCCGTCAACAGAAACATGATTCATTTCCGTACATTGGGCCTTGCTTCCACTCTAGAATTCTTTCCGATAGCTCAATAGCATTGACTAAATAACTGTAAGACATTGAAATTGACATCTGCATACAGCGATTGATAGAGAATTAATCAGTTGATTATATGACAGTTTGTTACGATATATTTAGCTATAATTGCAACTTGGTCAGGAATCAAGTCATTTTTACAGAGCTATATAAACAAAAACGTGCTGCTTTATAGGTTCCAAAACGCTATAACCAGGGGAGTCATTTAGGAGGGGCAGGAGAGGTCAATGTCACCCCCCTAAGAGTTTGAGCTATACATATACTTTAATAGATTGTCTACTAATATACTAGTACAAAACGTGAAAGTCCAATGTCTGCGGGTGGTGCTATTGCCCCCCTCAAGCGAAGTCTGAAATGACGCTCCTGGTTATAACAATTAAAATAATTAGCAATCTTGGGTAAAAAGCTGGATAAATCATTTAACGTCTCATTAAAAGTTTTTATCCAATATCTACACATGCAGAAAAGGCATTCATTCCATCCACTCTGAAATAAACTTTACAGTCACATTGTTTTGGCAAATATTCAATAGCATAATAACACAAATTTGAAGAAACAAAATAGTTTGGATAGCAGGATTTATTATTTTATTTTCTCAAAACTAGTTAAACAAAATATTTCTCTTCTTATTACAACATTTTCAATTTGTTGTACTAATACAGAGGTTGTTCAGTCTACATTTGGCCAATTTCGACTTACTTAAAAATTTAGAAGAATCCATGGCGCCAGGTCTGTAAGTGATCGATGTGTTTCCCTTGGTTCGTAACATTAGCTCAACAGCGTAATTTCCACTGTAATAGGCTTCTCTGAAGAACTTGCAGGGGAATCGTGTCCCATTCCCTTTGCACAGCTTTCCAAAGTCCTTCCACAGTTGTCACACGCCGTTTTCCCAAAGCCCGCTTCAGCAATCCAAATTCACAATAGTCCATAAGACTTGCGTCTGGAGATTTAACAGGTACCTCATTGAAAGGTATCACCTGTATACCACTTGCCTCCTCCATCTCCCTGTAGAATGCGAGGGATGATCGTGAGGTATGTTATGAAGCCTTGTCCATGTGAATGCGCACCAGATTGGCGTCATTTCCGTACATTGTTGGAATCTTATGCTCGTAGATCGACGCATGATCTGCTCTTGAAAATACTGCGAATTTATTTTGCAGTTCTTCGCCTCCTACGAATCTTCAGTTTACCTCGGTAACAGTAGTCAGTAACGACCATGAACCCTTTTGGGAAGGATTCTTTACAGACACGGACCCACCTTCTGAAGTTCTCGGGTGCCTTTCTCTCGGTACATGATGGCTCTCGGTTTGCCGCAGTCGGAAAGGTAAATCCATGCTTCATCGAGCGTTACGACATAATTCCACCTTTGTTTTGCCAGATGCCGTTCGTAGCGTTCCGGGCGTTACACTTTCGTTACTTTTGGTGGGCGTCCGTGAGAAGATGGCCGCGAGCTTTCATGACTTTTTCCAGCTTGAGTTGATGGTGTAACGTCCGGCTCACAGTCCCCAAAGACACGTCAAGACGATTAGCCATACACCTTTCTGTTGGCGGATTTTCTTGATTGCCATTTTGCAAAGCTTCCTCTGCATGGTGGAGGTGCTCATGGTGCATTCCCGCTTCCTAGGCAACTTCGTTGGTGATTCAAATGGTGCAGCTTCGTTGCCCTTGTACTTTTTAATAACATTTTTATTCCACTTAAACTAATGTTGCAACCATTCTTCTTACACTGTTTTCTAATGACAGAAACACTAAAGTGGGCGTCATAAAGAGCCGCAACATAGCCTTCCCAAAACGGCTTAGTTTGGGCGGCATTTTGGTCACAGAGCGGAAACCCACACACTTGGAAACAAATTTAACACAATACTCACAACAATGGTCCTGTTTTGTGCATTATTGTCGTCCGCGCGGAAAAACAACTCCATTCTCTGGAAACCACTGCACAACACTGCAGGACGCCACGATCCAGGTCGGGTGAGTCCATTCTGCCCGGGAGGGGGAAGGAACGAAATCGGCCAAACGTAGGCTGAACAACCTCTGTACTGCATATACACGAACTAACTAATCTTATCTGTATTGTATACATATTCACTTACATACATCAATTAATATTCCTCTGATTTAAAGGCACTCTGGGTTCTTTAGCGTCAAGGAGCAGATCCTTGACAGAGGTAAAAGACGAATAGACGAACTACTGAAACTGGAGTGAAGGGATAGATTGAGAAGTGGGATTAGGGATACGACGTAGACCAAAACTGAGTAATTATGGCTTCATTACACAGATATTCACTTACATACATCAATTAATATTCTTCCGATCTAACGGCTCTAATTTCTTATAGTGTCAAGAAATCAGATTCTTGACAGAGGGAAAAGGTAGATGGAAAACTGGAAATTCTGGATCTAGAGTGAAAAAATAGATACAACATATACAGAAACTGAGTAATTATGGCTTCAGTTCATATTTAATAAATTAGTGTTCAATTGTACTAATCTTTCGTGTCATTTAGATATAGAAGTAACATTTTTTTAAAAAAAGTTCTTTTTTCTAAAGAAAAAAATGAAAAAGGGGAAATAAGATATCTATTCATATAGAGAGAAACATTTTGAAATTTGAAGTCGACACAGATGTATACATAAAGAATAATCTTCACAGGGAGAAACTACAAACAAGTATAGAGAAATATGTTACATAGATTTTGAAGAATGAAATACGAGACCTGTTGAAGGATACAAGCGAAAGAGAGAGAAAAGCGAAATGACTGTATTCTAAGGAAAGGCGAAAAAGATCTACTAGCTACCTGATCTACCCGCTTTTAGCGTCTCTCTTTTGGTCTCCTTCTCTTTCTGCTCTACAACCTGTCCACCGTACCTTGAGTTATTGCTTCTACTGTCTCTCCGTCGCCTACATGCCCTTTTCTATCTTCCTCTCTCTCTTTTTTTATTCTTTTTGTTTGAAAGAAAGAACGGAAAAGGAGTGTAATAATGTGTTCCCTTTTAAACTTGACCACTTCTCTCGTATAAGCGACAAAAATCTCTTCAGACAAACCTGTTGCATTGGAAAAAGTTCTCTTTTGTCGACATGGCGGTCGGTTACACTTTTTTAGTTTCTTTTTCTTCTTTTTAAGGTTATTTTCTTTTAAGGTAGCTTTTTATACATCTTTCCTATCTGATCAATTCCGTCTATCTTCTTCTCTTCACATCCTCTTTTTTCTTAATATATATTTCCTTGGCGGGAAAAAGGTATCTAATATTTCAATCTGGTTTTCACGCTTTAAAAGTAACTTTAAAATATCTGTATTAGATGCAATGCTTGAAGAATGAAAGAATACTTTTATCTGTTCAAAGCAATATTAAACATACTTAGGAGATACTTAGTACATAGTACTAATTTCATTAGTCGAATTTTCTGTTTGGAATGCGCACGAGATATGATTTGAGACTGTCTCACCTCGAAAATATGTTGTCAAAGTGATGTCTCGTCTCGAAAATGTATGTTTCTATTGGAAGAGTTCTGTCTCGTCTCGAATCTCGTTACGAAACTTCTGTCTCGTCTCGTACAATGCTCGAGTCAAGCCTAATTGTTATTACCTGCAACTATTTATTTTCATACTTGCGTTTATCGGAATAGAAAATAGCTTAGAACTATTTTTTTCATATTACAGACACATTCTACAAAAGAAACATTGCTTTTGTAGAAAAACTTATCCTAATGAGAGCAAAAAATTCAATAAATGAGACATGTATTTTTGCATTTTTAGGAGTTCCACAAAGCTCCAACCTAGGCCCTTTACTATTTCTTATTATTTTTAAACAATCTTGCAGATCACATACCCAACTATGAAAAATTATTGTTCGCTGATGATTTCAAAATATATGTTACGCCATGATAAAATGTGTGCATGATTGTCTTGATTTACAACACGACTTAGGGAGTATTGCGAACTAATGTTCAGTAAATAAACTTGGAGTAAACATAAACAAATGTAAAGTATTATCGTTCAGCCGAAACAAAGTACTTTCAAACATGATTATAAGCTTCATAATAATTCTATAAGCAGACCTAATACAGTTAAAGATCTAGATATTATATTTGACCCAAAATTAACGTCCATAAACACATCGGAAATGTTACTCATGATGGTTTTTAAATTATTAGGATTTATAATTAGAAGTGGTAAGGAGTTCAGAAATATTGAGACACTCTTAAAAATGTATTATTCTTATGTATGCTCCAAGCTGGAATATGCTGTTGTAATCTGGAACCTCTTGCAACAGAAGTATCGCCAACAAATTGAAAAAAAGTTAAATCAAAATTTCTTAGATATTTGATATACAAAGGAGTTGGAATTTTTCTCTCAATTGAGAAATATAGTACACTGTTAGACAATTGTAATATTTACTTATTAGATCAAAGGCGTAATATTGCCGATCTGGTATTCCTTAAAAAAAAGTTCAAAATCAATTCGACTGCTCAAGCTTTATATCATCACTAAACTTCCGTTTTGTTTCAGTTAGAACTAGAACTAATAATATAGGTCTTTCTATTGCAAAAAGAGTAGGACCAACAATGCTGAAGTCATCAATCTGGATAATAGGCCTATGTTCATAATAAAATTAACAACGCCCTATAAAACTGTTATAAAACTATATAGTAATATTTCGGCATCTGCCTGTTGTGTTGATAAATAAATAAATAAATAAAGTTTTGGTTGGAAGGCACTGCTGCATTATGAACCTTTCTTTCACGTAATAAGAAATTCAATTATCTGTCTATATAGAATGTAGAATATATTCAAAGTAATAACACAGTGAGTACAATTTAATTATGCATAGGAATGAAAATATAGGTAAAGTCATTATCAATATCACTACTACTATAAAAATATTCTGTTTTACTTCCTGAATATATTTCTGGAGTATAAAATATTTCCACTCAGGATTTCGAGTTTCCAGTCTTCCATGTCAGGAATCTGACTTCTTGATAGTACAAAAAAAAAAAAAAAAAAAAAATTGGAGGTCTTTAATTGAAGCAATATTAATTGATATGTGCAAGTGAATATCTGTGCAAATAAGTCATAATTACTCAGTTCTTGTGTACGTTGAATTCCTAATCCAAATTCCAAATTTATCCTTTCACTCCTGTTTCAGAATTTACAGTTCTCCACCTATATTTTCTCCTCTGTCAAGGATCTGGCTTCCTGACACTATAACAAGTCAGAATGCCTTTAGATCGGAGGATTATTAATCGATCTGTGCAACTGAATATCTGTGTAATGAGGCCATTATTACTCAGTTTTTGTATATGTTGTATCCATTCCCGTAGTTTTCATTCTATTCCTTCATTCCAGGTTCAGAATTTCAATTTTTTTCATCTACCTCTTACCTCTACCTCTTACCTCTATCAAGGATCTGGTTTCATCACACCACAAGAAGCCAGAGTGAGTTTTAAGGATGGTATCGAGATGAGATAAGACTTCAGCCTTGGTCTCGTTTCGATTACAAAATAGAATCTCGTCTCAGTCTTGTCTTGATAGTCTCGAAATGAACTGTGTGGAACTCTTATCTAGCAGGCTTATTATTAGACTAAAGAAGAAGTTGGTCAAGTGTTATATAGGTAGAGTACTGGACTGTGTGGTTCAGAAACTTGGACATTAAGGAAGTTAGAGAAGAAAAATTTAAAGAGCTTCGAAAAGTGACGTTGGAGGAAGATGCAGAAGATAAAATGGACAAGCTAATGGATAAAATGGGGAGCTACTGACCCTACAGCTCAAAAATATGCACTTAGATATTTGTCATATCATCCAATTCTTCAACAAACGCAAAACTTGTAATATTGTTGAAAAATTTTAGAGTATAGTCATCATTACTTTAAATCTTATTGACTTAATTTCATCGTATATACCGTATTGCAGCTCTTGATTTATTAATTAGGTATCCCATAATAATTATTACACGAGTTTCTAATTAAAGATAGTCATTGCTTTTTGGTTCAAATTTTAACCTCGTTTTATATATTATTATTAAAAGTGTCATCTTAGTACACGAATCATTATTTTAAAACCGTAACTCTTCTGTCTGACGCTATAATGCCTTCCCCTACTTGCCAGAACACCCGTCACACATCAAATTCCCAAGAGGTCGGGGAGTTGGGTAATATGCACTTGACCCAAGAGTCAAGTGCTACCAATAAAGACAGGGTTAACGAGAGCTTGATGGCTGAGTATATTATTTCTTTTGGGAGACATACACTGCTGCGATTGGGTTAAATAAACAGGAAAGAAAGAAATCACGGACTCACTATCATTCAAATCTGCTTACACGTTACACATAGATACCAAGGGGAAAAAACTTAACTTTACTTATACCATAACAAATCACGTTAATATCCAGATGATCACTGTACGAAACTCGATCAATCATATCTGTAATTATTGAGTTTTTATTGTTCATTCCCAATTCAACCTCTCGAAGGATGTTCTAAAACTTTTCTGTACATGTATATTTTTTTTTTCGATTACCAAACATTGTTAGAGACATCAAAGCTGGGAGCCGCAGGTAAGCACGTCATGTTTCCAGAATGGAAGATAGAAGGAATGCTCTCAAAGTTTTAACTGGGAATCTAAACGAAAAACGACCATTAGGAAGATCTAGGCACAGATGGGAGGACACTATTACGATGGGTCTCACAAAAATAGGAATCCAAAGAAGAAACTGCATTCAGTTGGCTAAAAACTGAAGTCAATGGAGAACTTTTGTAAACGAAGCATTGAACCTCTGTGTTCCATAGGCCATAGAGTAAGTTAGTTAATTATAAATCTTTAAAATTTGAGGGTTCTGTTCGGGTGTGTATTCTGGCATATTTATTCTAATACAGGTAGACGAAAGCTGGTAGGTCAGTAGAGCAGAGATATGGTGTCAGTTCCTTTCTTTGTGGTTTAAAGAGATATATGTAAAAGTATACAACCGGAAATTAACAGTTTGAAGCGGAGGGACAGTGGACAGATTCAGAAATAGGATTAGGAGTACAACGCGGAGGTAAAAGGTAGATGAAAAACTCGAAATTCTGAATCAGGAGTGGAGGGATATATGAGAACTAGGATTGAGGATACAATGGATACAAGAATTGAGTAATTATGGCTTCATTACACAGATATTCACTTACACACGTCAATTAATATTCCTCCGGAATAAAGTGTCTCTGACTTCTTATAGCGTCAAGAAGCCACATCCTCGACCGAGAGAAAAGCTGCATGGAAAACTGGAAATTCTGAATCAAGAGTGAAGGGATAAATTGAGAATTAAGCTTAGAGACACAGCGTATACAAGAACCGAATTATTAATGCTTCATTACACAGATATTCCCTTGCACAGATCAATTAATATTTCTTCAATCTAAAGACTGACTTCTTATAGTATCAAGAAGACAAATTCTTGACAGAGGAAAAGGGTAGATGGAAAACTGCGAATTCTGAATCTGGAGCGTAGGGATGGGTTGAAAATTAGAATTAGGGATACAACTTATACAAGATCTAAGTAATTATGGCTTTATTACACAGATATTCACTCACACTCACCAATTAATATTTCTCAATATTAAAGGCACTCAGACCTTTTGTAGTTAGAGGAAACTACATCAGGCGTCATTGGATTTGAGAAGCTTTAGCTATTTTGGTTTGAGCTGCTAAGCATTATTTCACGTGAACTTCGAGCAAAGGCAATGAAACATGTATAAAAAGTAGTTCGATCATTTGCCAATAATTTGATAACTATCGGAAGAGAAATACGCTAAACACAAAGCGTGTTTTTACAACATGCGTAAAGACATATTTAATAATGATTTTATTTTACAATGTTAACCTTTACAATTATGTTTGTTTAATAGAGTTACTTTCTTAAAATTTGAGGAGCGTTTTTTCAAAACTCGATAGAGCACAAATTTTGAGAAACGTAGATATATATATGGGATACGTATGGTTTTTATGCTGTCAATCTAGCTGTGAAATCAGAATTAGCATATCGGTATGCTATGTACGTGCATATCACGATATGTGCCACTTGTATAGCATACTGAATCATGAGCGTTATGTCAGAACTCGATAGAGCTCATGCACAGCAATTTCTCAAAACTCGATACAGCACATAGCTGAATACTACTGAATCCTGTAATCCTATGGAGTTGTCAAAGTTCTTAGCAAGAAATGGCAAATCAAAACATTGAAGGAGACTTCTCAGAAGATCCTGAAAGCAAAATTACCATTTCACATAAGGATGCAACGTGTCGTATTCTACAGAAATATGTACTGTTACTGTTAGTGTGGAGAATACTTACATTGGGTTACCTATGGAGGTTTCTGTTGCAAATCTGGAATTAAAACATGCCATCAAGAAATGCTGAGATCGTCATCCCTACAGAAGATGAACATGGTGTCCAGTGAGAAGAAGAAGGAAATAAAGAAACTACACTTTTTTTGAAATGACAGAAGAAGCAAGATGATTTTATGGAGATGTTCTCAGAGACTGCTAACTACAACGCAAATGTATGCTTCATTACTAACTATTGTAAATACTTTGTATTCTTATATTCTGGTGTTACTTTTTTGAAATTTTCCATAATAGCCTATCTATTATTTCTTCATTCGTGTAACAATGTAGAAGTAACCAAATTACACTGTACACAAAACTAACTCAATAAAACAAAATACTAACAAAAACTAAATAAAGAATATATCATGACGAAATAAAAATAAATTCACAATAGTAATACAATAGTATAACAGTATAAAAACAATAATACTAGCAGTAAATTCAGGTTCAGTCACATTCCTTTGTTTCCTGTCCATGTTCCCTATCGAGTTTTGGAAAAAAAAACTGCATTTTTTAAGTGGCCTGTTCTATAACAAATATTTGTATCCTCTAACAGATTCACGCTGTCTGTACTTGTCCCAGTATAATAACTAGTATTACCTACAATGACGTTTCTTTAATGAAAGGTTATGTACAATAATAACAAAAATACAATTCCTTTTTAAAAACTTATGTTTTGTGCTCTATCGAGTTTTGAAAGAAACGCTTCTCATTTACATTTTGGTTGAAAACATACTATATGAAACTTATTAGTGGAAAATGAAATTAAATACAATCGTGTTTATCTACAAAAGATAATGGTGGAAAAGAAGATTACAAAGGTTTGAGATGTACTTTAGTTTAATATTTTTAATTATTTCATATATACATAATATATACAATAAGTCTTAATATTATGTAGCATGTACACTTGTATACCAAAAGCTTTATAAGGGAATTCAAGAATATTACACTTCTGACTACTACTATTGCTACTACTATTCACATTATTATTCTTATTTATAGCTCTGCCTCTAGTCTATCAGTTAGCGTGCGTGCCTATGTAATAATCTGACGTAGTAACATTTAAAAAAAAAAAACTTTATATTTGGTTGCCAACACTGTTAATTTGATCCATTCCAGGGGATGTCAAAACGATATCTCCCTGTTGTTGATATTTGCTTTGTACAAAATTTCATCGTTTCTTATCTATTATTATTAGTTTAAAAGTTACAAGGGTTTGAAGATGAATAGTTCACCCTGTATAGGCCTCGTATACACAGTGCATTCAATAAGTTTCGGGACTATTTACTTAACTATTAACTTAAATAAAATACTTAACTACATCAGAAAGAAAATATTACCAAGTTATTTTCTTTATTCGTTGTCACTGTTGAGAGAATGGAGCAACGTGGTGCAATGAAGTTGTGCTAAATGCGGCAAAACCACGACTAAAACTAACAGAATTGTGAAGAGCGTGTTTCGACATGACTGTCTTAATCAAAGCAAGTTCCACTGGCTTTCAGTAGTTTTGTCCTGTATCAGGTTTTGGTTGAAAGAAGGATCAGAGATCTCAAACATCTAGCATATTCTCCTAATTTGTCCTCAATGGACTCTTTGCTTCCCTCTAAGCGCAAATCTGCCTTCCAAAAATGAGAGTATTTTGAGAATACTGTATCGATTTAAGCGAATGTGACGGTTGTTGTGAATAGCTTTCTAGTGCATGACTTTCCTAGAGCACACCAAAAACTCTACGACTGGTACGGCGATTTTGTGGCTCGAGAAGGGGTGTATGTAAGAAATTAACGTGATATTACTTTTATTTTTAGAATCGTTAGGTATTTTATTTGTAGGCAGGCCCGAAACTTATTTAATGCACTGTGAATGGTTTCCAGCCATCCTTGTTTTTTCAGGTTGAAACCAGTCAAGAATGAGGGAATGAATTTCCCAATATTAAAAAACTACATTTAATGATAAATTTAATTTTTAAAACGTTCTTCGATTTTCATGAAATGAAATTGATTTTTTTCTTTCTCTTTCTTTTTACTTTTCTTAGACTTTGGAATTAGGTCCCATGTGTTAAGATTAGGGTTGCCTGGGATGCAGGAGTTGATTTTGTGTAAGCTCGAAAAAGTGTCATGAATACGATATCTCGTCTCGAAAAGTGTATATATTTCTATTGGAAGAGCTTTGTCTTCGTCAAATATTTTGTCACAAAAATTTTGTCTCGTCTCTTTTCCTGGGTGAACCCTGGTTGCAGTTGATTTGTTCGATGAATTGGAATTTAGCGTCTCATTCAGCACCGAGCAGTGGCGTAGCAGCTGCCCCCGCAACCCCCGCAGTGCGGGGGGGCCCCAAGGTATAGGGGCCCCGAAGTCTTGCGATGAATAAAGATTTAAAGAAGTAGAACTTAAACCTTACTTCTATCGGCTTTACAACTAGGGCCCCTTCTCTATACTTTGCGGGGGGGCCCGCAAAAGTGTGCTACGCCACTGGCACCGAGCCTATATGAGACATGGACCGGCGGCTTAAGGGTCTTCACTACAGCGAAATTAAACTACCGCTAATTTTAGAGTTTTTCTGTAATATCTTTAAAACAAATAAAAATATTTGAAAAACCGAAACGTAATGAACTAGACAATACAATTTTGCATGTGATACCTTTTCCACAAATCACTTATCTGCTTTTGGTATGCCAGAACCCGCAAAAAATGTTAAATCTATCTACAACTGCAAATCGAAAGCAGCGTGGAGTATACTTAGCGCCCGTAGATTTTGCGCCCACATATAATATCGTGTACTTAGCGCCCAGAAAATATTTGATGCTTATCAGTGTGCTAGGGTTGACCAAAGAGAGAACTAGTTTATATGTATAGATGTAATTTAGTACTCATATAATCTATCCCCATCCCCTCTCTTTTGACGACTAAAGAACAAAGATTTTTCACTTGAAAGATCCTGCTATTCTTGCTGCACAATTGTCATGTCACTTTTAAAACCCTTAGGCAAGTTTAAAGAAATGGGTTCTTTTCTTCCTCTTCTGATCACCACCGTCAGCTCTAACACTCTGACTTTTCATGTACATCTGTAATTACGTACAATTTAATTACGACTTAAGAGCATTACCAAATCACCTATGAGATTTTCATATAGCTATGGATATGAATTCATGTGCCAGTGTTATTTTAAAATTTATATAGTTTTAAATAATAATAATTACACGAACCTTAATGCAAATACTACTTACTGCATGGAAAACAGCAATTATTTATGCACATTGCATAACTTCATTTCCTATCGTAAATACAGGGTGTTAAAAAATTCAAATGCCAAAATTTGCTGGGTAATTCTTTATATCAAATTAAAATAAAACGTTCTAATAAACGTGTGTTATAAAATGACTCCTTTCAGTGTTATAAGCCGCCCTAAACGCAATCAATTACATTTTAAACCCTACTTTGAAAATAATGGAATATATCGCAAGTAGTTAAAGAAATTCGGCAACAAGTAGTATTTCCTCTATCTAAATATCTATACAAGAATACACTTTTAACCCTAGGACTACCAGGTGGGTCCATTGCACTCGTACGCATACTTTCTTTAATAATTACTAAGGCTTAGTAAGTATTAATTGATTTTGAGTTACGTCCCGTTCAGCAGCGAGGCCTATGAGACGTGGACCTACTGATTAACGTGAAATCCGAACCACATGAGCTCCCGCCAGGAATCGAACCCGGGTCTCCCGCGCCAAAGGCGCGTACGCTAATCGCTTAGCCACGGAGGAGCTCTTAGTAAGTGTTGAGAATCTATGACATTTCCCTGGTTGTGTTCTTGTATTATGTCATTTAAGTATTTTTTTTTTCATTTCCGTGAGTCAAGTGATAGTTTTTAAAATTTATAGCATTGAGTACAGAGTGGGTCCATTAAACTTGAATCTTAATGAAGAAATATGAGGATAGATTGAGATTGTAGCTCTTAGCGGAGTTAATTCTGATAATCTTCTAACTGTCCGAATGAAGTCAGATATAACATATTGCAACTTTATGTGTTATTATGTAGTTTGAATGATTTAATTATTTGCAATTTTGTTTATTTTAGTAGCAGCTTTTCTTTATTTATTCACTTATATAAGTCCCTTGTCAGAAGCATAATAGTAGCTTTTGTCTATCAAACTGTATTAATTTTTCCATTGTATGCAGTTGCGTATCCAGGGGGAGTTTCCGGGGATCTGAACTCCCAAGAACCAACATTTTAAAAAGTTGCTAGAATAAAACTTAAATTTGCGCTTTCAGTCTGCACATTGACAAAAAAGAGTTTTCCGGAGTAGACACTGACCCCCGAATAGAAATCCTGGCTTTGCCACTGATTGTATGTAAAGTTTTGTTTATTATTAGTGTGTTTTGATCATTGCACGTGGTAGATTAACAGTTCACTAACAATACACGTCACTATTGATGGAAGAGGGGGAACATTTTTGGTAAATCAATAAACGATGAAGAAATTGATTCCCGACAGACGATAAGATATTAGCAGACTTATATACAAATGCAACTGAAGTTTCTTGTTCAGGTACCGATATTGAAATGAGACGTTGAGTAGTTTCTTATTCAGAGAATGGGTTAGAAGTTTGAAGCGTAGCACCTATAGCTAATGCAAAAAGCACGTGCTAATGCAAAAAGCAAAACTCCGGAGAAAAGCGATCCTACAAGGGCTGCCTTATGTTTTGATGACAGCATCGGCGCTATTAGAATACCTGATGACGAACTGTTCCTAATTCGTGAAGTTGCAGATTCTTCACACACTCTGCAATATAATTTTATTCTTACATATAACATGACTGTAGACGAACAACTTCTCATTTTTTGGGTGCGAGCCATTTTACAATTGCAAAACACAATACACAACTATCCTGAAGTGGTCACTTCTAGAGCAGAGGTTAAAACTCAGTTATCATATATTACAGCACAACAAAATCAGACGTTCACACTAACAATCATATTGCTCGCTGTTACACTACAAAACAATGAACAAAATGGCCTATGACAGTATTTTACATAACTGATGTAAGTGGACTCAACATTTATGGTATTGTATCATCAAAGCGTAATTTCAAACGAGAAACAAGCATTAAAAAGTTTGAAATGCCGTAAATTCTTCATTTCGTCTGGTTAGCAGTTCGCCAACGTTGAGAACAAATCACGGAGAATAGAAGCTTCCCAGCATACTGAAGAGAAACAACCTAAGAAAGTCTCTCCACAAAACAAGAACTTTCTGTCGCAAATGCAATAAAACAATTACCTGTGACTAATTAATTTTAAATTTTGTTACGCAGAAATAAGAAATAAGTCACACGAACACGAAGTACATACTGCAGCAATTGGGATTGGCGAATTTTTACAGGGAGAATGAAAAAGTCCGATTTCTATGGAATGGTGGACGGATTTGTTTTCCTTCTCTCTGACAAGGGTCAGAAGGGATGGATTACTTACAGCAAATCGTACCAGAAGAAACTGAAGAATTCCTAATTTATTTTGATCAACATTACGTATCAGGTAGTTTCTGGAGTATGCGACTTTCATCTTATGGTGATCTTACGTTTCGATTTCTTCGCTAGCCTCTTTTGTTTCCTCGCAACATACCCGTTCATATAGCAACATTACAGAAAGAGACACGAACAAGTAAACTGACAGAAGTTTCGAATTTGAAATTCCAAAAGATTGAACCTGTCCATCCTTCCTTGTGGATGGACATTGGAAAAGGATGAGGCCATGGTTTCAACTGCATCGAACAAGTGTAGCGAGATGAATTACCGAAGAAGAGAGTAAAATGGAAGACGACTAGCCTTCAAAGGCGCTTGTTCAACTTAGTGATGGATTATTCTCAAGGAAACACCATACTCGTTCAATATCTGATTGGAATTGATTACTGCATAAGGCTGTAACTTTAGGGTATAATGTGTACAATAAGGTTCGTAAAGCGATTAACTTATTGGTTCGTAAAGTAACGTTCTTTTTATTATAGAACGTTACGTTGTTTTTCAGTGCTTGTAGTGTATGATATCAATTAACTACGTATATAGATTTATATTACGCATAAAGTTATGAAATATGTATCAGGCTTAATGCGGCTAGCCTGTTAGATGTTTTTTTCTGAAACTGTGTAATACCATATGATAATTTGACTTTCTTTCTTTTTTAGTATCAAACCCGATGTTGTTATATAGTCAGAGTTACCATATGTCAGGTTTTTACCGGGACAGTCCCGATTTGGAACCTCTTGAAATGAAATGAATCTTTGGATTTTATATCCCACGATTAAGGAGATAGGAGTAGGATAGAGGAGACGGTGATTGTGAGAATGAATGAAATGGTGGAATGAAGAAAGTGAGAGGAAACGAGAGAACCCCAAGTTTATCCATGCACGCAGCGTCTGACTACTACAAAGCCCTTTTGACGCAAGATGGGATCAAACCAGGAACCCCATGAACCAGATGTGAGTGCTTCTACCACTGAACCACCGTGGCCTCCATGAAGACTCTTATCCCAATGTTTCGCCAGTTTACATTTTGTCCCGGTTTTCAGTCGTGAGAATATGTTCACCGTTTTTTGTATGCCTTATCCTCATTGCAGTATTCTAGATTACGTCCGTTTTACATAGTTTTCACATTAAAAGCTACATATGTAATCTTGGTTTATAGTACATTTAAATATTGGTAGAGCATTGCATACCATGGCGTACAGTTATACAATCTTTGGATCTAATATGCTTGTTACTTTCCTAATCATCATCATTGATACATCCAATAGAAATTAAATAAAAATGTCTCTTAAACTGCTTCTGTTGATGAAAAGTGGTGGCAAATAATGTGCTTTGTCGAATTTTAGTGGCAAATTGTCCCTCAGCCCCAGTTCTTCCAGACATATTGTATCATAATTTATTTAAAGTTATAATAACTTATAGTTTTGGGCATATATATATATAAAAAAAAAACTACTGCCCTCCTAAAATTTTCTCCGCTTCCCCCCAAGACGTTAAGGGTGCACTGAAATTGCGCAAACTTTCACTCCCTTATCAGTTGACACAGATAAAGCCTTAATGGGCAGGCAACAAATTGGAAATTGCGCAAAAGATGGTGTGCAACGTTGCCATCATTACCATAAGCATTTCGACTAATAAAAACAGTCACCAAAACGCGAGTCGTTTTAGGGAGAAAAAAAAAACGAAGTAATGGATGGAATAGCATTTTCAGTTATTGCTATTATATGTGTGCACGGGCGTCGTTAGAGAGGGGAACATGTCCCACTCAATAATTTTCTGGGGCCGCGGTGGCTCAGTGGTAGAGCGTTTACCTCTGGTGCTAGGGGTCCCGGGTTCGCTCCCAGCCCCCTCCAAGTGAACTTTGTGGTGGACAAACACCGTGTGCGTGGGTTTTCTCGGGGTTCTCCCGTTTCCTCCCACTTTCATCATTCCACCATTTCATTCATTACTCATCATCACCGTCTCCTTTAGCCTAACTGGCATATCCGTGGGACGTAAAACTCAAAGATTTCATTTCATTTCAATAATTTTCTGTATCATATCTAACTGTAAGATTGCTTGTAAGATTAAAACTGCAAGGAAATAGTTATTGGAAGCAAATAATTATTAGAAAACTGTAAAGAAAACAAAGGCGTTTGACCAATCAGAGATAAGGATTTGTTTACATTTTCCAGTTTTGGCCAATCACAAACAAATATTTATTTACATATTTCAGGTGTGTCTACCACGTATCCTAATAACTGTCTTTCGTCTACCACGTATCACCATCCGGGCTGCGTCGAACAACAAATAGATCAGAAGTTTTTCATAGACACTAAATAGTAAATTTTCCTTCCCTGCTCCTGGTGTTCATACGATGATTTCTGTTTTGCTAGAGACCCAAACGGAAACTGCCATGAAAATGACGTCGATAGCGAAAGAAATTTCAAAGACCAGAAGGAGTCAAAAGTGAGTTCGCGGAGCAGAGGAATTTACAGATAAATCATGAGAAGGCAACATTTTTAAAAGCTGTAGGAATTAAATTCCAGGATTCAAGCTGGAAACGTGAAATGTTCTGTAAATATATATATTTTGCTTTTTAATATTATAATGTAATACAAGTATATCTCACAAAGGGATGGCATTTATACATTTTATTTCGGTGCAAAATTTCACAATTTCCTTAACCTTGTTGTTGGCAACGTCGTGGTGGAAATTTGCGCAATTTCAGCACTTTCTACTCCTTGTTAATAAGTCATAGATTACAGAGATTATCAACGATCTAATCTTTAGAAAAATTTGCGCAATGTCGTTGCACCGGACGTTAATGCTGGCGTCGTTATTGGTCGATCATAGCGCCAGGAAATTATAGTTTGGTTACTAGTTATTGATAATTATGCCCATAAACTTCCTTTGAGCTTCCGCTGGCTCAGTGGTAGAGCATTCATATCTGGTGCCTGTGGTCCCTAATCGATCCCAGCTCGCTCTAAATTGGTCTTTCTGGTGAACAAACACCACGTGCTTGGTTTTCTAGGGGTTCTTCCGTTTCCTCTCACATTCTGTATTCCACTATTTTATTCATTCTCATCTTACCATACCTGGCATAATCGTCGGATGTAAAACTCAGAGATTTCATTTCATAAACCTTCCTTCACACTTTCTCCAGACTTAGGACTGGTTACATTCCTTACAGGAATATAGGCTCTTTTAGTTTTTTTTTTTTTTAAGTGAACCTTGCCATGCTATTTTGATTATTGTTTTAGCCAATCAAAAACATTTTTTTTATATTTATGTATTAATTTTCTTAAAATAATTTGCAGATATTACCCTTGTCAGTGATAATATTCACAGGAAGCGTGCTTTCATTTGTTACCCTATTCGCATACTGTCTCTGACTACAGTCAAAATGAAATTACATAGTTAGCAATTTGTTCGAACTTCTAGACATAAGCCAAAGCAGTTAAACAGATCCTTTGTTTCCTCGTATTTCTCTAGAATATTCTTTATTCTCTTGTCGATGTTGATATACCTTTTTGCTCTTTTAGTGCCTGGCTCTCCAAATTTCATTCTCCTCCGCATAAAGGTAGTGTTTACAGCTTCCTCTTTCAGCTTCTTCACCATCAAAAATATGTTCGGATGTTTTCTCCCTATGATACAATTACGTTTTCCATTCCATTTTTCCACAACGTTATTTGTTCTATGCTTTTCTTTATAGAAATTCCAAGGCCATGTAGTGTTCTCCAAGCACGATCTACAAAATAATTTGCAAACTGTACTATTTTCGGCGAGTCAGGTGCGTTCGACATGATTATCAACCATCCTTCATCTATATCTTCTTTGGGTATAAAACTTAAAGCTCTACATCTTCTACAAAATAATTTAAGTTCTTCACTTTCTCTATAATCTTGTGTAAGTCCAAGCTCTTGAATTTTTCGCCACAAGCATTGCATGAAATGGAAATTACATCCCAAAACTTTTGTTTGTGGGACGAGATCATTAAGAACCTTTTTTACAGTCGCTTCAAAATCAATTTTTAAAAGCTGAAGACTTCACTCTGAAGCCCATCTCTTAAGCAAATTGAAGAATCTCCTATATATTAATTCGGTTTTGCTTGGTAGTACGCGAATACAACGGGGAAAATGCTGTTTACTTCGTTAGTACTATCTAGCTCCACATAGATGGAATATAATTGTTGAAATTGTTGGGAGCAGTTACTGAAAGTTCCATTCATATAAAAACGATTCAGCAGTATACTGGCGTCCTCAACCGCAAATATTAATATTCTTTGATCTTCAAAAACGTCGTCCACTACAAGAAAATTACCGCAATCAGGTAGTCTTAAAAGTTCGTCCGGAAAACTCATGTCCAAACTTGTTGCAGGATTTTGATCTGTACCAAAAGCTTCTCTTCTTAATTTACGGAGACCAGACTTAACATTTTCATATCTCCAAACTTCTGTCATCAGATCAAAACCCTTTTCTTTCAATTCCTAAACCAAGTGAAGAAAGAAAACCTGTATTGTTAAGTTAGACGATACCAAATACAAATAAAATGATGAACTGAGTACAGGCACACACACACACAATATATAGGGGGCACGGTCCTCCCAAAGCTTGTCTTCCCTCTCCAAATATTTATTGAAAATTATATGTTATTCCATATATACATAAAATGATTATATGTATCGGGGGTCATTAAGGGCTTGGGACAACATAGTGCTATGCCATATTTATGTTGTTTCGAGAAAAGCAAAATTCAGCAGCAGGAATATCACACAACTTAATGGAGGCAAGAAGAACACTAGGATGTTTTACTGCCGTCTAACTCCGATTATTGCAAGCCTGTCTGCGTGTCACCTTCTCCCCCGGAGGTGATGATTCATTGAAGCGTCATAATCAGTGCTATCGGCTGCTCTCTCTCTGTGTCTCTCTCTCTCTCTCCCTCCTCATAACAGTTTTACTTAGTGGACGCTAAGTACACTGAACATGGATGTAAGAAAATAACAGGAATTAACGACCTGTGGAAAGAGTGGTAAAATGAACTGGACATCCCTGATTATGAGATAAGATCAATAGAAAATTCCTTCTGTGAGCCGGAAAATTGGTCGCTAAATCTACGGGCGCTACAAGCACGGAACCGAAAGCAGATAGATGAGTTGTGATAACGTATCATATGCAAAATCGTTTTATCTAGTTCACTATGTTTCTGCTTTTCGAATATTTTTGTTTGTTTTGAAGATATTGCAGCAAAAATCAAAAATTAGCGGTAGTTTAATTTCGCTGTAATGAAGACCCTTAACGTGGGATCCGAACAACGTAAGCTAATGCCGGAAATCGAACTTACGTATACTGCGTCCTAGACGTTAATCATATAGCCAAAAGAGAATCTGTTAGTTTCAATTCAAATTAGTCAGGGCTAAGGGGGAGGGCGAATTGACCCCACAACTTCAAGAAAATATTTCATACACAAAGTTATTTTCGTGCATAATGACTAAAAAAATTAAATCTTCCAGTTTAACATCCTATAATTATGCCCTTTAGGGTAATGAAGACGGATGATCAAGATAAATGAATAATAATGGAAGAATTCGTGGAATGATAGTGTGGGAGGAAACACGAGTACCCTGAGAAAGTCCACCACCAGGATGTTGATATGGACGAAAGCGAAGTGATGAAATTGCTCCAATTAAAAAAAAAAAACACTTCTGGCTGTACTCTGCATGGCCTCACTAGTATTATAGAAGACAGAGAGAATAAACAGTAATTTCTTTCATTACATTTTTACAGTGGCGTACACAAGGGTTTTTTGAGATTTAATACCCACCACTTCAGCAAATATTACGTTTAAATAACTATTTACTATATATATACAAAAATCATCTTAATCGTGAGAGAAATTAAATTTAGTATCTGAACCCTCTTGGTGAAATTCTGCATACGCCACTGGACATTCGTATTTTCTATCTTCCATTTTAACTTTCTCAAGAAGCCAAAAAAAAAAAAAAAGTAAGTAAAAACAAAGATAACACTAACACTTATATATATATATGGCTTCTGGGAACAAGACGGTTTGGTTGTTGTTCCTAGCTGTTTTGTAGAATGTATTGCAACTACCACGCCCAAACCAAAACCCAACGATATTCCCTTTCCTTATGAAGACAGGAGAAGAAAACACCAGTGGCTGTTAATTAGGAATGCAATTTGTTTCCTCGCATGCCCTGAATATTTATTATTTTGTTACTCCGAGGGGTTCATTTTAATGCAAATTATTTGAGCCCAAACTAATTCTGTCAAATTACGCAGCTGTGGGTTGCTTCTTTTAAATTTTTATTTTCTTTGTGCAAGAATGGAAAAGAAATGGGAGACATAAGAAAACACAGAAGCTGAGAAAGACATTGCTGCATATGTGTGTTTGTATCTGTGTGTATGCTGAAGAGATGCACTCTCAGTAAATTATGGGAAAGAAGACGAAAAGGGAAGTAGTGTGGAGTAGAGGTGTTAAAGATGAAACTAGTGAATATAACCAAGAAAGATCAACCACTTCTTTATTCATTCATTATTTTCATACCTATTGAAGCTACTACACGTTTCACTAGCTTCGTGACCCTTCACCCGGAAGCACCCAGACCCATGAATTGGGCTCAAGCATCCACGTTTATCCGGAAGAGTACCGAATTTACATTATCTTAAGTTCAAAAAACTCCAAATGTTCATTTTTTCTTCAGAACAAAATAACATTCGTGAGATATATTTTTTTAAATAGCTGTTTTAGTCATTTTTTGGTGTGGTTGATCTACTCGTATTATTTAATATCACTTTATTAGTCATTTCTGATGTGGGTTGACCTACTCGTATTATTTAATATCGCTTTTATTAGTCATTTCTGGTATGGGTTGACCTACTCGTATTATTTAATATTGCTTTTATTAGTCATTTCTGATGTAGGTTGACCTACTTGTATTATTTAATATTGCTTTTATTAGTCATTTCTGTGGTGGGTTGTCCTATTTGTATTATTTAATATCGCTTTTATTAGTCATTTCTGATGTAGGTTTACCTACTTGTATTATTTAATGTTGCTTTTATTGTTATTAGCCATTTTTGTGGTGGGTTGTCCTATTTGTATTATTTAATATTGCTCTTATTAGTCATTTCTGATGTGGGTTTACCTACTTGTATTATTTAATATTGCTTTTATTAGTCATTTCTGTGGTGGGTTGTCCTATTTGTATTATTTAATATCGCTCTTATTAGTCATTTCTGATGTGGGTTTACCTACTTGTATTATTTAATATTGCTTTTATTAGTCATTTCTGTGGTGGGTTGTCCTATTTGTATTATTTAATATCGCTCTTATTAGTCATTTCTGATGTGGGTTTATCTACTTGTAGTATTTAATGTCGCTTTTATTAGTCATTTCTGATGTGGGTTTACCTACTTGTATTATTTAATATCGCTTTTATTAGTCATTTCTGATGTGGGTTTACCTACTTGTATTATTTAATATCGCTTTTATTAGTCATTTCTGATGTGGGTTTACCTACTTGTATTATTTAATATCGCTCTTATTAGTCATTTCTGATGTGGGTTGACCTACTTGTATTATTTAATATTGCTTTTATTAGTCATTTCTGTGGTGGGTTGTCCTATTTGTATTATTTAATATCGCTCTTATTAGTCATTTCTGATGTGGGTTTACCTACTTGTATTATTTAATGTCGCTTTTATTAGTCATTTCTGATGTGGGTTTACCTACTTGTATTATTTAATATCGCTTTTATTAGTCATTTCTGATGTGGGTTTACCTACTTGTATTATTTAATATCGCTTTTATTAGTCATTTCTGATGTGGGTTTACCTACTTGTATTATTTAATATTGCTTTTATTGGTCATTTCTGATGTGGGTTTACCTACTTGTATTATTTAATATCGCTTTTATTAGTCATTTCTGATGTGGGTTTACCTACTTGTATTATTTAATATAGCTTTTATTAGTCATTTCTGATGTGGGTTTACCTACTTGTATTATTTAATGTCGCTTTTATTAGTCATTTCTGATGTGGGTTGACCTACTCGTATTATTTAATATCGCTTTTATTAGTCACTTTTGGTGCTGGTTCACCTATTATTTAATTAATTCTTTGTCTGCAAATATAAATACATAATTATGAATATTACAATATTTCCTCATACTTGTAAACAACATGTATATTTCGACTTGGATCATAAAGCAACCAACGGATGCTTCTACGAAGAAGTACAAGGAGGACAACGGAGAATCACAAAGATAATTCTACAACTCCTCTACAAGTTCCGTCTTCAAATTCGGCTATAAAAGAGTATGTCATGAGGCAGAAAACAACAGTTCCAGTTGATCATTCCTACTTTTCACTTCGTGCTGCTTTGGGCAGAAGAGACTCCCTAAATGTCTTTATTGAAGCGGACGAGGTTCAGATGGCTGCTCTACCACCAATGATGACTTATCATCAGGGCCGTAACTTGTAGGGGACAGGGGGCAACTGCACTCCGCAGAGAAGCTCTCCGCTATTCGAGGAGGGCTGATTTTAAGACAAAATTTTCTTACTCCATATACGATACGAACATGAAATTATAAATGAAGCATCAAACAAGTTTACTCCACTCTTACATAAACAAAACTGCACACAAAAAGTAAATAAAAAAATGAGTCCTGGGTCCATTTCAGTAAAAAATGCTTACTATTATGGTCCCTAGGAATAATATTTATTCGTATGGCTTTGAGATTTGTCAATATTGTCCCCTTAATTAATTTGTCATGTATGAAAGGGGCGTAACTAACGGTCCCGCAGACCTTGTCGTGCGGTAGGGACTACAGATTCTGGGGGCCCATAACGAGTAAGAGAAAGATGGAAGGAGGAGGCTCAAGAATTAGAAAAACTTTTTTTTAGGGGACCCGAATACGGATGTTGATACTTGCCCCCAGAAAAAAATAAATAAAATTAGGGCACTGCTTATCATGTTGTCTTAGTTCCTGTTAACTACTTTTTAAATAATACTTGTATTTATTTTGCACTGTTTGTTACAAAATAAATACAAATATTGTTTAAAAAGTAGTTAACAAGGAGCCAAAATAACATGGTAAGTCATCAATTACCGTTGAGTTTGTTTTTCTAGTCTAGTAAATTTGGGCTACTATGAAACAATATCAAGGTATATACTAAGTTGTATTAAGTTTTAACTATTTGAACCTGCGCTATTTACACAGCGCACAGTTCTAATATGAGCACGAATCTCCTTCCAACTTCTCACTAGAGCTGTGCAAGGCCCTTTAGGAAAACAAGTAAAGGACAGAAAGACTCTTAACGGGAGTGAATTGCTATAGACAAACATACAAACGTAGCATTTTAATACATAGAATGTTGTGGTATAGTGGGGCTGGGGTGGGGGCAAACTTGCATAAGTGATAGATGATACCAGATGTAATGTTTTTCTTATAATTCCACATTCGAGTACGCCTCATTGTTCGTTCACAAGCCTTCGAAATTGCCAGCTGGCACTAGGTTTTGTCATTCAGATTAAAGCAAAGCGCCTGAAATGTCCGTCAACCCGCTATACATAGCTCCTCTACTGGTTGCCTTTCACAAGGGTATCAATCTTAACGTCCTAGTGGCAATATTACACTAATAGGGCCAAAATGACGCCTAAAATATGGAATAGAAAAATATAGAGAAGTTTATTGAAACTTTGAATGAGAACTGGCAAATCTACACAAAATTTGAAATCGACCAGAGAAAACAGCACGGTTCTAGCACTTGTAGTTTTTGAGATCCCATTGTCGGAAGGATTGGCCACAAATACATAAACTTTTCCTGTTCACAAACATACAAACCTAGCATTTTCCGTTCTCTAAATATTTCTTGAGAGTAGTTATTTTTCTACTTACAAAATTGGCACTTGCAATATATATATGTATGTGTGCCTGTGTGTGTGTTTTACTTGCTACGTACTTTATTATTTTTATTGTTGTTATTCACAGGAGCACAAAACAATAAAACGAAATACAACTTGAACGCACATCGCAACAAAACCGACCTTGACAACAATGAGTCGGCATCTATTTTCATTCAGTTGTAAAAGAAGATCATATCAAGTTAATGTACACTCAAGACATCGAATATTATCTAGATGTTATCTGCTATCTACCAGCGTCAAAAGTAAGAAAAGGGAGTTTACGCTCTTAAGAATTTCACTTAAAAAAAAAAAAAGTTTGTACGGTCTGCCATCACCTTTAGGGAAAACTCTCGTTGAAGGAAGCGAACGGAGCAGGTGAGGGGGAGGGGGGTTGGAGGAGAAGAGACTAAGTTGCTTGGATGTGTTTCCATTCATTTATTTTGAAGACGCAAAGTGACAATGAGGCAAAAGTCATCGCGTATTCTGTTCATTCATCTCTCTTTTTCATCTCCCTCTCTTTCGCTGTGTTGTCTGACTTATAGAATAAGGTATAAGCATGCTTCCTCCTTGGTCCATTGTTCCGCAGACGACATCATCATTATCACGCCTCTCATCGTATTGTCTTCTTCAGCCGCCCCAGATTGGAATGCCTTCATCTTCTCCACAAAACCCATTCATGCATTCTGCCTTATCTCTTCATTCATCGCTATATTTCTCTCTTTTTCTCTCTTTCGTTTTGTTATGTATGGTACATACACCTCTCTTTTCCCCCTTCCATGGTTCTTATATTGAATAGGTACGAATTTAATATAAGGTTGTAGATACAACTATAGTGTGTATCAGTGGCGGCCCATCGTCTGGGGCGATTGGGGATGTATACCACTAACAATCAGTGTCGAAACGTCATTGCACAAACAAATATTCCGAGCGTAAATGAATAAAGTAAGTAAATTGAAATGTTTTGAGGTATTTCTTCAGTATTTTATTTACTTCAGGTATGTTTCGTCATAGCAGATGCTGAAACTAATTAAATTAATCCTACAACAACGTTATTAACAACATCAAACAACTTTCAAAAGTATAATATAACGTAGCATTAGTATGAAATACGTTATAGCCCTTGTTTCCTTTTCTTAAGTGAAGCATCCCACGGAAAAATGCTGTATGGCACATTCGAGTGCATTAAAAAAAAAAACTGAGAAAACATTAAAGACGTTGCTGAACTACAGCATTGTTACAGACCAGTTTGCCATCATCTAATGCCATCTCTTGAGCATTAGGGAAACGAGTCTTTCAATTTGTCAGTCATGTTCCGTAGAGCAATTGATTCCATTGGAAGCTCAGGACATTCCAAACCGTGTCACACAGCTTTATTCGATGAAATATTTTGATTTAAGCTTTCCTAAACTCTGTTTAATTTCAATTTATTCTCTCTGTCGCTCAGCTATTTGCTTCTATTCTGTACACCATACCTAAGCTGCATATCAATTCTATTGGTCACGAGCATATCTAAACAAATCAATTTCGTTTTACATTGTGGAACTACGGTGGGTTTTCAAACTATGATGGATTCAATATTAAAACCGGAAATGGAAATCACAATTTCCGGTTTCAATAGAGGAACTAAGGCAGAGATGTAGCATATTTTTGAGACATTGGATTCATATCAAGATAAGCATTCGTCGCTTTTACTAATCGCTTTTGTTCTATAGAGATACAATATTGAACAAAACTGGGAAAGCTACCAACAGCGATGATCGCAGATTATTGCTGGGGGAAATTTTAATACAAATGGAGGTGAAAACTAGTATTGCAACAATAGGTCTACTTGGCAACCTCCATCGGGAACGATCGAAAATATTATCCTAGGGGGAACTTTCCTCGGACCACCCTCTGAAATTATTACTCGGTTTGGTTTTCTCGTCTCACCTCATAAATTTCGTAGGTCTCGTCTCGATTCTCCAAGACTTGTTCCTAGTCTCGTCTCGGATTTTCTCGTTTCGTGTTGTAAATTTACGTACAAAATTTATTGTTTTAAATTTTGTGTAATTTCATCTAGAAGTTATCAGAACCCTTCCGTGTCACGAGAGGTCGACGGAAGGTGTGAGATAACAATACTTAAACCATATTTATTATTAAAGTATATTATATAATGACTTCTGTATCCTAAGATGATTATAAATGTTCGTTGTTCTGTTCGTACAATCCAATTTATAGTTCCTGTACTGTATAAGAACCAAGTAACACTAAAACAGCCTTTAAGATTAAGACCTTATCCGCGAGAGCGTGGGCGACCATATCCACAAGAATCCTAAAATCTGTTGTCTTGACTCTTATCTCTTTTCTAGACGAGAAACGAGATAATACGTCTAGAATCGAGACGAGACTTCTCGTTGCCAAAAACACTACTACTACTACTACTACTATAATAATAATAATAATAATAATAATAATAATAATAATAATAATAATAATAATAATAATAATAATAATAATAATAATAATAATAATAATAAATACAATGATAAGAATCCATACCAAGAAAGATCTTTCTCACTACTTTTTGAAGTTTTTTGCTCTAAGGAGATAAGACATTAAAATTGGTAGATCTACTCATTCAGTTTCCATAGAGACTCAAAGATGCAGTGGAACACATTATTATTATTATTATTATTATTATTATTATTATTATTATTATTATTATTATTATTAATAATAATAATAATAATAATAATAATAATAATAATAATAATAATAATAATAATAATAATTGTTCTGCCTTTTGGCAAAATCTGAGACTTTTTTTTAATATTTGGTTTGGGTAAAGCTTTTCATTTATTTATTAGTTTTTCAAGTTTAAAATGCCCGGCAATAATAAAATAATTCTCTTCTAGTGATTAAAGTAAATAGAACTACATTTTTTAAAAGAAATCAGAGTTAGTGATTTGTAAACAGTAACACGTCATTACAAATTTTACCTGAGGGAGCTAGATTGTCCATCGACATAAAATTTTCACTTTTTTTTTTTTGTTAGTATATTAATCTCCAATTTATCAAAGAAGCACATTTCTCAAATTCAGGATGGGAGCAATTGCCCCCCTTGCCCTCTCCAAATGACGCCCTATTTCTAAACATCCATTGGTAACAAGAATAAAGATAAATCAATCAACGGCGGGGGGGACACTGTGGCTCAGTGATAGAGCGCTTACCTTTGGTGTGTAGAGTCCCTGGTTCGATCCCAAACCAAGTAAGTTTGTGGTAGGCAACATCGTGTCCCTGGGTTTTCTCGGGGTACTCCCGTTTCCTCCCACTTTCTCATTCCACCAATTATTCCATCAACATTCACTTGCTTTAATCATTGTCTTCATTGTCCTAAAGGGCATAATCGTGGGACGTTAGTACTGAAAATTTTCAATTCATTTTCATATTTTAAGTCAATAAATAGGAATTTAGGGACTTTTGAATTGTCATTTGGCTCTTTTTTTTTTTTTAAAAAAAAAATGAAGTGGCAACAGTGTTGACGTTCTGAAATGAAATGAAATGAAATCTTTAGTTTTACGTCCCACGGTTATGCCGGTTAGGCTAAAGGAGACGGTGATGATGAGAAATGAATGAAATGGTGGAATGAAGAAAGTGGGAGGAAACGGGAGAACTCCGAGAAAACCCACTAGCACGGTGTTTGTCCACCACAAAGTCCACACGGCGCAAGCTGGGATCGAACCAGGGACCCCAAGCACCGGAGGTGAACGCTCTACCGCTGAGCTACCGCGCCCCCTGTTGACGTTCTGAAAGAGGGAGAAAGGTGGCTCAGCGGTGGTGCTTTCACCTCTGATGCGTGGGTTACATTGTTCAATCCCATCTCCCAGTAAGTCGATTTTGTGGTGGACAAACACCGTGTGCGGGCATTTCTTTGCGCTGTGCCGTTTCCTCACACTTTTTCATTCCACCACTTTATTAATTCTCATAATTACCATCTTCTTTATCCAACATGACGTAATCGTGGGTCGTAAAACTAAAATATTTCTATAACTGGGGTCACAGAAAATTTGTCTATGGCCCCATGAAATCTATGGGCGGCCCTGATAGTAGTAATATTAATATTATTAAATCGATATTAACTAGAACACATAACCTGTCTAAAATTTGATTTATTGATTCTTCTTCGTGACCTAATGTAGATAATATATACATATTGTTTTGCAGGACAAAGATATAGATAAATTATTTTGTTACTGAGGACATGTTGAATGCGTAACGTTATCGAAAGTCGGATCAGAACTTGTCTTCAGAGATTTTAAAATTATTATATTTGCCCGACTCACAACAAGTGACAAGACACATGATAGAATAAGCATTATACACGATAATCAGTGTCCAATGTAGCAATTGCCTATGAGGAAGGCGTGTACAGAGAGTTAAAAAGAAGATGGTTCTGGAGGTTGATGTCACCAGTGCCAGGTGTATAGAGAGAAATACATTTTGTTGTTCTCTTATTTTTGGGTGTGCAAGGCGTGGCTATTGACGTGTTGGCCACGCCTAAGAATCCACCGAAATCTCATTGTTGTCTCCAAGCCACGCTGGAAATAATAGGTTTCGCATTTGCTTCAAACAAGAAGTCTATTGTTGTTTGTCATTCACAGAGTTTGATCCCACCTTTGACCTCGGTCATACACTGCCTCAAGGACCTTCCACTGTACCAATGTTTATGGAGAGATTGTAGCTATTTCTGAGGTCAGATAGCATAATCATCAAAGGCCGTAAACTTTTAACTGTTAAGTTAAATGCCTAACGATCCTTATTAATCCACCTCATCTTATGATAAGGAATATCCTTTTAAATATCATTTATCAATTGTAACTTCGGTATTCCTTTCCTACTTTTTCCTTCCACTACATTCGCCATATCCCTCAGAATACAATTTTTCCTTAGATATTGCCCCAACGAGTTTGTCTTCCTCTTTAAAATAACTTCCAATAACTTTCCTTTCCGGTCCCTAATAAGGCTAGCCGTATATTGACAAGAGGACAGGAACAGCCGAGCCGAGGTTCAGCACTGTGACCAATGCAGCAAAGCTCGTACAACATAACTACTAAAATATAACATTCTGTAGAAAATATTCTTTCTTTATTCTTATCAATACAACATAATTGGTTCCATATTTATTTCACTTTATCAGTAAACAATGTGTCTGTATAGATTAATGATGTTACCATCTGATAAACATTCTGACTTTATTATAGCATTTTATAGAAAATATTCTTTCTTTATTCTTATCAATACAACATAATTGGTTCCATATTTATTTCACTTTATCAGTAAACAATGTGTCTGTATAGATTAATGATGTTACCATCTGATAAACATTTTGACTTTATCTGTCTCTATTATAGCATTTTATAGAAAATATTCTTTCTTTATTCTTATCAATACAACATAATTGGTTCCATATTTATTTCACTTTATCAGTAAACAATGTGTCTGTATAGATTAATGATGTTACCATCTGATAAACATTCTGACTTTATTATAGCATTTTATAGAAAATATTCTTTCTTTATTCTTATCAATACAACATAATTGGTTCCATATTTATTTCACTTTATCAGTAAACAATGTGTCTGTATAGATTAATGATGTTACCATCTGATAAACATTTTGACTTTATCTGTCTCTATTATAGCATTTTATAGAAAATATTCTTTCTTTATTCTTATCAATATTATAGCATTTTTTAGAAAATATTCTTTCTTTATTTTTATCAACACAACATAACTCGTTCCATTTTTATTTCACTTTATCAGTAAACAGTATGTTTCTATAGATTAATGATGTTACTATCTGATAAACATTTTGAATCTCTATTACAACATTTTGTAGAAAACATCCTTTTGTATTCTTATCAATACAGCATAAATAATTTGATATTTATTTTATCAGTAAACAAAGTGTCTCTATAGATCAATTACTGTATGTTATCATCTGTAAACATTTTGAATTTATCTATCTTTATTTCAACATCTTGTACAAAACACTCTTTCTTTATTCTTGTCTATGCAACATAATTCATTTCATAGTTATTTCACTTTATCAGTAAACAATGTGTGTCTATAGATTAATAATGTTATCATCTGATACAGATTTTGGATTTATAAATTTCTGTTACAACATTTCGTAGAAAATATTCTTTTTTTCATTCTTATCAATACAAAATAATTCATTTCACATTTCTTTCACTTTATCAGTAAACAACGTGTCTCTATAGCTTAACTGTTATCATCTGATAGACATTTTGAATTTATCTCTGTCTATTATAACATTTCGTAGAAAATATTTTTCTTTATTCTTATTAATACAACATAATTTACTTCATATTTATTTAACTTTACTGTTCTAATTCTCTTCGAAGTAGGTATTGTTGGCTGTTAACACAATAGCAACTGCTGTTATCCATATTTCTTTCTGCAGCTGTGTCTCGTGGCCAACGAAACCCACCCCTCGTTATTGGATGGTTGTTTGAACCCATGACGACGCATAGATCCACTGCTGAGACTCCATATTTCACCACTCTTGGGTTGATTGGCGCTGTTTATTATAGCGTAATTAGCAAGGAGGCATCTGCGGATGAGTAATGACGTCGGAATCTGAGGGTTGGAAGGAGCAGGGTACGGAGAATGAGATGGGAGAGAGAACGGATTGTGCCTGGGATCAGTTGGAATTCCATGATAAGTCATTTGCTCCCTGCGTCTCTTTCATCATCTTTCTTCAGCTTTTAGTCTCTCTCTATTTTTCTTCTTGTTTATCTCTTTCTCTTTTCGATCTTCGATCGTTGAAGTTTCTCTAAGATGCTTTCCTTCTAATTCCAGCTTTTGCTTTAGAAAATGTTTCACCTTATATTTATAGAATGCCCTTTGAACAACATGGTAAGACATATTTTAGAAAGGTAAAATACATATTTATTCTTCTAGTCAGTGGTCGAAGTGAGACGGCATGTGATGGTATGCCATACCATCTGTGTTTTTTTTTAGTTCTCCAGACATACCGTCACTGGAGAATAGATGCTAAATATCTTTACTAAATACATTTTTATACACAGAAATTGACGAATAGTTTTGCACGTAAAAGGATTTTATTTTATATTTTATGTAGAAATAATGTCTAAGTTGACAGCACAATATTTTTGTTATCCTTTTTCTACCTTTTGTTTTTAAAGTGAGGTGTCATCAAAGAAGTTCATCTAGTTTATATTTTTGTATCATATTGAATTGTTTCTTTCTTATGTACGCGTGTGCCTTCTTAGCATATAAATATGTTTTGAGCATGGACAGATTTAGGGGTTGTCTGCTTTGGGGACAGATATTCCGGGGCTTTGAAATATAGTTTAGTCGAGTGAATGGCCCGGGAGTTTTCCGGCAGGAAATTGTTAATACAAAAACTCGGTTTTTGAGCATTTTCGTGTATGATTCTCTATAATACAATATAAAGGTGAGATTTTTTATTTTTTCAGGTTGTTGGTGTAGGATCAAAGTTTTTCCATGTGACCCTCTCCCCTCATAACTACAGAGAATCTCTCCAATGATTTTGAGTTATTATGTAAAATAGAAATACAATTTTTTAAGCAACATACCCTCATTGTATTTCAACTTTTAGATAGCAAGTATGTCGAGTCAAAATCATAATAAAACATACTGCCTCTGCTATTTTTTTTCACTTCAAACACTGCTTTTAGTAAGAAAAAAATATCGAGTGTCGAACTAATCTTATAGCGACCCCCACTACAAGAAAACCATATTCCCGTATGATGTTCGTTTTTCCCTAGAGATTTTTCAAACTCGTCAAGTTCTGATCCACGGAGGCAATGACCGCCCACACACGGCAAAAAATCAACAGTAGGAAACTACGTGAATTTGTTGGGTGAAAATTGTCCCGGCTATCTTTTCCGATAAATGTCACACCTACACATTTCAATTTGTTTGTCAGTTTCTAAAACGATGTGATAAGAAATACACTGTCAATGTAGAGGACTCCGAATGACCCAAAATTAAGAAAGTTTTATTTATTTATTTATTTATTTATTTATTTATTGGTATTGGGTTCCTGTCACCACGGCATGGCGCGTCCTCAGGTTGCGGATCGAGGAGAAGGCCTCTAGATATAGAGGTTAGCTGCGAATATACTGAATAAGCAGTCGCGGACAGACGACTAGGAGTGGTCCTCCAGCTTGGGGGTTTGGGTAAGGCTAACACCCTCATCCTGTAAAAAAAAAAAAAAAGGTACTTGTTCAGAAACATTCACAAAAGCCTCGGACAAGGACCGATAACTTGGCACGACATCAGCATAAGAAAATGGACATGAGATTTGGAACATGGAATATTAGAAGTCTTTATAGGGCAGGCGCGTTAAAATCTGTAACGAGTGAGTTAGAGAAATACAGGATGGACTTAATAGGAGTTCAGGAAGTTAGGTGGGAAGGAAATGGATCTGAGAATTCCGGAAATTTTACGTTCTTTTACGGGGAAGGAAATAAAAATCACCAGTTAGGAACAGGGTTTTTCGTTCACAAACGAATATTACCAGCAATTAAACGGGTTGAATTTGTTACTGACAGACTTTCTTTTATTACTCTTAAGGGACGACGGTGGTGTGATATTATTGTTTTAAATGTACATGCTCCAACTGAAGATAAGGGTGACGATATAAAAGATAGTTTTTACGAAGAAGTGGAACGGATATTTGACCAACTCCCGCGATACCATATGAAGATTCTATTAGGGGATTTCAATGCGAAGGTAGGACGAGAGGATATTTTCAAACCGATTATAGGGAACGAAAGTTTGCATAAGGAAAGTAATGACAACGGTGTTAGACTTGTGAACTTTGCAACATCCAAAAACCTAATCGTGAAGAGTACAAAATTCCCACATCGCGACATTCATAAATACACTTGGACATCACCAGACGGGAAACACATAATCAAATTGATCACGTGTTAGTAGATAGAAGAAGACAATCTAACATAATTGACGTCCGGTCGTTTAGAGGGGCTGATTGTGACACTGATCACTACCTGGTAGTAGCGATAATACGGGAGAGATTATCGTTGAATAAAGGTCATATTCAATGTCCGAAAACGGAGAGATTTAATTTAAAGAAATTAGAAGAGAGCCAGGTAAGAGAGGAATACCAGATTGAAGTTTCGAATAGATTCGCGGTTTTAGAAGACTCGGAGTGCACTAGTGTTGAGGATACTTGGATTGAAATTAGAGATAGCATTAAAAGTTCAGCAATAGAAAAATTGGGACACGCGGAAATACGTAGGAACAAACCATGGTTCGACCGAGAATGCATTAAACTAGCAGAGAAGAGAAAACAGGCAAAATTACGGTGGCTACAAAATCCGAATGAAACAACTACACAAAATTTCGCAGATATCAGGCGGGAAACTTCCAAAACTTTTAGAATAAAGAAACGGGATTTTTTGAAAGCTAAAATTAAGGAACTTGAAGATAATAGTAAAAATAAAAATATTCGGGACATGTATAAGGGGATCAGCGAATTTAAGAAAGGCTATCAACCTCGTGCTTATATATTAAAGAAATCTGACGGAACAGTTCTCACCGATACGGATAGCCTCTTAAATAGATGGAAAGATTTCTTTGACGATTTGCTGAACACGCAGCCAAAAACTAATGTGCGTGGAGAAAAGGAGATACACACCGCAGAACCGTATATTCCAGAACCCAATCGAATAGAAGTGGAAGCCGCTATAAAGAAATTGAAGAAACACAAATCTCCGGGTGTAGATGAAATTCCGGCTGAGTTAATTTTAGCTGGAGGCGAAAAATTGTGGAACAAGATACACAAACTCATTCTCCTTATCTGGAACAAGGAAGAATTGCCACAAGAGTGGAAAGAATCAATCATTGTTCCAATTCACAAGAAAGGCGACAAAACTGACTGTAATAATTATCGAGGCATTTCTCTTCTGTCAACATCCTATAAAATCCTTTCAAATATTCTGTTAGCAAGATTGACCCCATACGCAGATGAAATTATTGGAGATTATCAGTGCGGATTTAGACGAAATCGATCAACTATCGACCAAATATTTACCATTCGCCAAATACTCGAAAAGAAGTGGGAATACAATACCCCGGTACATCAACTATTTATTGATTTTAGAAAGGCTTACGACTCGGTTAGGAGAGAAACACTATACAACGTTCTTACAGAACTTGGAATACCGAGAAAGCTAATTAGATTAATTAAGATATGTTTAAGTGAATCCCAAAGTAAAGTCCGGGTAGGAAAATTTTTGTCCACGAGCTTCCACGTCGAAAATGGCCTGAAACAAGATGCGTTGTCGCCATTATTATTTAACTTTGTGCTGGAATACGCCATAAGGAAAATCAAAGATAGCAACCAGGGCCTAGAGTTGAACGGCATTCACCAGGTTATGGCATATGCTGATGATGTAAATTTAATAGGGGATGATAGGAGAACAGTAGAAATAAATGCAGAGATCTTATTAAACGCTTGCAGGGACATGGGTTTAGAAGTAAATGCAGAGAAAACTAAATACATGGAAGTGCGTCGGGACCGTAATACGGCAAATTGTGGAGGCGTTAAAATATTAAATAATGCTTTTGATAAAGTGGATGCTTTCAAATATTTAGGATCAATATTAACAGACGAAAATCATATTCACGAAGAAATTAAATGTCGACTAAAAGCAGGGAATTCGTGTTACTATTCGGTTCAAAATCTCTTGTCGTCGCGAATTCTGTCGAGGAATTTGAAGTTTAAAATATATAAAACGATAATCATGCCTGTTGTTCTGTATGGTTGTGAAACATGGTCGCTTACTCTGAGGGAAGAACATAGACTGAAAGTATTTGAGAACAGGATCCTGAGAAGAATATTCGGACCCAAGAGGAACGAGAATGGGGAATGGCGGAAGCTTCATAACGAGGAACTACATAGTTTATACGGTTTACCCAACATTGTTAGGTCGTCAAGTCTAGGAGGCTTAGGTGGGCAGGTCATGTAGCTAGAATGGAAGAAAGTAGAAACGCTTTCAATGTCTTGACTGGTAAACCCATAGGAAAACGACCATTAGGAAGACCTAGGCGCAGATGGGAGGATAATATTAAGATGGATCTCGCAGAGATAGGAATACAAAGTAGAAACTGGATGCAATTAGCTAAGGATAGAAGTCAGTGGAGAGCTTTTGTGAACGCGGCACTGAACCTCCAGGTTCCATAGGCCATAGAGTTAGTTAGTTAGTTATTTATTGGTATTTGGAAACTGGTTGAAGTAGATGAAGGTTGTAAGCTGAACTTATGATTATTGTGCTGAGTGAAGATTATTTTATTTATGTTTTCTTTTTTCCCCTGTACCCTAAATACAATATTTATAGAACGACACAATAGTAAATTTGTAGTTCTACATTATTCTGCAGTTATGCACTGTAGGATTAAGAAAACACGAGGTGTGATCTAAAAATAGGGTGAATAATTTTGTTAGAAACAAAGTAATAAGCTTAAATGGAATTTGATAAAAATTACGGTGAATAATTTTATTAGAAACAAAGTAATAAGCTTACATGGAATTTGATAAAAAGTACGGTGAATAATTTTATTAGAAACAAAGTAATAAGATTACATGGAATTTGATAAAAAGTACGGTGAATAATTTTATTAGAAACAAAGTAATAAGATTACATGGAGTTTGATAAAAAGTACGGTGAATAATTTTATTAGAAACAAAGTAATAAGCTTACATGGAATTTGATAAAAAGTACGGTGAATAATTTTATTAGAAACAAAGTAATAAGATTACATGGAATTTGATAAAAAGTACGGTGAATAATTTTATTAGAAACAAAGTAATAAGCTTATATGGAATTTGATTTAATCTCCTTCAAAATACTGTCCTTGGCTAGCAATGCACTTATCCCAACGTTGAATCAATGACTGGAAGCATTTCTGGAAGACTTATTTTGGAAGGTCGTTAAGCTGCTCTGTCGGGGTCCTCTCAATGTCGCACAATGCTATATTTGGAGAGTAAAGTGAATGTGGACACACAAGAATATTTTTTAGTCCAAAAACTCGCGCATAAAAAGCAAGATGTGCCACGGTGGGTATATGTGGTGAAGAGGGAAACCATTTGTCTATTTAATCGGCGGTTAATGTGCTTTCCAAGGACCCATACGAGATGTTTAGTTCTTCGGAAAGCTCTCGAATAGTCATTCACCTGTCTGAATAAATAATTTGTGCCACTTTTTATACGATTTGCTCTGTTTTTGACGTCGAAGGACGTCTCGATCGTTGCTCGTTTTCAACAGACTCCTTGTCGCCTTTGAATCGCTCATAGCACTTGTAAACAGTCTTCAACGCCACTGCTTCATTGCTATACACTGATTCTGACATTTTATGAGCTACTTTGGCACTTTTGTTTTGCAGCTTAGAATAACACTTAATGTTGGCGCTCGACAGACATTCTTAACATGTCCTCACTCTTCTGCCTCTGGAAGCCAACTAACATGTCACAACTCGTTCAAATTCGACACTGACTGTGCCAAAGGTTAAGGCTACCGGGGTTACTAATTGAAACGGATACAGCATCGATAGATGGCACTGTGCAACTACATTCACTGTACTTTTCGATCACACTTTGTAAAATGATTATGAAAGAATTGGTGGAAAGCAAATGTGTGAGGAAAACTTCCGAAAAAAAAAAACTCACGGACATGATGACGTTCACTTCAAACTTACATAACCTGGAACCAAACCAGGGAACTGCTTCACCAGAGGTAGTGACCCAGAGTGGTCCACATATGTGGGCATTGCACTAGTATCGTGTCCGGTCGACATATTTAGCAAATAGTTGGTAAATTAAACAAACATTCATGCTTGAAACCGTTCAACAATTGATATATAAATTTTAAACTTATAAATTGATAAATTGATATATACATAATTCACTATCATTGTTGGAAGTGACGTATTTGAAACGACGTTATTAGTGGAAGAAACATCAAATAAGAGTTAAATCAGTTTCCGAGGACTATTTGAGACGAGGATTTCACTAGAGCAATCCTGAGATGTTTACGCACATTTTGACACTACACTCGTGCAATTAAACAGTTTTCCCACACTAAACTATCCACTTTTGAGCTCAAGTATATATTAACTTTTTCTTTTCTTATTTTGATATGAGGAATCTGTCCCCAAAATATTGACACATTTTGTAACACCCTGTATATATATATATATATATATATATATATATATAAGGAGAGTGTGTGTGTCTGGTTTTTCAAACGAAGAAAAAAGACATGGCGAACCAACACATAGTACTAGATACAGAGGAAAGAGAAGAATGGAATTTCTTCCTATTCAAAATAGAAGAGGGGGCTCTATGTGCTGTCAGCTGATACGTTGACCACGTCCCACTGAGATAAACGTGCTTATTCTGATTGGTCAATTCATAATGGGCTTAATGATATAACGTACAAGCCTACGTTCTTCTGGAAGGACTTTTGTACAGAGCCGCCGTCCTGCCAGTCTTACAAACCTGATTTCTATTGTGCTAAGACTATAGTTCATTCTCTTACCACCAAGAGAACTTTCTGTCCTGCTGAAGCACACAAAGTTCTCTAATTTATGGATAAACATGGTAGGACTTTTAGGACGTTACGTCTTGCCGGAAGGCTATTTCGAAAGGACTTTTGTACACATCCACCTTCCTGCCAATCGTACAAACCTGATTTTTACTGTGCTAAGACTAGAGCTCATGCTGGGGAAGATGCAGCCCTAGGAATGGAGATGGGATAGCCTGTATCCAGGCACCTACTTCAGGGAATGAAGTAGCAAGAAGACATGCCTTATCCTCAGGGTTGGTGGAGGACTGTAGAAGAGAAGAAAATCTGGAGTTTATAAGAGGAGCTTCCTATGAAGATTGTAAACTTCTCTTATTAAGATCAGGTAGATCAAGTCCACACTGTCCACTGGAAGATACAATAATTAATTTCAGCTTCAGAATCTTGATGAATATCCTGGCAAAGAAGAGAAATAATCAAAGGCATCAGGGTATAAATGGAAGAAAGGAAAGATAGAGTGGCCAAGTGAAGGGTTCGACGAATGCCTAGATCTCCGTGATCCACTGGGAGAGATGCCTGTAGCCATGAGCTATTTGTAAAAGAGCAGTTGAGAAGAGATTCAAGGTTAAGTCGGATGGATTCATCGTATTGTTCCAAAAGATCTGTCTCATTCCAGGATAGAGAACTATGAAGGAAAGATAACAGTCTAGGAATGGCTAATGAGGCCCGTAAGAGATAGACAGCGGAGTGTGCAGATATCTTAGACAGGGGAGTGAAAAAGAAATCTAATTTAGATATCTTGTCCAGTAACAAGATAAGTCGAGTGTCAGTGTTAAGTGCTGCTCCTAAAAGGGAGGTTCTGTTGGTTGTAAGTTGAATTCCAGATGCAACTTCGTTGGAGGTACTCAACATAGAATATGAGTAATGGGTTTGAGTGTTCCGAGGAGGGTGTTGCATACTTTGATCGATATCTCGTTGAGGCTATCAATACAGTTGCTCAAAGTAGAACTGTGTGAAGAAGGTGAGGAAATGGAAGTGAGAGTGGGCGAAGTAAGTTTGGGTTTGGTACTAGTACGATGGCATTTGCTTTTGTGAATTGCTAGGCCTCTTGCATTAAGTAACTGTTTTTGCAATGGGAACACATTGAATCATTATATATAGATTCACTGGCAGTATTTGAAATGTAAATGCTCGGGTCGGCATTATCGTTCAGTGACACAGAGTGGTCCACATATGTGGGTATTGCACTAGTATCGTGTCCGGTCGACTTATTTAGCAAATAGTTGGTAAATTAAACAAACATTCATGCTTGAAACCGTTCAACAATTGATATATAAAATTTGAACTTATAAATTGATAAATTGATATATACATAATTCACTATCATTGTTGGAAGTAACGTATTTGAAACGACGTTATGAGTGAAAAAAAAAAAACATCAAATAAGAGTTAAATCAGATTCCGAGGACTATAGGAGACGAGGATTTGACTAGAGCAATCCTGAGGTGTTTACGCACATTTTGACACCACACTCGTGCAATTAAACAGTTTTTCTCGCACTAAAGTGTCCACTTTTGAGCTCAAGTATATATTAACTTTTTTCTTATTTTGATATGAGGAATCTGTCCCCAAAATATTGACACATTGTGTAACACCCTGTATATATATATATAAAGGGAGAGAGTGTGTCTGGTTTTTCAAACGAAAAAAAAAAGAGAGATGGAGAACCAACACATAGTACTAGATACAGAGGAAAGAGAAGAATGGAATTTCTTCCTATTCAAAATAGAAGAGGGGGCTCTAGCTGTAACTCCCCCTCCCCCAAATGGAGACAAGCCAAGAGCCTATGTTTGCGTACGCTTTCTACGCTTCTTGCCTTGCCATCATGGATCAATATGGAGATGAGTTTCACAAAGAGCTCGAAACGAAGAAATTTTCAAAAGAGAGAGAGAGAGAGAAAAAGAAAAGAAAAGAGAAACAGAGAAAAATGAAAAGTATTGCTGGACTCTTATTAAGCAGGAAAAAAAATTCTTGTCGTTACTTTTTATCTTCATTTTCTCTTATTTTTTATCTTAATTTCCTCGCAATTATTACCTTTCGTTCTTCATTTTTATTTTTCATTCTAGAGTGTGCAAGATTCAATTTGATTCATTTGTAGCGTATGCTACATTGCGCCGTTGCCATGTTACTGTTGTAGAAGTAGCTACTAACGCTTATAGGTGCACTTGACCTACTTTCTAATTTTCGGCAGTCAGTACCATTTGATGTTTTTGATTGTTGGTTAAAATTTAACGTCCATTTTCATCACCGATACGAAACATAGAGCTACAGTTGAAGGTGAAAACCAAAGTAAAATGCTCTGCCACTGGTTGTGTTTAAGAGGCATGATCCGGGCGAAAATAAAATGCCGATAATTTTACAGTAATTATGTGATATCTTCAAATAGATAAAAGATAATTGAAATGTGGAACAAGAGCGCACTAAACAATATTATTTTGCTTGAGGTACCGTTATGACAAGTCACCTAGTCCTTTCCGTTTTCAGCCGCTTAGAAACGCGAAAATAAATGCCGATAATGAAAATGGCTCGAAATCGAAAGCAGATAAGTGAGCCGTAAAATAACGGTATCTTATATAAAATAATATTGTCTAGCGAGCTTTGTTCCACATTTCGATTATCTTTTATCTATTTGAAAATATCACATAATTACTGTAAAATTAGCGGAATTTTAATTTCGCGGGAATGAGGCCTCTTAAGGGGAAAACAAGCTTACAAGGATCACAATAGATATATTCGTGTTCATATAAATGATTAAATCGCTCTCGAATAATAATGCCAATCTGAACCTATATAAAACCCCTTCTCGATAAGCAAAGAAATCCATTTTGCGTCTGAATTTCTCACGTTGTACTATTTTTAATAATAACAAAACATGAAAATAAAACTAATGTGTCGTGTATTACTTTTCTTTTTTCAATTTCTGGGTGAATTATGTATAATTTTCGATCTGTCGCGTTTATTTTGTTTAATTGAGAACAAATATATTTTGTTACGTTGTCGGAAATGCAGTGTCTCCATCATGGTTTTGTTCCATCACCTTATAGCTTATACTGAGCCCATTAATAATAGAAAAGTTTCGTTCTTCACACATGTCCTGTGGAACGTTTGAAAATCCATTGTTTCCTCTTGGATATTTTACTTTCTTTCTGTCATTTGTTCGTTTTTTTTTTTTTTTTTTTGTTCTTCTTTCTTCAAATATCACAGCACAAATTTCGTTTTTTGGTGCTTGATTTTGAAGAATCACGTATACCGTAATTAAATAATTCCTCAGTAGCATGGACTTCGTCTATAACAAAGAAAACACTTCAGACTAAAAATTGACAACACTCATACCCTTATTGATGATTCATATCTACTTCCCACTTGTAGAAAATTTTGTAGAAGTGGACTATATATATAGTAAAAAATCCTAAATAAGTTCCTAATTTCAACGAAAATTGCCTTTATTTCATTCCGAATAAGTAATGTAAAAAAAATCCATAAAATGGGATTTCCCCATGTGGCCTCTAGTGTGCAGTGTTGCCATAAATAAGCTTTATATATGAACGGAAGATTGGTTTTGTCCTTTATGTATTTTTGGCACGTATGCTAGACTAGGTTTGGCAGAGTATCATCTTGTTTTAAAAAATCCTGGCCAAACACTTTTTTTTTGGAAAGGCTTTTTTTTACGTATAAATGTAGTTAAATCGAACCAAGTGGAACCTTCTTTCGTCAATGGGGATACTTCTTTCAAGTCAAGGCATTAGTATTTCTTGAATATATGCTTTAAAAGAGAAACAGGTAGCCCGTTTAAAAAGAAAAGAGTGTAAAGAGCAACGTATTAATAGTTATGCTTGTGAAAGTAAATGTTTGGAACTACCTTACAGGGTTCTTCGAAATAGAATATTAAATAGGTAAACGGTACTAACTTCCTCCACCTACCACTTTATAAATTTAATTTTACTGTACAGATATAAAAGTAGAAACAGTAGCCGCAGAAGCTCAGTGGTAAAGTGCTCACCTCTGGTGCATGGGGTCTTTGGTTCGATCTCAGCTCGCGCCAAGTCAGCTTCGTAGTGGACAAACGCCGTGCGCTGCAAACACGTACAAACACCGTGAGTTTCTTCGAGCTTCTTCCACTTCCTCCTACCTTCTTCATTCCACCATTTCACTCATTTCTCATCATCAGCGTCTCCTTTAGCCTAGTCAGCATAACCGTGGGACTTAAGGGTCTTCACTACAGGGAAATTAAACTACCGCTAATTTTAGAGTTTTTCTGTAATATCTTCAAAATAAATAAAAATATTCGAAAATCAGAAACGTAGTGAACTAGACAATAAGATTTTGCATGTGATACCGTTACCACATTTTATCTATGTACTTTCGATTTGCAACTGTAGCAATTTTTACGGGTTCTGTAAATAGCGGCATACCAAAAGCAAATAGATGAATTGTGGTAAAAGTATCACATGCAAAATCATATTGTCTAGTTCACTACGTTTCTGCTTTTCGAATATTTTTATTTGTTTTAAAGATATTACAGAAAAACTCTAAAATTAGCGGTAGTTTAATTTCGCTGTAGTGAAGACCCTTAAAATGTAAAGATTTCATTTCATTTTCATATAAGTCGAAACAGAACCTATTCTTTTATCGCTGAATACAAGTCAAAAAGCAGTTTCTCGCTGTCCCTTATAATTTTTGTTGAAATGAAAATCAATATGAAAACTGAAACTAATAGTACATTTGTGGTATTCTTGTTTTAGTAGAAGTATAAGGCTGGAAGTGGAATCTACTCTTGAGACACAGAATCGATATGGAAAAAAAAATTCTTAGTATCTATTATCTATATCACTCGAGATCACGTAAGCTGACGTGAAATCTATTACCGATTTAGGTATATGGCGGTCAAGGTTGAAACCGGAAATGATTGGTTCCTACTACTTCCGGCTTGCATAGAGGATTACCTAATGCCACATTGTCTTCTTCACACTGCTATAGAGGGAAAGGTGAAAGGAAAATGAGGGATAGGAAAAAGAACAGAACTGATCGATGATTTGAAAAATAGACGAAAATATCGGGTGTTGAAAGAAGCTGAAGATCGGGAAACGTGGAAGAAACATTTCCAGGTCTGAACCTAAGAAAGAAAACTCACGAGTTCCAAGACCTGCCAACGGACAGAATACTTAATAATAATGACGGATAAGATGGGTCATATTCTTCTGCGCTGGACTGATTACAAAAAGCCGCTTTTCTTCTTGATCCTATACAATTGCAAACCACATAGTTTGAAAAGTTAAACGAGAATAGAGCTACTTGTCAGTTTCAACACCGTTAGCAGTTTCCACCTCGGATTGGCTTAAGAGAGAAAGGAAGGCAGTCTGGGGAAGGTTTTGTTAAGATGCCGAAACGTAACAAGTACAGTATGTTCATTGATTCTATCCGTAGACTTAATTCATAGAATTTGTACAGTTTTGTTGGAAAAACAACCACCTGCATTAGTTTGAAAAGCTTTGTATTCTTCTACATATGTAGACAGAATTTTATGAAAGAAATATGGATGTAAAGTACGTGACAAAAATAAACTACCAAAAGCATTATTAGTTTTAATGACGATTTTCGTTGTTCATTTTTGTCCTGTACTTTACTTGAGCATCCTTCACACTTACAAGAATATGAGGTTCTAAGGGACCGCAGTGAATCAGTGATAGAACGTTCACCTCTGGTGCATGGGGTCCCGGTTCGATCCCAGCTCGCACCAAGTGGATTTTGTGATTTATAAACACCGTGTGTGTAGGTTTTCTCGGGGTTGTACCATTTCCTCCTATTTTTTCATTCCACCATTTCATTCATTTCTCATCATTCCCGTCAGCCTAGCCAGCATAACCATGGGACGTAAATCTGAAATACTTCGTTTCACGAGGTTCTAAATCACTGCGGAAGCTTATGTGGTTCGGATCCCACTGTAGGTCTACGTCCCATGTAGCATCGATACTGAAAGGGACACTAAAGTTCAATGCATCCAACCAACAATTAGGTTCTAAAAGGAAATGGATAAGGTTTTGTGGGGAAGACTATACATAAGTATTGTTTATGGAGGATAAAAATACATATGGTATGAGTGTCGTCTGTCCTTGTATTTCCTTATTACAGAATGAAAAAAAAAGACACGAGATTTAAAGAAAAATACACAAAAAGAGTAATTGAAGACGTAAAATAGCTGAAATAACAAGTTGACGAGCTTTTCGTAATGAAAATTTCTCATTGGCAATACTTCTAATATTTTCTCCGTCCAACCTTTGGAGTTCTTAACATCTCTGGATGGTCGTTTACAACACAAGCATGTAAGTTAATTTGCAGCAAAATGGTTTCAAGATGTGTGTTGAATAGAATGTTGCTTCAATAGTTCATGCATGTGTGTTTCGTTGATCACAGTCGAGGAATTTCAGTTAAAAGAAGTATGCTAACAACACCAAAACAGCGTCTTATCTTTTTCTATTTTTTCTCTAGCAGAAAGGAAACGTGTGTGAAAAAAAATAAAGTTCAAAGTGAGAAAAGTTTTTGTACATAGGATCAGCCTCATGCTATAGTCAACAAATGTCCAAACTCACAAGGCTCAATAATTGATCGTGCACCTATATAAGCAATTTAAAATGAAATCAAATGGAATTTTTCAGTTTAACATCCCATGATTATGCCTGTTAGGCTAAGGAAGACGATGATTAAGAGTCTTCATCCCGGCGAAATTAAAATACCGCTAATTTTACAGTAATTAGGTGATATCTTCAAATAGATAAAAGATAATCGAAATGTGGAACAAGAGCGCCCTAGACAATATTATTTTACATGAGATACCGTTATCACGACTCACTTATCTGATTTCGATTTCGAGCCATTTTGAAAATCGGCATTTATTTTCGCGTTTCTAAACGGCTGAAAACATAAAGCCACTAGGTGACTTGTGATAACGGTACCTCACGCAAAATAATATTGTCTAGGGCGCTCTTGTTCCATATTTCAATTATCTTTTATCTATTTGAAGATATCACATAATTACTGTAAAATTAGCGGTATTTTAATTTCACCGGGATGAAGACTCTTAAGGCAAGTGAATGGGGATAGAAGAATTGGTGGAATGAGAATGTGGGAAACGATGGTATCCCGAGAAAACCCACGGGGTCACGATGCTGTCCACCACAAACTTACTTGGCCACGAACTGAACCAGGGACCCCATGCACCAGAGGTAAGCACTCTACTATTGAGTCACCGTTCACTCTTATAAATGATTTAACTGATTTCACGGTGATTAAGTGGTAGAGCGCTTACGTTTCGTGCGTGGGGTTCCTGCTTTGATTCCCGGTCATGCCAGTTTGTTCGTTTCCTCACTGGGATTATGTGGTTTATGTTCTATACTAGAGACAAAGGAAAATATTTTATGATGTGCACAATGAAAAACTGATAATATGTGAATATAACAATTAAGGAATTCGGTTTATACGGCTCTGAAATATTGAACTCCACCTACTAGGACAACACAAGCATTTTCATAGTGCTGCAGTTTCCGAGGGGCGGCAAAATCTGTCATAACTGTTTTATTTAAAATAAATATATCCGCTAGGAAACAGACTTTGTGATGATGGAGCTTAAATTTACTAATTTTTCATTCTACTTCAATATATATTCATAAATCATATCTAGGTCGACTAATTTAAGTTCAAATGGACAGTGTTAAAGCAAATGGTCAAACAAATCCTAGCATGAATTGCTTGATTGTTGTTACATACAAGAACTCAATTTACGCACAGTAGCAAATACTTGAACCATTTGTTTAGTTATCATAGTTTCGATATGAAAACCAGTCACAAACAAGTTCCTTACCATTGAAGGTGGAAACAAGTTTCTTTTTAAAAAGAAAATAACAAATGTCGAAGAAAAATCAAGAAATAAAAATAAAAGAGCTAGTTTCACTGGAATTGCAAACTGACATATTGAGACTGAAGCTCGATATAGAATTCTATAAAAAAGGATTACTATCTGTCCAGGTGTGTTTGCTTTATATTTCACTAACATTATATATCATATTTAAAGAAAAAAACAGACCCAATAATATTGTATTTGTAGTGTTTAAGAGTTTCTGAGTACAAGTGCTCTTTCCCTCCCTTTCGTTGTTCATAATTAAATAGCACACTTAAAATCCTGGCTTTTAAGATTTATTCTTTCTACAGAAAATAGGGACAGCAAATGATGCCATTGTACGGAGCGGCAAATTGCTTAGGGCTGGCCATGTATCTTACTATATGCATGTTAATGAACATGACATAATAAAAACCCAGGTTAAAGTGTCCATAAACTATATTCAAAGGTTCATTGAAATGGTTAGGTTTCATGAAAGCTATCGTGGAACAAACACACACACACACACACACACATTCGCATGCATATTAATTCGATTGGTAGCTTATACTTGCTTCAGTTTTTCTGAAAGTTGAACATATGACATATGTGTCTTATAAGTTGGCCTATTTCTATGGTATCCAAAGTGGCCAACTTGGTCTTCCTATATCTTATTTTCTTTCTAATTTCATTAACGGAGAATACCTTGTTATTTTGTTGTAAAGTAGCTTAGTTTTTGTGGGAACAAATCGAGAAGCTTCCCCATTAAACTAGTAAGAACTTGACATAATATATATCCACATGAAACACTACTACGCTTCCTGTGTCCGTCCTTTGACTACGTCACAAACGACCTCCAAACAAACTTTTTCACGTATACTTTGTACTTTACACACATTAATCATATAGTGTTCAGGAATTATGTTTGTTTTATTAGCAAAATGAGTATGTAGCTCAATACGAAAACAAAAACATTTTTTTAAAGACAGGCATACCGAAATCGTTGGTTTGTACTCAGGAAAACAGCAAACAAGGTGTTTCACAGGATTTTATGTACCCACTAAATGGCAAAGTAGCTAACATGTGTGGCTTCTGTCTGTGTGGAGTTGGAGTCGATTCTGATGGGGATGCATTCTTTGATGATTGAGTAGCGTTGTCTATGAGGCGAGAAGCTTCTCATCTCTTGATTCACGTCTCGAAAACGAGACGAGACCTAAATTTTTAAATTCAAGACAAGACGAGAAAGACGAAAATTCTCGTGTCGTTTCCGAAACGAGAAATTTCTCTAGTCTCTTTGACAACACTGGTTCACCCCAGTCTCAAACACTGTTTTAGTGTTATTTGGTTCATACTATATATATATATATATATATATATATATATATATATATAGATAGATAGATAGATAGATAGATAGATAGATAGATAGATAGATGGATGGATAAAGTTATTATACGAACAAATTGATAAGCATTTAATAGTTTTTTAAAGATATGCAAGGAGGGTAAGGTGGCTCAGTGGTAGAGTGCTTACCCCTGGTGCGTAGGGTTTCTGGTTCGACCCCCAGGCAAGTAAGTTTGTGGTGGACAACATCGTGTACATGCACGTGGATACACCCGTTTCCTCCCACTTTCTCATCCACCAATTATTTCAATCATTCCCTTGTCTTAATCAGTCTCCGTTTGTCCAAAAGGCATAATCGTGGGAGTTTAAACTGAAATATCAAGATATGCAAGTCTTTACACGAGATACTCCAATAATAAATATGGTTTTTACGTTGCTATATCACATCGTTTTAGGACCTCTTATGACGCAGAAGGATTGTCGCAAATTTAGATGGAATTAAGAAAAAAATCTGGACGTAAACTTTCTGCTTAAATTTACAAGACGAGCTGAGACGAGAAAGAATTTTTGGAGAACCGAGATGAGACGTGACCTTAACATAATTTACGAGACGGGACAATAAATTCTTATTTGTCGTCTCGTCTTGTCTCGTGGGCAACACTAGCAGCGACGTTTTGTATGATGAGACCTACTATTAAAGTGGGATCAGAATTACTATAGTATATTCGATGTTCTTCTATTGGGAATCGAACTCTGGGTCTCATGCACTAAAAGATCGCACAGTAATCAATAGAACTAACGAGTAGGACTGTGCGTGTCTCAGATATAAATTCTAGTAGTGATTTGGATACCACTTCAAACGGAAGGCCTTGTCTCATGAAGCCTCAGTTCTAGAAACAGATGATAATTTTTCAGAAAATCAATCAATCAAAAAACAATAAATTTCAAGCAACCAAGTAAATAAATTTCATTCAAACAATTCAAATCAATAAATTTAATTCAATCCAGCCAAAAAATTAATTCAATCAATTCGAGTAAATAAATTTCAATCAATCGAGTCAATAAATCTCATTCAAACAACTAGTCAATAAATTTCAACCAATCAATCAAATCAATAAATTTCATTCAGACAATTCAAGTAAGTAAAGTTCAATCAATCAAATCAAGTCAATAAATCTCACTCAAACAACTAAAGTCAATGAATATCAATCAATCAAATCAATAAATTTAATTGAAACAATTCAAGTCATAAATTGCAATCAATTAAGTCAACACATTCCATTCAAACAATTGAATTAAATAAATTTCGATCAATCAATTCAAGTCAATAAACTTCAATCAGTTCAAGTCTATAAATTAAATCATTCAATCAATCCAAAGCAATAAATGTCAATTAATTCAAGCCAATAAATTTCAAACAAGCAATCAATTCAAGTCAATACATTTCAATCAATTATTCAATTGAAGTCAATAAATTTCAATCAATCTTACATGATTTCAAAATCAAATTTTGTAAACGGAGTAAGACAAAATCCTGCAGAAATGATCTCTTAACCAGCGCATGGAGGTTTTATGTCCTCACCCTGAGAGGTATTATATAATACTACTCTAAAATAATTAATCTGTATTTAAGAATCATAATAATAATGGCATTCTAACATTACCATTGATTCACAAGTTAAGAAACCTTTATACACTAAAATTCTAACCGGAAGTGGTAGAAAACAATGATTCCGGTACTAACGTTGATCACTGTATATTAAAGCGGAAATAAATAGCAAGAAGCAGCTTCCTGTAGTCGATTATGCTTTGAGAAATACATTTAATCTCCATCCTCAACTCTCTACTAAAACCGGAAGTGATATGAATCCACTACAATTTCCGGTTTCAATATTGATCTATATAGAACAAAAACGATAAGAGGTAGTGAGAAACGTTTAGGAGGGGAAGAAATCGGTTTAGCGTTCTTAAAATAGGTATCATTTTCTGTTTTAACACTCAATTTAAACTCGAAAGGACAGAAATCAACCACTTCCGATTTTAGCATTGATTACTGTATAGTAAAAAAAAATGTAATAAAATACATTCCATTTCCACTCTAATCTCTCTACTGAAATCTATTACCATTTAAGGTTTCAATATCAATTGACAAAATATTACGCCATACAAACGAAACTTCATTTTGTGTACATGAGACACTACTGCTTAGTATTTTTTATCCTTACAGTTCAATAATCCTGCTAATTGTTATTTAGATAGGTGTTGCTGTCATTGTTACATGTTAGTCTACTGTTTAAAAAATGATCATCATCATCATAGGTATTTTGCCATTATTAGGAGATCATTTACCGTAACTGAGAAGCTTCCATGCTCCACGATCTTCCGCTAGCCTCTTAGTTTTCACGTACGATTTTTCTGTTTTGATACCGTCCATCAAATGTAGCCTCCCTCGCCCTCTCCCTCTCTTTCCTGCCACCATACCCTCTAACACATTCCTCATAATACAATTCCCTCTTAGCCAATGTCCCAACCTCTTCCTCTTCTCAGTAATATCTAAAATTATCACTTTCTCACCCATCATTTCTAACACCCTCTCATTTGTTTTCCGCTCGACCCAGTTAATTCTTTCCAATCTTCTTCACACCCACATTTCGAATGCTTTTAGTCGCTTTTCATCATTTTAGAGTAATGTCCATATTTCTGACCCATACAGCACAGTATTCTACACGAAGCACTTTATGAGTGTTTTTTTTTTTTTTCGACTCTTCATTCAAGTTTCCAAAATATTCTTTTCTTCCTCCTAAAGGCTTCTTTCGCCATTCCTATCCTTGCTTATATTTCACGTCTACACTTCATTACATCACTAATAATACTACCCAGTTATCGAAAACTAGTCACCCGTTCTAATTTCTTTCCTTCTACTTCTATATTTGAAACCGACCGCTTCGTTCTAATCACCATGGCTTTTGTCTTTCTAGCATTTGGCTCAGTTAATGCAAAAACCGGCTTCAGTCAAATTAACTTAGTTTTGAGGAAAATAAGAAAAACATTGCAGTTTTGGAACTGTAAAATCAAAATGAACTATTTTTTTTTCGTGTAGATAAAATGACATTAATCGAATGCTGTATAGGAAAACCATGTTTATACTCATTGGCTTGATTAAAAAAAAAAAAAAATGATATCAGTTGTGGACTGAAACTCTTCTTACACGTAAGTTATAGACGAAGCCCTGTGTGCATGTAATTTTATTTAGTTACTATTTTTTGCTCTTTTTCACCACAAAACTGTGTTAAGATTAGGGATGGGCAAAACCGGTTTTTATAAAAACCGAAAACCGGTTTCTATAAAAACCGAAACCCGAAAAAACGACATTTCGGTTTTCTCCAAAACCGGTTCGGTTTTTTGAAAATTTTCAAAAACCGGTTTCAGTTTTTCTAAAAACCGAAAACCGAAAAACCGGTTTTTGTGCCCACCACTAATTCAATGCCCAACACTATCTTAACTTAAGATGGTGTTTGCAGGTCCCAGACGTTCGAGAGGTACCAACCGAATGGGATGAAATCAATAGCTATTGACACTAAAATATAAAACAAATATATAATTTTCCATGCAGAAAGGACTTCAGTCACTGACTCACGCCCATGCTGCCTAGAATAATCGAGGTTTATAAAATGTTAGAGCAATGAAACTGGAGCTCCTTATGGATAGAAACACAGGTGTACCGTACCCAATAGGAACAAAAATCCGACGTTAACTCAATTACGTCATTTTAGTGACTAAAGCTCTTTTTCCGCATGAACTAATTCATTTATTTTCATCCCATATTCTCCATAGCCCTTCCTCAAGTACTAACCTGTACTGTTAAACAAAAGATGGACAACGTAATTGTCAATTTTTTTAAAAAAAACTTTTGCAATTTTTTGAAACAAGATGAAGGGAAAGCAGAATCTGGAATCATTATAAACCTGTGCTCCAACAGTGAAGTATATAGAGTTTGCTGTCTTTAAAGGTAACATTACATTGAAAAAAAAAACAAAGGCATTTAAAAAAAAATAGAAGTAGACTATGTCACATGTATCTTGTTAACTGTCCAAGACAAAGGCGCGTGTTCATTAGTTGTGTATGCATGGTTCACTTATGAAACACACACTAATTACGCGTAACTGAAGAAAATGCCACACGTGAGGGGTTGAGCTGATAGATAATTCTCTTTTGTCAGTCAAATGCCACTTCTAAAGACGGTAGACTACAAAAACCTTATTATGATTGTTTGGAAGGATATGTTTCAGATAAAGATGGCGAACAACGTATCTATTGTGAGTCACACAAACCGGAAAAACATATGTACTTGTAGGCCTTACAATAAAGAGAGCTATTGTATCATATATTCGAGGCTATACTTCTAGTTTTTAGCAACGCAGTAAAGATTATGGACGTTCAGAAGCAGATTTAGGCAGTGAAACGAATTCAGGTTTTCTGCCTACAGTGGTGAACTTATGGAGCTATAATACAATACATGTTTTTAACACTTATGTGGTCAAATTATGCTTCTCTTCAACTTAAGACTATTTACTATTGGGGAGTCATACAATAACCTATCCTCATATTCTAAAGTATGCCAAAGCATTTGAGCATATCTTGTATCGACGAATCTTTAATCATGTCATACCGGTTATCTCAGTTAAGCAGCATGGCTTTATTCCACGAAGATCCACAGTAACGAATCTTGCAATTATAACATATTTTTATAGCAAATTCATTAGATGTAGGTAGCCAAGTCAGTGTGATTTAAATTGATTTGGAAAAGGTTTTTGAAAAAGTTAATCACAACATATTACTAGAAAAATTAAAGCTTTTTCACTTTTCTCTGCCCTTGATTTAATTCTTCTGGTCATACTTATCTAATCGTAGACAATCTGTTCTTTTTAATGGATACAAATCTAAATTATATATTGCATCCTCTGGAGTTCCTCAGGGTTCAAACTTAGGACCATTGTTATTTCTCTTGTTTATTAATAACTTACCTGACTGCACTCCTGACCATAAAAAATTACTATATGCGGATGATCTAAAAATTAATTCTGTGAACGATAACATAAAACTGCAGCAACGTCTAGATCATATTAGTAACTGGTGCTCTTCTAATCAACTTGGAGTCAACGCAAGCAAGTGCAAAGTGTTATCGTTCACTAGAAGCAAATCACCTTGTCACTTTGATTATGTAATTTAAATACGTAGTAAATAGACGTGATTTAGTTAAGGATCTTGGTGTTATGTTTGATGCTAAGTTAATGTTTGACAGTCATATCGTAAATATAACAAGTGAAGCATTCAAGCTATTACGATTCATAATTAGAACAGGAAAAAAAAATAAGAATTGTTCAACATTATAAAAGTTGTACAACGCATATGTTCGTTCAAAGTTAGAGTATGCGTCTACTATTTGGAATCCGTCTCAATTAAAAAATCGTAAGCAATTAGAAAGAATACAGGATTTTTTTTTTTTTTTTTTTTTGAAATTTCAAACCTACAAAGAAACTCACATTTATCCTACTCACGACACCTATAAAAACCATCCGTGAGAACTTTCGTCCTCCGACACTAGAACAAAGACGTCATATGATTGATTTGTTATTCATTCAGAAAGTAACTCAAACTATTTTGGACTGTTCTGACTTAGTTTCTTCATTGAATTTTCATGTTCCTTCATTAAAAACACGTAGAAACACTGGCCTCTACTACTGTAAAAAAAAAAAAAAAAAAAAAAAAAAAAAAAAAAAAAAAGAGAGAGAGAGAAAGAAAGAAAGAAAAGAAAAACTAATATATTGAAATCACCAAACTGGAGAACAACAGCTTTTTATTACAGAATGTGTATAAATAACAATGAATTGGACATATGTGATATGTCGCCTAAGAAATTTAGAAATCCCATTGTGAATATGTAATTAATGCAGTTCTCAACACTGTAATTGGACTATAGTCTGTTGTGTTGGCAATCCTATTCCAGGTCATCCTATTTAAAGGTTTCATCCCACCCACATGCCAACTTCTTTTCTTTATTCTCAAACAACGAAGAAAGCGAAAGTTTCTCTTTTGTACTTTTATGTTAATTATTCGATGTACACACATCCATAAGACTTAAAAAGTAATGGCTCTTGTACTTGTTCATTAGGCGTAAGACGAAAAGTTTCTTCATTTTCTGGTGAAAGAACAACCCTTCACAAACGGTCCTTTTAAGGACCAAAGAGGTAAGGAAACTACAGCGAATGGGTTTTCGGTTAGTGAGGTTTTCAGCTTTAGTTGATCCTCAAAAGAAGGACTTTTTTCTCTCTTGTCCAAGGAACAACGCAACGACAATGATGAGATGGAAACTTTTCTCGCTTTCTCTCTTTATCTTTGGTCGCAGTGTCTACTGAGGAAGGCGCTTTCGCACGTTTCGAAACGCTAATTAGGTGCTAATGACGGAAACTGAACGAAGAAAGCCTCAAAGCAAAGTAAAGAGAAAGATAAAGAAGGAAAGAAGGGGCTTATCTCTTATCCAACCGCCCGAAGGAGTCGAAGCCCCAACAACTTTCAATTGCTTTCTGCACACACAACGAACGAAAGCGTCGAGAGGGAAGAAAGAAAAAAAAAAACACTGCTTGGAGGCAGAAGAAACACAGACCAAAAGACAAGTTGATGAATCAAGAAAGAAAATAACGAAAGTTGGAAGGAAAACAAAACAATTAATGAGTTTTTCTTTTGTTTCTTCATCTATTGCTTTCTCTTTTTTTTCTAAAAGGTAGGTTCGTTTCGCGCAAAATGCAAATTCAACATTGAAAATTGTTTTCTTGTTACGAAGAAGGTTCTGGTGCAAAAATCATAAGCTTGGACAAATCTAAAGAATAAGGGTTGAATAAGGCACATTTTTTTAGCCGTTATACATTTATTTTTCAAAGAACAAATTTTGGAAAATTCTTGATGTTTTTAAATAGATGTAGGATATGTTTGAAGTAATGTACTTTAAAAAATACTATTATGCTTATTCTTTTCAGAAACACTACAATAGTATTTTTTTTTCAAAATAAATAAACTTTTCAGCCCATAGCCTCAAAATCACAGACTTCAGTAGTGCTTATTGTTTATTGCACTAATGCCATTTGTGTGAATTCTTGGTTAAGATGGCACAGTAGCTCAGTAACAGTGCAGTCTTAGAGTAGTGACTTAAACATCGGTTTCGGAAATTGGGAGTTCTGCGTTCGATTCCCGCTGAGTTAAATAAGAAAAATTTTAGTTTTTTTCTTATTAAACATAGGAGAAGGAAAATTCTCGTAAAATCTTTAAGCCGGTGAGTATTGCCGAGTGATCTGAGGCGTTAGGCGAATTATCGTGAGTTGAAACTCGTTGGAGGATTGAGTCCCTCTGTAGTAACAAGAGTGGAATTTCAACCATTCTCGATTTTTCCTTGTCTCTGTCGACTCTATAGTCCTGGTCGAAAGTGGTCGAAAGAGAAAATATGCCAGGAAATTAAAAAAAAAAAAGATTAGTAGAGCCCTTACCTCTGGTGCGTGGGGTCCCCGGTTCAATCCTCAGGAAGTAAGTTTTTGGAGGACAACATCGTGTTGATAGTTTGAGAACTCCCGTTACTTCGCACTTTCTCATTCCACCAATTCTTCCATCATCATTCACTTGCTTTAATTATCGTCCCTCTTAGCCTAACGGGCATAATCGTGGGACGTTAAACTGAAAGATTTCATTTTATTTTTTGTAAATTCTTGGCAAAGTTGTAGCTGTCAATGACCACAAATAACAAAGTTATAGATGCCAATTGTGATGAAGATTTAATAATTAGATAAATAAGTAAGTAAATTTGTTTGGTAGTGTAATATAAAAAAAGGATAATGAGACCCTTAACCCAATAATCATTTTATTACACAAAAGGAGTAAACCCAAAACAAACACCTTTCACACGTTCAGAACGTCACAATGAATTGGTAGCCAAGCATGGATATATTTTGTCATATCAAATGTGAGGCAAAGACTAAATTAAACTTACCCCATTTTGTACAATCGCGAGGCACTGAGTGTTTGGAAGTTAATCCTTCTTATATGGTCATTCTCACAACTTTTTTTTTCCAACTGAATATGACTCAGACATATGTTTTTGTCAAATCTTCAAAACACACAAATTTCACATAGACAAGACTTCTAAAATTATCGTATAAGCATTTGCCAATCATTTTTCCACTTACTGGTATTTCAGTTTCAAATATATTAAATTAATTAAAAAATAGAAGTTAAAGGAAAGAAATATTACACAATTACCATAAGTAACGAAATTGTAACTGTCAATGACAACATGTAACAAAGTTGTAGTTGCCAAGGACCGTAAATAACAAAGTTGTAGCTGCCAATGACTATAAACAATGAAGTTGTAGTTGCCAATGACCATACATAACAAAGTTGTAGTCTTAATCAAGAAAGGTAAATGACAAAGTTCTTACTTCTAATTCCCATAAGTAACAAAGATGTAGTTGCCAGTGGCCACAAATAAGAAAGTTGTAGATACTAATTCTCATAAATTGCAAGTTGTAGTTGCCACTGATTGTAAGTTACAAAGATTTAGCTATCAAAGATCATAAATAACAAAGTTGTATCTGTCAATGACCATACATAACAAAGTTGTGGCTATTAATTTCCAAAAGCAACAAAGTTTTAGCTGCTAATTCCCAGAAGTAACAAAGCTTTTGCTACAAATGACCCCTTATAACAAAGTTGTTGCTAATAAATCCCATAAATAACAAAGCTGTACTTCCCAATGATCCAGTGATCACAAATAGCAAAGTTGTAGATCATAATTCTCATAATTTACAAGCTTTGTTTTCAGTGATCATGTTACAAACGTTTAGCTTCAATGACCACAAATAACTAAGTTGTACCCGCTAATTCCCAGAACAACAAAGTTATAGCTTTCAATGAAGGTAAACGACATATTTCTTTCTCTAATTCCCATACGTAACAACCTGTAGTTGCCAATATCCACACATAAGTAAGTTGTACATGCTAATTCTCATAAATTATAAGCTGTAGTTGCCAGTGATTGTAAATTATAAAGATTTAGCTTCCAATGATCATAAATAACAAAGTTGTAGCTGCCGATGATCATACACCACAAAGTTGTAGCTGCTAATTCCTAGAAGCAACGCAGTTTTAGCTGTTAATTCTCGGAAGCAACAAAGTTTTAGCTATCAGTGATCATGGATAACAAAGTTATGCTAATAATTTCCATAAATAAGAAAGCCATAGCTCCCAATGACCACAAATAACCAAGTTGTGTATGCTAATTCTTATAAATTACAAACTATAGTCGTCAGTGATTATGTTGCAAAGGTTTTGCAGCCAATTACCATAAATAATGAACTTGTAGCTGCTAATTTCCAGAAGTAGCGAAGTTTTGGCTATTAGTGACCGTAAATGAAAGCGTCCTTACTACAAACCGCCATAGGTAAGGAAGCTGTAGTTGTCAATGACCACAAATAAGAAAGTTGTAGATACTAATTCTCATAAATTACAAGCCGTAGTTGCCAATCATTATAAATTACCAAGATTTAGCTGTCAATAACTATAAAAGAACAAAGTTGTAGCTGTCAATGACCATACATAAAATTGTAGCTGTTGGTTCTCAGAAGCAATAAAATTTTAGCTACTAATTATCAATAACAAAGTTTTAGCTATCAGTGACCGTAGATAACAAAGTTATTGCTAATAATTCCCATAAATAACAAAGCTCTACCTGCCAATGATCACAAATAACAAAGTTGCAAATGCTAATTTTCTCTCATAAATTACAAGCTGTAGTTATCAGTGATCATATGACAAAGGTTTAGTTGCCAATGGCCATAAATAATGAAGTTGAAGTTGCTAATTCCCACAAGTAACAAATTTGTAGTTATCAATGACCGTAAATGACAAAGTTCTTACTACTAATTACTACAAATAATAAACCTGTAGTTGTCAATGACCACAAATAAGAAAGTTGTAGATGGTAATTCTCATAAATTATAAACCGTAGTTGCCAGTAATTGTAAGTTATAAAGATTTAGCTGTCAATGATGATAAATAACTAAGCTTTAGCTGCTAATGACTATACATAACAAAGTTTAGCTGCTAATTTCCAGAAGCAACAAAGTTTGAACTGTTAATTCTCAGAAGTAACACAGTTTTAGCTATCAATGACCGCAGGTAACCAAGTTATTGCTAATAATTCCCATGACCAGTAGTTTCCAATGGCCACAAATAAAAAAATTGTAAATGCTAATTCTCAAAATTATAAACTCTAGTTGTCAGTGATCATAAGTTATAAAGTTTTAACTGCCAATGACCATAAATAACAAAGTTTTAGCTGAAAATGACAGTACATAACAAAGTTTTAATTGTCAGTAACCATACACAATAAAGTTGTGGCTGGCAGTGGCCATACCTAACACAGTTGTAGCTGGCAGTGGCCATACAAACAGTTGTAGCTGTCAATGACCATAAATACCAAACTTTTAGCTACTGATTCCCAGAAGTAACAAAGCTGTAGTTGCCAATGACCACAAATAACAAAGTCGATGCTAAATCTAATAAATTACAAGCTTTAGTTGCCAGTGATCTTAAGTTACAAAGCTGTAGCTGCCAATGACTGTAAATAACAAAGTTGTAGCTAAATAACAATGACCATAAATAAGAAAATTATAAATATTTGAGAACCGTGAACTCAAGACAATATTAATATTTGTAAGTAACAACATCTTCAATGATTGTAAGTAATCTTTGAGAAGCTTCTGCAAGATTTAAGGTAAAGCTAGCCTGACTTCTTGGAAACTTCTTTCATCGAGATAAATAACTGAAATCATGATCTAGATGTGAAATATAACTATCTTACAGTGTTTCTCTCAAATTTTGCATTACTCTTTGGTGTGAGATCTAAATACGTTGTATGTCTTCAAGAAAACAGTCTGTGTAGTTAACCCTCGGATATCCATGATACTTTTTAACTTTGGATTCCCAACAGGAGTACAGGTGTACCACAATACAAATTTTTGCCATTAGAAACATCTTTATTTGAGATATCGATAATGCTGGGTTGTGCTTTGTTAGGTTCTGTTGGTTTTGTTAGTGTAGGTTAGTTTAGGGTAAGTTTAGATAGGTTAGGTTAGCGAAACGGATATTTGTTTATACGCCATAGAACTGTATTAATTTCGTAATATTTTGTGCCACGAAAGGTTGCAATATTGGAACATGAATGCAATATTGCAATGATATATTGCAATAGGCTCTAATATTACCTGTTCTTTATTTTGCTCTTTACAATACAAAAACACAGCAATAAAGTATTTGAAACAAATATGGTAACATAGATACCCAAAGGGGACACAAATGTACCTCCAACGTAATTTTAGCCACATACGTATGCAGATCACTTTACTACATAATAATTATTGAGGAAATAAGTTTCCTTACAGTCCGGCCCACAATGGAAAGAACGCTAGTCAGCCTCGGGTGTCTGTGACATAAAATATACAGTAAAACATATGCATGGGGTACACTTATACCCCGCCCCCTTGGGTATACAAAGGTTAAGAACAAACATAATGCCATTAGAAAACAAATACGTTTGTACTGAGTTTGCGACATTGTATTACTGAGAAAGCTTTCACATATGAGCATAAATGTCCTTGTCATTCCTCACATTTGTACATGTCCCTTTCAGGGGCGTCATTTCAGACTTTGCTTGGGGGGGGGGGCAAGAGCACCACCGACATAAGACTTTCACGTTTTGTACTAGTATATTAATAGACAATCGATTAAAGTATATGTATTCCTCAAACTCTTGGGGGGGGCAATTGCCCCCTCCTGCCCTCCCTAAATGACGCCCCTGGTCCCTTTACAGACACAAGGTAAAAACGTCTTGATAAAAATCGGCAAAGGGTATCATAACGGGGAGATTTTTTTCAATATCTCGCACGTTTCAAAGATTTGAGCCTACTTCCGGTACTAGTTTCTAATTCATGTATGATCAGTGTTTTCTTTCTTCTTGCATGCAGTATGTAATAAGCAAATACATTACACACACAATTAGTTATAATGTCAGTGATATATGGTGTTCACTGGACAAAACACTCCAAACAATAAATGTTCATCTTAGACTGGAGAAATGGTTATCATTCGTTTTTCATTATTATTTGGCCATGAATCAAACACCGGAGAGATATACTAACTCCGTATACAAATGTGTGGTGTTGGGATGTATAACTCGTAGGATATGATGCTTTACTTTTTTAAAATTTCAATACTTCAGTAGAAATGATGGCCATTTAAAAAAATATTCAATTAGAACTGAACAAATCAACATAAAAATTGCAATCGATCAGTGAAAAAGGTGTCTTTCTAGAGCTTGTGGTTTCCGAGATATTGTCTAAAGAAGTGGCCATAAACATATAAACGTTCAGAAACATATCGTAAAACTTTGTGTATTTTTGTCTCATATATAAGGCTGTTAATAAAAAGGGTAGGGCTGTTAATACGAGGGTCATTCGGAAAGTAAAGAACGCTTTGCGCTAGCGCGTGCGCGTGTTCCCCCACCCCCGCTGCCGCTGGGTTATTGACCTGGGCATGCTTTAGTCTCAGTCTGGCACCAGCTGCGATCCGCTACGGTCCGTTATTGCTTCGCTGTGCGACTGTAAAATGTGCGATACAATTACTGATCCCGCCAACTGTGAGGTTCGTAGTGTGATAAGATTTTTTGAATGCAAGAAAAGTGCGTCCGATAGAAATTTATAGACAAATCACTGAGGTGTATGGAAATGTGATGAATGAAGCATCAGTTCGTAAGTGGTGCATTATGTTTAATGACGGACGGACGAATGTGCACGATGAGGAACGCTCGGGCCGGCCTTCTGTTGTGACTGACGAACTCAAAGGAAGAATTGAGCGGAAAATTCAAGAGGATAGGCGATTCACTATTGATGGGCTGCACGAATTCTTTCCTGAAATTTCAAGAACTGTCAGTGATGTACGAAATTGTCAGTGATGAACTTGGTTACAAAAAAATTAGTGCAAGGTGGGTGCCTCGACTGTTATCGGAGGAACACAAAACCAAGCGAATGGGAGCCGCATTGACTTTTCTCAGCCGTTACGATAAGGATGGCGATGAACTTTTTAATCGTATTGTTACTGGAGATGAGACGTGGATTTCGCACATCACTCCAGAAACAAAGCGCCAATCCATGGTTGAAAGACTTTTTGGGTGATGATGAACTTAAGAAAGCTGTTAGTGATTGGTTTAACAGTTTGGCGGCAACTGTGTATGCCGAAGGCATAGAAAAACTTGTACCACGGTATGACAAGTGTTTAAATTTACACGGCGACTATGTCGGAAAGTAACTTAAGTATCACATAGTATGTAACACAAATTTCGCCTTTGTATATCAGTTATTAAAGTGTTTATACAAAAACGTTCTTTACTTTCCGAATAATCCTCGTAAAAAGAGCGTCCGGAATCGAACTCCCACTACCAGTTTTATTATAAAATCCACTATAAAGTATTTGTACAAAAATACTATACAATCTGATCTCTATTTCAAAAGGTAAGGAAAAGGTAGTCTTTGACCGAGTGGTCGCAGACAGGATCTCCAACAGAGCCACGTAGCAGGCTAAGAGGAGTGGAATTAAGGAACCAATGCTCCGTAGCAAGCAGAGGCGGGTTAAGTGGCCAACAGAGCCCCGTAGCAGGCTAAGCGACTGAGGTTGGAATTCCCAGACAGAGCCACGTAGCAGGCTAAGCCAGGAGATAGGATAGGCGTAGTCCCGTAGCAGACTAGAGGCCTGAGGTTAGGTTACTCCAAGAGTCCCGTAGCAGACTAAAGGAGGGTCACCAGAAAACTGGTACTGAGCTGGATTCTTCTGTCAACTTCACATGGGATATTACAATATTTTTTTCTTAACCACAAACATTTTAATATATTGAATTTTAATATATAGAATATTTAATAATCGATATTTATTTAATATATTATGGAGAAATTATCATCAAGATTAAAGAAATATTTGACTGAGAACAAAGAATTTGACTCACAGAAGTCGGAGGTCAGTGATCTGAATTGAATATGGAATTGAAAACTCAGTGCTTATAGTAGAAGTTAAAATTACTCTTTTTTAATGTACAGAGTATATCTACGAAACATAGAAAGGACAGGTAATATGTTCAGAGGGTTAGAAACAAGAATGAACGTTGACAGTGAGGCTGAAGCTAGCCTATTGCATAAACTCCTTATCGTTATTCGAAGGTACAACCAAATAATGTGAAATTCTTTCTTCAACCAGGATTTTCACATGTTTTCGAACCCAAGCGTCTTTTTACTCACAAGGGAAGATCACGAACTGGCTCCGCTGAGATCCGAACGAAACCATTGTGTTTGCATTTGATATGTTATAACTAGACGAATCCCAAAGTTATGTGCGCCACCGGGCAGGATATCGTGAGTTAAAACATTTTTTGTAATGTAAGATCTATTAGCTGACCCACGGAAAACTCGACGAATACGTATCCCATCATTTTAAGGACAGGGTTTTTGCGGTAAATAAGTTTGACCCAGGATCTCCCTCAGGGTGCCAGATGGGATCCAACACAAAAGTTTCAAATGGCAAGGGGGGTAAAGTAGCACATTATTTGAAAGCTGTTATTAAACGAAAGAAGATGGAACAAGTCTCGACTCTCTACGACAACTCTATACAAAATGACAGCAGCGGGTCAAAACGTAAACAAAAACTTAGTTGCAAAGTCCATGATGACTCCTTAAATCAGAAATACTGAGACGAATGTGAAAATGGGAAAGCACATGTGGCATTATTTCGAAAGTACAAAGATTTAAAGTAAAAACGTCCGAGGGTACTCGTAGGGTCCCTGGGATTCAACTCAAAAGTTTCGAAAGCAAGGGGTGTTAAGTAGCGCATTGTTTGAAAGCTGTTGGGAAATTCAAGAAGATGAATTCACAATGACGAACTAATTTATGTCTGATACAAACAGGATAGAAAATAAAAGTGTGAATAACAAAGAAATAAGAAATAATCAAAATGGTACATAAATTAAAAAAAAATAGTAATCTCCGTTCAATGATACTTCCAATCGTCTCCTGCGGCAGTTAGAGCTGCCACCTGGTGACAACAACTTCGGTCTAGTCACTCGTAGATCTCTTTATTTCAACGGATCGAATGAATGAAGATGCAACATAATTGTCAGCATTTATATACAAAGTCATTTTTCACGAATGGATTTCATATTGGACTGTAGATGATACGTCTTTGACTTTTTGTGAATATCTACTACGGACTATAAACGTAAATACCACATTTCGCTTCTTCAGCTCCAGTGATTTGAGCTGTACATGCGTTTGATACATAGTGCGGCATTTTGAACTCAAGACGTCGCGTTTTCGAACATTTCGTATCTTCTCATCATTTACCCTTACTGCTCAACATTCATGCCAAATTTGGTTTTCCTAGCTTCGAAGTTCCTCTACTTTCGACATAGGTTTTACAAGCATGTCAAGTCAATAGCCAATGAAGGGCCAGTGATGCTACAAGACGCTCTGCGAAGAGTCTAAAGCATCGCTTACAACAAACAGGCCAACAAAAGGCAGATTGTATGAAAGCATGCGTTTCAAGTGCAAGCATAGAAAGCCAAGAGCGAAGCACGCACCTCGTACTGCAGGGAACCATTAAGAGGTCTCATCCCGACAAAATTAAAATACCACTAATTATACAGTAATTATGTGATATCTTCAAATAGGTAAAAGATAATTGAAATGTGGAACAAGAGCACCCTAGACAATATTATTTTGCGTGAGGTACGGTTATCACAAGTCACCTAGTGGCATTCCGTTATCAGCCGTTTAGAAACGCGAAAATAAATGCCGATTTTCAAAATGGCTCGAAATCGAAAGCAGGTAAGTGAGTTGTGATAACGGTATCTCATGTAAAATGATATTGCCTAGGGCGCTCTTGTTCCACATTTCGATTATCTTTTATCTATTTGAAGATATCACATAATTACTGTAAAATTAGCGGTATTTTAATTTCGCCGGGATGAAGACTCTTAAGTACTCTGGTTATTTGGAGAGTGGCCTGCAAACTTCAGGTGTTTGGTTGAATTGCTATAAAGATGGAAACTTGCATTTCATCATAGGTAGCAAACAACAAATCTGGGCTGACTTGGTACAGAATAACACCCAATGACGAGTGTTTGTTTCTAGTTCTATAAACTCTTGTATTTCTGAATCCATTAAGTTAGATACATTACGCTCGTATAAACAAACTTACAAGAACCTGCCAATAAAAATATTACGTCTCTCTTTATTGAAGTACTTACAAACAAGGAGATAAATATATTCAGTATAATACTAAATTTATAGTAGTAATAAGCAATAATATTACTTTAAAAGTATTGTTATTATTATTTCTTTTAAAGTTATAAACATTAAAAAAATTAAATACATATCAAATTTTAAATCGACATACAGTTTTAGAGAAACCTGTCTTAATTTGAAAATATTAGCTCCACAGAAAATTTCATAAATTAGGTTATCTGTAGATAACGTGTGTAGGTTGGTTTCCAACTTTCGTAACTTTCACAGAAGTAAAGTACATCCAAATTATAAACTAAATAGAAATATCACCAGATTGGCAGAGTTGCCAACCCAATACAAACTTGTGTTGTTCTAGTGGTATTACGACACATACCAATTCATTAAAAACATGGGAGATAAGGGCAAGAAAGAATTGTTCCTACTCTGCAATGAAATATTTGAAAGAGAAGAGTGACCAAAAGACTTCTTGAAGACGTCATGATACCGATGGCTAAGAAATCGAACCCAAAGAGATTTGAGAACAACTATTAGTCTCACATGTCACGCACACAAAAATTTTGCTTTGACTTCTAAACGGAAGGTTGTATGGAAGAACAAATGAAATGGTTGAGAAGGAACAGTTCCGGTTTAGGAGAGGTAAGGGCACAAGAGATGCAATTGGACTATTAAGAGCGATCGGTGAAAGTTTATAGAAAAGAAGAAAGAGGGGATTATTGTTGAAAGTTTTGAAGAAGATTGGTTGGAATGTAAAGACAGAAGACTCATAAGAAACATATATGAATAACAAGTGAGTGTAAAAATATGGAAGGAAATGATAGAGGAGAGTGCAATTGGAAGGGAAGCTCGGCAGAGATGCTGTCTCTCGCCTACATTATTTAATATTTATCTAGAAGAGATAGGTGGGGGAAAGCCTGCACAATGAAGATGACATTTTGAAGGAGGTAGAATGGTTAGGTGTTACGATTTGCAGACGATATGGCTCTTGTTGTGGAATCTGAAGACAAAATTAATAAGATGTTAGAAAACTTGAGGAAGGGTTAGGAAGAATATGGAATGAAAATAAATGTGCGAAAGATAAAAGTCACGGTGATTGAAATGAAGCGGTCTGTGTTAAATATAAAATAGAAGGGGATCGATACTTGGGTAGTATTATTAGTGATGATATGAAGTGTGAAGGTGAAATAAAAGCAAGGATAGGAATAGCGAAAGAAACTTTTATGGGGAAGAAAAATCTGTTTTGCGGGACCTCGAATAAAAAGTTTAGAAAAAGACTCATAAAATGCTTCTTGTGAAGTATTGTACTGTATGGGTCAGAAACATGGACTATATACAAAAATAATGAAAAGCGAGTGGAAGCTTTCGAAATGTGAGTATGGAGAAGAATGGAGAGAATTAGCTGTGTCTAGCAGAAAACGAATGAGAAAGTGTTAGAAATGGTGCGGGAGAAAACAATTTTAGATCTTATCAAGAAGAGGAAGAGTAACTTATTGAGACGTTGACAAAGAAGGAACTGTATTACGAGGGACATGCTAGAGGGTTTGGTGGCAGGAAAGAGAGGGAGGGGAAGAAGAATACTACAATTAATGGATGGTATTAATTCAGAAAAAAAGACGAAAAGATTAGTGGAAGACAGTGCAGTATAAAAGCTTTTCAGCTACGGCAAGTGACCTGCGAATAATTGCAGAATACCTATGAAAATAACGACAAATTAATTTCGCAAATATCCAATATTTGGAAGCCTCTATGACACTAATAAGATACGTGAGGCGAACGGGACATCAGAAGTACCTTAGTATGCAGTACTTTGATATGACGTATTTCAAAGAAATAGGGGACAAGTTACAAGGAATTGAAAAAAAAAAAACAACTTTTTTCAAAAGGTTTTATTTCTAACAAAATGTGACCGGGCTGAAGCTCATGTGGTACAGATCCCACATTAAGCTGCAGCTCCACGTCTCATATAGCTTTGCTGCTAAAAGGGACACTGTAGGGCTTTGTCATCTTACTTTCTAATCAGTATCTGGAGTGATTTGAGAAATCAAATTGCTGGAAACGATAGCATGTTCTCAACGTCCATTTAAACCAGACAACGTGATTGGATATAATATTTACCTAATCAGTTTTTCGAAATTAATTTAAAAAAATTCAATTTCACTTTAGTTCTTCGACATACTCTACTATTAATTTGCAATCATCATTAAAGAATTTCCATTGTGCATTGGAGTCATCTTAATGCATTATTAATGTTGTAGAGAGATCAAGACTCAAATATTTGTGAAATGATAACATCCTTAGTTTGCAACACTGAATCATAAATTTGGTATTATATAATATTTTATTTGAAAAGTAGATTTGAAATAAAAGTAATTGCCTGTCGTAATACTAATTGAGAAAATACAACTTTCTGTTGAGTTGCAACTCTGTCAATCTTGTGCTATTGCAGAGTATATCAAACAGTATCCCTCTGTTGTTATTTGCATCGTACACAACTTTTGGGCTTGTTTATTAATTTAAGTTACAAGAAAGTTTTATGATAATGGCTCACCCTATATATATATATATATATATATATATATACAAGGGCGGATCCAAGGGGGGCTACGGGGCTATAGCCCCCTCCCCCTTGACGCTGAGGTTTACACTGGATAAAATGGATTTCAACTCTACTTTACACTGGATAAAACGGCAAATTATGGTTTAGCCCCCCCTTGATCATATCCTAGATCCGCCACTGTATATATATATATATATATATATATATATATATATATATATATATATATATATATATATATGATGTTTTCAAAATGAAGATCGGGTTTTTAAGGCCTCACTACTATAAATAATACACCAAATGAAAGAGCAACTTAACTTGCATACCAACAAATAACTGAAAATTATTTTCGGGAGAGACATGTTCGCAGTTAGGCTGAGCCTCTAGCCACCCCATAGACGGACCTAAGCTGGAAAAAGATATTCTTGTGACATGGGTAACTGGATGAGTTGGCACAAAATGTGTACAATTGTTTCGGATTTGATATTGCTGCGATAAACCTTTGTTGTTGTATTAAAGTTATACAGTGAGACTTATCTATCAGCGGCGGATCTAGTCCGAAGCCGGGGGTGGGGAGGTGGGTTGGACCTCCCGGTTTTTGGGTGACAAAAATAATTTTAGCTAATACAGTATTTATATATTTTTAAAAGTTTATAATGAACATATGATATACATATCATAATCTGAGTTCCAGCTGTCTCCCCAGTTGTTACCTTTTAGATCCGCCACTGTTATCTATATGTTGAGATTTAGAATATCCTGTTTTTTCAATTTTTATTTTCATTTTCAATGTTAGGAGAATAAGATTTTATATATATATATAAACATCATATCTAATACAGGTGACCCCTCTCTTTTTGTTTCTCCTCTTCTAACCCATCTCTCCCTCCCCCCTGCGGTTCTTCACTCAATGCTATCTGTCTGTCAGACCACCAACCGATAGCGGGAGATCATACTGAGAACGCCTCGGGGGACACCACAAACCTCTCCGCCCCCTTTCGCTGTTTACTCCCACCATGAAAATCTCGCAGACATAACGTACCTGCCCATTATGGTCTAGGCAGAAAACAGACCTCAAAAATTCAAGTAAGTAATATTCTACAAAAGATTAGGCTCTCTCTTCGTATTTTTACAAGAACAATATTATGTTATTTCTTGTTATTAGTTATTTTGTAGTACTTCAGTTATATTTGTTTGGTTTTTTTTTAAAAAAAAAAAAGAATCTAAATATAATAAAAGAAGGAATTCGTGCTTGCGTGGAAAGTTAGTAGCACGCTAGCCCACAGTTAAACAACGCAAGAACTTCCTGCACTAACATCAGCGCAAGCAGAAACAAGTAGAAAAACGGATCACGATATTGTTTTGTTTTATCCACTGTACACTGCTAAAAAAGAAAAAGAAAGAAAAAGACACAAAAGTGACAGTTTGTCCTCGATGCTGCTGCATCAAGACGCAATTGTAAAGTTTTTTTTTTTTTTGTGTGTGTGTGTGTAACTTACCTTTTTATCCTGGTGTGGCGCTGTGTTACCGAGGCGATGCTCTTTTATTTTTTTTTTTTTCGTTTCCGTGAATGATCCGCCCACAAAACGACAACGTCATACAACACCTTCTAATCCAAGAGGTTTCGTCTTCCAGGATGGGTTTGGCGTAGATATCTCGCAAACAAAATATCACTTCACTTTAAAAAAAAAAAAATAATAATAAATAATAATAAACACTTATTTTGTTAACAAGAATGAACACTTGATATTTGGTGATAGCGCATCGCGAAATTTGTTTATTGGTTAATTTTTTCTTTGTTAACACAAGGAATAAACGCACCAGCGAGGCAGTCTCGACTCCCGCATGAGATGCTTTGCCCTGTTCGGCTTCTCTCCTCGTGAACGGTCCGGGCGAAACAGCGTTCACTGTCTACGGTCTTTGCATGCTAAGCTGCCCCAAACCTTCTCTTTATGCAAAACTATGAATGAGATACGGTTCGGGCCTAACATTAGCAATGGTAATGAGAGAGACTTGAATTGTGATGGTCATGCAATTGTATTAATATTTCATTCTTATATCGATCCTTGTAACTACCTGATGCGAAGCATACAGAGCAGGCTGCAAGAGAAGAGAACGAAAAAAAAAATATATGTACGAGAGAGGGATGATGATAAAAAAAACACACACACACACAGAAAAAAACAGGAATAAAAATGATGGGAAAAGGGATTCGAGAATAATACTATGCATGCGTTGGTGTGCATAACGAAGATACCGCTTAAAGAGAATCTCTCATCGTTGAAGAAAGGAAATTTTTTAGTGGGGGGTGTTACCAATTCAATGTAAGGGTGGGGTTAAATTTTTTAAAAAATTTTCCCCTCTATCTATCTATATTTATACCCCCTTCTCTCTTATAGATCACACTACTCTACCCCCAGAGTGTGGGGCTATACTAGCCTCGGGAAAGAGTTTTACGATAAGTATATTTACATATGTATGTACTCGAAGCCACGTGTGTTTGTTTGTATGTGTGAAAAAAAAAAGACAGAGAGGCAGACGGGCGAGGGGAGGAGGGAAGATGTGAGGGCGGGAGGGAGGAATATTTGAAGCTGTTTTCAAATGTGCATAATTGAATTACCAGACAAAAGAAAAAAGTTAAAAATAAATGTATATATTTATGTACGCTACATAAAGAAAGAAATCAGAATTCTTTGAGTATCGTTTCGTTTTTGTTTTTATTGCATTATTCTTGATTTTTTTCTTTCTTTTTATATATATATCAGAATTTTCGGTCGAAAACGTATTCTACTATATATGAAAATAAAATTCAGATTTTCGTATGTGTTTATACATGAAAAGGCAGTGCATGCGGTTGAAATTCTTTTATTTTTCTTTCGAAAAATACATTCGAAAGAGAACAAACGGGGGCGGATAGGTGGATGAATGTAGGGGTGTAAGGACGTGGGTAGGGGTCCAGAATCTTGCTTTTTTCACCTTTAATAAGAATTTCTACTGACTGACAATATACCTCATGAAGAATAAATGACGTTTTTTTTTTCTTTTCTTCTGTTCTTTTCCACCCTTTGCTTCCTTCTTCTCACCAAAAACTACTTTTTAACAAAAGAAAATTCAATATGAGGGTGGAAAAGAGGGCGGAGAAGAAGAAGTTTTCACATATGATGAAGTCCTATATGTAACAAATGCACATACATAAGTAACGAACCGTATGGTGTTGTGAATACATCAAGCACAATTGTAAGTTTTTCGTTCACACCTTTTTTTTTTTTTTTCAATGGTCTTAGAAAGGGAACAGGCAAAAGAGTCAGGGGTGTCCACTGGCGGGTTTTAGGGTGAGAGAAACTTTTCACTGAAATGGCATAATCGAACTTCAATTATTATCATATTGATGCTTTAAAGAATTCCATAAGATTTAAGGGACCGCGGTGGCTCAGTTGTAGAGCATTCGCCTCTGGTGCATGGGATCCTCCGTTCAATTCCAACTCGCACCAAGTGAGCTTTGTAGTGGAGAAACGCCATGAATGAAAATGGTGGAATGGAGAAAGTGGGAGGAAACGGGAGAAACCCGAGAAAACCAATATACTTGGGTTTTCTCGGGGTTGTCCCGTTACCTCCCACTTTCTCCATTCCATCATTTTCATTCATTTCTCATCATCACCGTCTAGTCTCCTTTAGTCTAGCCGGCATAACCATGGGACGTTCAATTTAAAGATTTTGAATGGTATTTAGTCTACAGAAACCAAGTTATCTTGCTTTTGTCACAGCTAAATCGGGCCCCCTTCATTATTTTATTTGGGGGTGTGCCCAAGTAGTTGGGGGGACTTGCCCCACTGGGGAGATTGTTCTGTGGTCTGAGCATAATGAGAAGATTCAGTGCTAATATCAGATTTAGACCCTATGAGATAGGAAATCAGTTCGTTGATTAGTTGAATTGGGATTTAATGCAAATTTCAGCACCGAGATTATGTAAAAGACTAGCTGAATATACCCATTCTCCGCATGGGGCTATATTTGGAAATCAGCACCTGTGGGAGTATCAGCACTCACTTCAGCGACCGCGAAAACTATGGATTTGACATTAATATCGATCATTTTGGGCTATTTTTACATGTCTAGGTATCCCCCATCCCCTCTGACCCCCAGCCCGCATATAGTGGTAGCTGAATTTGAAAGTGATCGCTAATGGAAGTGTCACCATTGATATCAGCGACCGCAAAATCAATGAATTCGACACTAATATTGGTCATTTTCAACTACTTTTACACATCCCGGTAAACGCCCCCCTGAGACCCCTTCTGGTTCGAATTTTGACGAAACGCTTAGTCTTGATCTGGGGCCTGGGCCAAGGTATCCGTGACCAAAGTTTGGTAACTCTCGGTACATTCGTCTGGTCCCCAGGCCGCACACACATAGATAGGCGCACAAACAAGCTCTTTATTTTATTTATATTAGATTAGATAACGTGCATCTACATATGGCAACCGAACCACATGAGATCCCGCCTACATCTGAACCAGTGGCGGATCTAGAAGGTAAAAACTGGAGGGACAGTCAGAACCCAGATTATATCATAAGTTTACACAAATTACTTTAATTTGAAATCTATTTACGCACTTCGTTAACAGAAACAAGGGATGAAAAATGAATAATTTATTTCACCAGTTACAGTTAGATATGAAGTAATTTGTGAATTAGCAATTAATAAATTGTAGTCATTTACAGGTTCGGTTTCTTATCACAAGACATTGCGTCTTATAGGGGGGAAAATTGTAATTAACATTCAAGTGAGAAATTGACGGAGAAAATAAATGTTGAATATGCAACTCACCACAATTAATGTTGTCCTAGAAGTGTCCTCTGAATCTCTATAAGTAATAGAAGAGTATTTTTGTCACTCGAAAATCTCGGGAAAGGGCTTGGCTTCCCTGGGCCCGTTCTAGGTCTGCCACTGAATTCAATCCGGGTTTTCAGTTGCAAAGATAGCACGTTAACCATATTACCATGAAAGATTGAATTTGCCATTAGGCAGTGTTTCTTTCAGAAAGAATGTTCCGGGAGGGGTACACTTGGTATTCCGGGGAAGGGCACTGATGATACTATTCTATTTATTGTTATATTATAGAAGTATTATTTTGGTCTCCTCCGGGGGGAAGCAGTGTCCCCCAAAAACAGATCTGGAAGAAACACTGGTCCTCAGGAACGTAGCAAACAGGGTTGGCGATATACAGCCGCTGGGGGAGTCAAATGTCTCATTTACGGTTGTTCACGGAGCACAAGTTGAGATTGTCTCGTCTTTATAAGATGTTTTTAAAGTGATGCCTCGTCTCGTGCGTTGTCACGAAAACTATCTTGTCTCATAGGCAACTCTGAAATGACTTCGATTGTCCGTTCGTTTGTCGACAAGTATCAGGCCAAAAACTCCCCCATCTTAGCCCTTAGCTCTCTATTGAAACCAGAACCATTACCAGTTTCAATATTGATCAATACGGAGAAAAAACAAGGGTAAGATAAAAGTATTTTTTTTTTAATGTTTGCAGTGTTCCAACAATAAATGAAGGGTAAGGGGAAAACAGAAGGAATGTCACAAAACTACATTTTCGAGAAAACAGTATTTTAATCTTGAAAACCGTGTACAAAATGAAAAAGGTTGAATTTACATGAACGATCACTTAATAAAGTTAAAGGTCATTGTCCGTTCGTTATTGTACACAGTGAAATAGTACCAAAAGTGACCAACAGATAGCCCCCAAAAAACTCGTTAAAGCACATACATGGACATTCCTTGTTTTTTCCCCTTTCTGTTCCTTGTATGAGCTCTTTCGTGGCTAAGCGGCTTGCATACGCGCCTTTGGCGTGGGAGGCCCGGGTTCAATTCCCGGTGGGAACTCATGTGGTTCTTATTCTCCGTTAATCAGTAGGTCCACGTTTCACATTGTCTCGTTACTGAAAGGGACGTTAAACACAAAATCAACTCAACTCAACCCTATTCCTTGTATTGAAACCGGAAGTGCTTCAGATTTGTTACTTCATAATTCAATGTTCATCCTTCTAGAGGAAAAGCAGTAAAATTAAATGAAACAAAATCTGTCAGTTTAACGTCCCACAATTATACCTTTTAGGCTAAGGGAAACAGATGATTAAGGGATAATAATGGAAGAATTGGTGGAATGAGAAATGTGGGAGGAATCGGAAGTAACCCCCCCAAAAAAAAAACACGGACACAATGTTGTCTACCACATACTTACTTGGCCGGAGATCGAACGAGGGACCCAAATCATCAGGGGTAAGCGTTCTACCATTCAGCCATACTGTACAGTAAGCAATAGTGAGAATTTGTGTGTGTGTTTTTAAAAAATTGATTCAGTGTCTCAAAATAGTTCATTTCTCGGGTATTATCTCTTTTTGAAACCCAAAATAGAAAATCTAACATTTCCAGTTACAATGTTGGGCTCCTATCCAGGCCCGCAACCAACCACAGAGGTTTGGGGGGCCATGAATATGTTAGGGGAGGCAAGTCATTAAAAATTCTCTTACATATAGCTAAATTGTGTTTTTTGTATTAATAATAGCATTTTGTGTTAAAGTCTAGGGGGGCCACGAAAAGTTTAGGGGGGGCAGGCCCCTCTAGCCACCTCTAGTTGCAGGCCTGCTTCTATCAGTCAGTAATTTGGAAATCTGGAAAACAAAATGTAGAAATTTTAATTCTTTTTTGCAACATATAGTCAATAAAGTATTTCTTAGTATTCATAACAATGGATGATAAAAGGGATATTTTTGAATGAGGTTGACTAGGGTACAAAGACAAAATGGGTCAGTAAGTCATGCTTCAATTGTGTCAAATGAGTTGGATTTTGAGCATGAATCAATCTCATTGATGCAATTGTTTCTTGCTAATAAAACCAAGTTTTGCAAGCCAACAAACTTAGTTCTGAAATTTGTATTTACTAGCTGTAAGCACCCATATCATTGCTGGGTCTTAAATCGGAACATGTACAAAAAGATTAAATATCCATCGTTGCCAGATCGTAATTCGGACCCTGGATCAAAAGATGGAAAATCGATTGCTTACGTATTTACCATCTGCTTTTATGCAAAAGCTTGTATACTCAACATGTAGTGTAGGTTGCATTGAGGGAAGTCGTTCTTAGAAACAGCTAGAAACGTGCATACACTTTCTCATATACCATCACCTCGCAAATTCCCTGCCAGCCAAAAATAGAAAAAAAAATGGCTTCGTAGTGTGGCGTAATTTAATAATTAGGAAACAAAAACATTCATTAAAACTCAAAAATTATGTGAATTTACGCTCTCCGCTGGCCTAATAGTTTCCGTTCGTGGTCGTAGGTTCGATTCCAGAAGGAGAGCATCAACTGCATTACGGTGGTCCAGATCCTATCTTAAGCCGTAGTATAGTCTAAAATTGAATAGTTCACGTCTCGTATAGTCTGAAATTGACTGTTAAACATACACAAAAACCAAAGAATATTATGTAATTTGTATATGCGTTACAATGATTTGTATACGTGATTATCTTAATGAATTATTAAAATGAGACGTATTACTTTTTCAGACTGAGAATCTCTACAAAAAGAAGATAATTCCAGCCTGGATGGATATCGAAGCCCAGTATGCAAGAAAGACAAATTATTTCAGCCTGAATGGAAGTCAAAGCGGAGTGTAAAACACAGAAAAATTATTCCAGCCTAAATGGAAGTCTGTCAATAACGAAGAATTGTGGCCAATAATTTATTTCAGTGATATTGCTACAAATGTTCTCTGAGTATTTTGTTACTGATAATTGTTTTTTGCTGATAGTAGTAAATCCAAGTTATGTAGTGTTATTATAACTTATACATGTTAATTTAATCAAAACTATCCATATATCCTTGTTGGATACTAAATATGCTCTTGAAAGAGAATATGTAGAGCGAGAGAGAGAAAATAGCAAGGAACGGACATGAACGTGTCATCCGGACATCCAAATCAAACTTAGTCCATTCAATAAACATAACAAAGATAAGTTCATGCAAAAAAATTAGGTGCCACGGAGTAAGTCCCAGAGGCCCATTAACCCTGTTAACATAATGAAAAACGTAGATTCTCAATTAAATAGCTATTGCATCAACACTATTCATTAGAAAATCATGGTTTATAGTTCATTCTCTTCAGCATGAAACAAGCTTTCCAAAGATGCTAGGTATTGGGGCCCATAACGTATTTGAACAGGGAAAATTGGGAGAATGTCGGGAAAATTCCCTCCAGAAATCCTTCCATCAACTTTGGACCCCTCTGAAGTGCCCCGGGTAAAAGCACGCAATCCAAATGTATCTGGAAAAATACTATAGGGAATAAGAAGTGTGTGTGTGTATCAAGTTTTGTATTGATAGACGGAATAGATATGAGGGAATAACTTCTATACCAATATACACTTTCCCCTCATATCTATTCTTTCTATTGAGAGGTATTAAAGACGAATTGCTTCTTGGTCGTATGCAACCCAACTGTACCTTGAGAGTTATTATAGATTAATTGTTCCTTGGTCGTATGCAAACCAACTGTACTTTGGGAGTTGTTACTTATTAAAAGATGAATTACTCCTTGGTCGTATGCAACTCAATTGTACCCAGAAGTCAGGTTGGTTGCATACCACTCAGTTACTTTTAATTTTCTTCCATATATTCCACCCTTACTCTAATCTCTCTACAGAAACCGGAAAGGGTAGAAATCTGTTGCAACCTGCAGAAATCTATTACCACTGCGAAAATATCACAACTTATAAAGCAAACTCCTTTTCGTAGTGTACACGTGATATTACAACCAGGGGCGTCATTTAGGAGGCAGGGAGGGGCAATTGCCCCCCTGAGTTTGAGATTTATATAGATTTTATCAAAAGAATAGTAGTAAATCAGTGAAAAACAAGAAATTTTACTTAAATCAAGGGTCTTGCCCCCCCCCCCCCAAAGCAAAATCTGAAATGACGCTCCTGATTACAACTTGTTATAACTTGAACATTTATATTTTTAAAACAGTATTAATTGGAATTTTTAAAATTTTATTTTCACAGTAATAGAAGAAAGCACATATTATTTTTTTTAAAAATAATTGAAATTTATCAATACTATTTTATACTAATAGGTTTATAAAAGCTATTAGAATTTATATAATACTCATATTTATGTTATTAAACTGTATAATCTACATCTGTTTTGAACTGTCAACAATCACGTGTAATACGAATTTTACTTGAATTTTATTTTGGTCTTTTTTATGACTAATGTTCAATTTACGAGGACCACAAGAGTAGATCTCGAGGACAATCGTTTGAGAAACGCTAAACTAAACCAAGCTATATTTATGTAACATTTAGAAGCCACCTGAGACAAGTTTTACTGTAAAAGGAAGCCTCGGCAGGTGGAGAAATGAAAGAACTAGATAACAGTGCGTGCAAAAGTCGTCTGTCATCTTTTTTTCTTTTTAATTTTTCAATATCAGGAAACAATGTCTACAAAACAAGTGTGGGACGTGCTTGTAGACTTCACGGGTCTCAAAAAATACGGCAGAAGCTCACGCAATCCTCACCAGACAATTCTAGTCTCTTCAATGTTTTTTTTGTTTTCGTCCATGTTTCTTTATTTTCAGTTTTTATCATTTACGTTTACAACTTTATGTGTCTTTGGTTCTCTTGCATGCAAGCTACTGTTGCTTGCTTGCTGAAGACCAGACAACGACAGAGAAAAAAAACATACGACATGCGTTAAGAAAATTCGTTAAAAGCGAGCCAACCTGATAATTAAATACTTTTTCTTTTAAATTATCATTATGTATCTTTTAACACTTGTTGTGTGGTTGGTTAGTTCTTTAAAATAGTATAGTTGTATGTCTGGGTGTGTGTATAGATAGCTATTTCAAGCACATGCCACAATAGTTGTTTTATTCTTCAAATAGCACACGACATTTAAACTGGCTTGTATTTCACGCATACCGTATAACATTGTAAAAAGACAACGACGTTTTTCCTGTATACGCACTTAATATTTTTCTTATTGTTTTCTCTACAGTCTGCATCACTTTTTGAATTTTAATCAATAGTTTAAGGATTTTCAATGTCTTCTGCATCACTTTTGTAAATTGTAGTGAATATAAAGGTAACAAAGAAAGTTCTGTTCCTTTTCCTGGACGTTGGTGTTCAATTGGAACTCACACAATGAGTTGAATGCGAATGGAGATAAGACGAAGGTCAGTTGTTGGTGTGAGTATATCCAACATAATACTGTACCTGGTTATGGCAGTATAGTTACACCATGAACTTGCGTAAGGACAGAGTGAACATGGGCGTCATAAGAGCGTGTATGCCGTACGAGTTCAAACTCGGGTCAAACGCCGATGCAGCGGGGCGGAAGATATGCCAGGCCTTTGTTGAGGGTGTCATGATTACGCGGATAGTGCAGCGGTGATTTAATAACTGTAAGGATAGTGACGAAACACTCGAAGACGCACACGTTCTGTACGAAGACCAAAACATGTACAAAATGAAGATATTCAGGCAGCAATTAAAGCGAACAGTGGCAAGACATGTGAGGACCTGGGACTAAAATTCAGTGTGAGTGGAGAAACCATTCGGCAGCACCTCCATCAACTTGGGAAGCACTGCAAGTTGAGTCGATGGATCTCGCATGATTTGACTCCGGGCCAGAAGGTAACGCGAGCAGACACATGCGTCCCTTTGCTGTCTTGTCTGAGGAAGGAGCCATTAGTGGACAGAGTGTTGACATATGGTAAGAAATAGTCCTATACAAAGCTCCAAAGCGCCGTCATCATTGGTTAGCATCCCATGAACCGGTTCCAAAACACCCAAAACCAGCACTACACCAGAAGAAGGTCCTCTTGCGTGTTTGATGAACTGCTCGTATCGGGAACTGCTATCAGCTGGTCATAGCATGAATGCAACTGTATACTCTCAGAAGTTTAGCCATGTTAAAAAAACTCAAAACTTTGGATCCAGCACTTCTGAATCACAAATGGATCATCTTGTTACAGGACAACGCTAAGCTTCACATGGCTAGGATGATCCAGGACACCACTCTACGCCTTGATGGGAAACAGTATTGTATCCGCCATATTCCCCGTCCGATTTTGCACCGTCCGATTATCACCTGTTCCATTCCTTGGACAGTCACGTTAGAGGAAGCCAGTTCAAATCCCTAGTAGAAGTGCAAATGCACTTGATACGTTCTTTGCTTCACAGCCCATCAAGTTCTAACGCGATGGAATCCATGGTCTTCCAGAACGTTGGCAGAAGGTCGTCGATGGTGAAGGGGACTATTTTTGATCTTTCAGGTACGTCTTAAGTGACATATGGATGTTCGAAGGTGGTGGGTGAAAAAGAGACCGAACTTTCTTGGTTACCTTTATAGTTTAAAGATCTTCAATACTCTCTGCATCATTTTTGATTTTTTATAAATAGTTTATGAATCTTCAATACGCTCAACAACAAATTTTCCACTACTGTCGCTAGTTATGTTTTCTTGAAATTGTCGTTCACATTTTTTAAGCCATAACTGTTGAATGGATAGTTTAAACTCACAAAATGTCTGTATAATTGTTCATCAAGGTTACTTTTTTACACTTGACACTTGTATTGTTATTGCACTAGAATCTTTTGTTGTTGCCCCATTTTACTCACCAAAATGCACCCAAATTCGGTCTCTTGTACCATTGGATAATTATCTGCTCTAGTTAATTTATGCGAACGCAAAATCCCCTCCCCCCCAAAAAAACATTTCTGTGTCTCTCGAAATGACAATTGTATTTTGCTGGTGAAGGTTAGGATCTATATATACCATGTCCTACGACAACTCAATCAGCCCTAGGGGATCAATTAGCCTACTCGGAGTATTATGTGCCTATGATAGTAGGAACTTTAAGGATAAAGGAAATATCTACGAGATTTCGCTTGGATTTCATTAGGATGTGAATATCACAGCAAAACTATAAGCATAATTGATATATTTACAGGATATCCCTTAGATTTTAATGGGATGTATCTGACACAGTGCAAACTTTAAGGATAATATAAATACATATGGGACTTCACTTGAATTTCAATGGGATGTCTATCACAGTAAAACTATAAGGATAATAGAAATATTTACGGGATATACCTTAGATTTTAATGGGATGTATGTCACAATAGAAACTTTAAGGATAATATAAATATTTACGGGATTTCCCTTGGATTTCAATTGCGATGTGCTTGACACAGTATAAACGTTAAGGGTAATAGAAATATTTACGTGATTTCCCTTCAATTTAAATGGGCTGTACCTGCCACAGTAGGAACTGTAAGGATAATGGAAATATTCACTTGGTTTCCTTTGGATTTCATGAGGATATACCTGTCACAGTACAAACTTTAATGATAATAGAAATATTTAGTTGATTTTCCTTGAATTTCAATAGGGCATGTCTATCACAATAGGAACTATAAGGACAATGGAAATATCTACGGAATTTCCCTTGGATTTCAGTGGGATATACCTGTCACAATAGAAGCTGATTGCTGTATTGAGTGGAACTATAGTGCGTTCGATGCTATATCCGACGAGAAACTCGGAGCTTGTGCACCAAAGACACGCGTTTTAGCCATTGTGCTAGGAAAGACAACCATTGTATTTTTTTGGGAGGGGGGGGGGCACCGGATAGCAGCTGCATAGGGGAGGACTGATAAAAATGTCACCTTACGTACCTCTAACATCTAAGTGTGTCAGGGAGAAACGTTTATTGAACGTCCCTCGTACCATCACATACAGTTTTTGATCTGAAAATGCACACTCAATAGCTATAATGTTCATATTTTTGTTTTTTCTACTTCTTCTTCTTTTAATGCTTTTACGGCGCCTTAGAAGCTTGTGTTAGGAAAATAAACTTGACCAAAAGCGGCTCACCAGTTCGCCTCGTAAGAATATCAAAGTCGGAGTCTTGCTACCGCTGGTTAGTTAATATATTATACAGTTTTGCAATGCAATGTGGGACGTCAGTTCTAGATAAACAGGTATCTCGTTCGCTGATTGGTTGCTTTGGTCAACAAGCCCTTGGTCAGCTACTGGCTAGTCATCAAACTGTCACTAATTCTTTTATTATTATTGTTATTATTATTATTATTTAAGAAAAACAAAAACAAAATATCTCTTCAGTTCTTTTGTGTGTTTGAATACGTATGAAACTAGTCAATATTTAACAATGCCGACAACCTGGCTATTACGGTCGATGATCTGGAGTTATATCTGATGCATGAGTGGGTGATAATTCCTCCAGGTTCAATACCTTTTTATAATGTAGTATATTTGTGAGTTAAATATGTATTTCCTTGTACTAAATATACAGCACAATGCTGAAAGAAATGCACACAAAAGAAATTATCATTACCATACAGTGTAATTCAACTGGTGGACCGTGAGCAGGATAAGCTTGTTCCTATGCCTCGGTCATTATTCCATTTTTGGGAGTAATTTAAATAAGGTCCATATAAAGAATGATGTGAATTTTTAAATGAATCCAATATTTTTGTGAGAATCCTCATTTCAATAAGTAAGCTGCGAGAGGAGGCTCAAAAATTCATGAAATCACCAAGAAGAAATTTATCTTCAAGATCCATTTTAATACACTATTCAAAGTATTCCCCCCGAAGCTTAATACAGTTTTCACAACTATGTTGAGATATTTCTAACCCTTGCAAATAGAAGGTCTTGCCCTGCAGTGCAAAGCAGCCCTCCACCTCCGCAATGAGTGCCTCATCGGATGAAAAATGTTTGCCTTTGAGATGTGGGAAGAGGTGATAGTCGGGGGTGGCCAGATCAGTTGAGTAGGGTGGTTGAGGTACACAGGTGCAACCCGGATCCACCAGCAATTGCATGGTTAGATTAGCCTTGTGGGAAGGTACACTCATGTCCAAAGTTATTGTCGCATGTCTATAAATATGTTGTTGTAGGAATATAATTTGTTAAAGAATTCCCCCGGTATTTCTTATAATTTTAGTATGTGTATAATCGGCAAAGACATGTAAGTGGCAAATTTCATGTCAAAAGAGCAGTAAATAAGAACAATAAATCCCAGCCCCCGCCAAGTGAACTTTGTGGTGGACAAACACCGTGTGCGTGGGTTTTCTCGGGGTTCTCCCGTTTCCTCCCACCTTCTTCATTCCACCATTTCATT